>NW_027491723.1:600000-1035447 GCF_021521415.1 Bidens hawaiensis | reverse complement strand
TTATTTTTTTTTTCCACCATCATCAAGGCATCAATAGCCAAAATAGTGTGAAGGAGAAATAAAAAAAATCCTATATATATTTTAAGATAAACTAACTATTATAAGCTTAAACTATAACTTTGTTGATCGATAACAACTAACAACTTGACTAATGAAAGTCTTCAATTTCAATTTTGATCGGTAATGTCAAAATAACAGAAAAGTAGCTTCGTGTGCCTCTGATAACAATTGACTAATTATTATTTCATGAATGAAACCAAGTTACTTCTCCATTAGGATGGGATTTATCTTGGCAACGAAAATGAAAGTTATAAGTTTATTGGTCAAATTACTAATATGGATTATATTTCGACAAATATGTCATAATTTGGATACCCTTTTTTTATTTTATTTAAATAACTTTTATTTTATAAAGGTTTTTTGTTCTTTTTTTTAACATAAGTGAAGTTCAATAGTGAAATTTGGTATTTACATATATTTCTACAGGGTATTTTTGTTTTTTCATGTCTGCATTTTATTTTGCTTATAAAACAAACAAAACTATTCAATTAGGAATCATATTTATATGGTAAAAAAACTAATGGAACATGTGTAATAAAGCATTTTATGGGTGAATAAAGGCCCCAAATCACCCGTCGCTATATGAGTCGATATAGGGGTTGGGAGTTTCTACAATAAAGCTCATAAGTATTTTGAAATGGTAATTATTTAATAAGTATTATCTATTACATATGTTTTTTACTAAAAAAAATGGTGATAATATGACGAAAATGTTCATTAAGAAACATTAATCATTATATGTGAACTTAGGTAAATTTTAATGCATCAATTTGTATTTGAAATCTTTAAGTATAATTATTAGGCCTATAAACGAATCGAACGTTCGGTGAATTGCTTGTGTATCGTTTGATGGGAAGTTCGTTTATGTTCGTTTATTTAATAAACGAACGAACGTAAACAAAACAATTGTGTTCGTTTAATTAACAAACATGAACACATGTTTCGCTCGTTCATTTATGTTTATGAACGTTCGTTTATTTATGTTTTTTATGTTCATTTATTTATGTATGTTTCATAAAAAATAGTTCAGTATCATCTGGATGAGTTATCTATCTAAATGTTTTATATTTGTTAATTTGTGTTCATTTAAGTGTTTTCATTTATGTTCGTTTATGTTTATTTGTGTTTATTTACATATGTTCAGATATACCCGTTTGGATTTTACACAAACGAACATAAACGAACACGATATGTTCATTTTTAAATAAACGAACATGACATAAATATTTGTTTGATTAAGTGTTCGTGTTCATTCGGTTCGTTTACATACCTTCATTATTCACATTGATAAATAAATCAGTCTCAATCTCTAGGCTCCTTCGATTTTATTTGTGTTCGTGAACCATTCGTGAACACATTCATTTCATTAATGAACGAACACGAATATAAAATCTCGTTCGCTATGTGTTCGTGAAGTGTTCATGAACACATTACTTCTTTAACAAATGAACATGAACAAGGCCTTGTTCGTGTACATTCGATTCGTTTATAGCCGTAATAATTCTTGATCAAAGAAACAAACCAACCCTTTATCAGAAGTCAAATTTGTAAGCCGAAAATATAAATAAAAGTCATGATAACACCATTACTATGACATGTGGATTGTCAAATTTAAAAAAATAAGAAACAAGCAATATGATATTAAGATTAGGTTATTTATGGGCTATAATAATGGTATTGAATGTCAATTCTATAATGTAATGAAGCTTCATAAAGCTAGCATTAGAATCTTTAATTTAAAAGACAACATCTTCAAAATCACTACTTAACTTTTTATTATTTAACCTTTCTTCTATAATGTAATGAAGCTTCATGCATGTATCAGGATATTGAAGTTATAGTGAATGCCCTTAAAAGATATTTTTATACCGTAAATAAGTTGAGAAGCGCAAGAATTGCTTGCCTTCTTTTACACCGTAACCATGATCTTGGTTGCATATAAATACCAAATACTAGAAAAGATCCTAACAAATAATTTAAAGTATTAACGGCTTCATACTTAACACTAATAGTAAGATATTCAACGTTCATATATCATATATGTGTAATGATAAAAGGCATAAACTCTAAAATTGTTCTTGGACCCCCTTCTAGCTCACCGATGTCCCTTTATTGATGATAATTAATGCTGTTCAAATAGGTTATGCCTTAAAGCTCACTCAAAATTGTTTCATAAATGAATCATATTAATGCACACGTTGATTTTCTCTTACATAACACATAGCGCTGTAAACGAGCCGAGTCGAGTCGAGCCAGAGTGTGCTCCAGCTCGAGCTCGAACTTAATCGAGCTGGCTCGAGCTTGGCTCGTTTTCTTTATCGAGCTGAAAAATCGAGCTCGAGCTCGGCTCGTTTAAAGCTCGAGCCGAGCTCGAGCTCGTCAAGCCGGCTCATTTAATTTTTTAAATTTTTTAAATTTTTTATTTTTATTTTATATTTTACAAATTTTGATATATAAAAGAAAATTTTTGATATATAAAAGAAAAAAATTATAATTTTAACATACATACTATATAAAATTTATAAACTATAGAATTTTTAACGTTAATATGTTTTTTTTAGTTATTCTTTTATAAGGTTTTAGGTATTTAGTGGCATAATATATGTATAATTTTTATTTATTTATTTCTTGATATGCAATTATTATATATAGATATTAAAATTTAGGGTTTAATATAACCGAGCCAACGAGCCGAGCTAACGAGTCGAGCCACGAGCCGAGCTGACCTTGTCTTGAGTTCGGCTCGTTCAGAAATCGAGCCGAGCTCATTTAGAATCGAGCTTTTTCGAGCCGAGCTTTTTTCGAGCTATTTTCGAGCGAGTTTCGAGCGAGCCATGAGCTGCGAGCTTTTTGAACAGCCATAAATTAACACTTATGTACTTTGATATTTACTTTTTTAGACTATAACATAAAGCAATAGTTTTATTAAATTTTTTAAGGGAGAGTCTAAAATAAATTTGGTTTTATATTAATAATCATATGTCGTTCACTTTTTTTAAAAAATTTTGTAAGGGGTATAATTGTACAATAAAAATTGTTATTCAGATAAAAGAAAATAGAAAGCAACAGAAATTGTTAATTCATATTAAAAGAAAAAACCATAACGCATTTAAAATTTAATAAATATTTAACAAGATAAACGTATAAACAAATGAATCATAATATATAAAATAATACAAATATATAAACTTCTTTTTATTTTTATAAATTGAGTTTGATAAATTAACAAATAACAAAGAGATGAAATGTTATAACATATATTTGCTTCTTAAAGTTTCACTATTATAGTTTTAAGTATTAAATAATAATTATCTATGTAGTTTTTTTTAAACTTTTAGAACTATTACTTCATCAAAAAAATAAAAATAAAAAAAATGTTTTAAACCGGGTCAAAGCTTAATTAAACATCCCAACACATTCTAAAATGAAATTAGGTCGTTGACTCGTCGTGTTCCTTGTTTCTTTAACTATGACCGTTTTTTATCATACAAGTGACCGGAAAAATTTTGATCTTACTTTTACTCACTTTTTTCGTCTTAGATACCCTCTATCTCTAAGTCTACCAACGATAATTTGTGAAGGTCAAAGCGAAGAAAACGGCGAAGTTAAACACCACCTTTCGAAGAAACTTAGGCTTTGTCGGAGGGTCACCGGAGGGTCAAAGGACCCTCCGGTAGTTCCGTCCTTGTTATTGTTGATTTGAATATAGTGTAATTATATTAAAAAAAAGGCAATGTTTTTAAATGTTGATACAATATTGATTATAACGATGCATCAAAAATAGTTACACAAAACGTATAAGTTGTCCAATTACGGAGGTGTTTCTAAACCGCTTACCACAAACCAATTAGAATATCTATATAGTATGTCTAACATACATTGATGCGTTCAAGTTGTTAATATTTAAATATGCATAAAAGTTATTATAACGATACGCATAAAAAACTATAATGATACGAATACTTGCGACTTTTTATGCATAGAAATCACCTTGTATGGAAATCTGAATCACGTATAGATGCACTCATCCTACTTGATGCATACAAAACTTAGGTGCGCATTTTTCTCTTAATTTATTTTGTGTTTGAAGAGTAATGTAGACACTTGTTTCTTTTCCTTTTGTCCTTTAACTTTTCTTTTTATCACAAAAGAACCCCTTTTTCTCCACCAATGAATCCACTGCATTCAAAGCCTTTGCTTCTCCTCAACGTTCGGTAGCCAAATCATCATTGTTTTTGTAAACTTAACCCTAGTACTTTACAAAAACTTTAATTTGTTCTCTTAATTTTTCAAATTACATTCGTTATGCAACTTTCATATTTTCTTAAAATGATATTATTCTCACATATCGTAAAATAGATTTCGACGGAATGAAAAGACATATATGGTAGAATCGTAACCATAGAATACGACCCGAATCGAAATGCATACATTTGTCTCATACACTATAGGGATGGTGAGGAGAGATATATTTTACATTATAGGGGGGCTATAATTGGAGATACCATTGTTTCTGGTACAGAAGTTCCTATAAAAATGGGAAATGTCATACCTTTGAATGCGGTTTGAACTATTGATTTATGTAATTGGAAGTAACCAATTAGGTTGAGAAAAAAATTTGTAAACTTGTGTGAATACTAATTATCTAAAAAATAAGTCACCAACGGTTAATGTTTAAACACACGTAGCATAATTAAATATATAGCACATTGTAGCAATTATGGGTTATCCATAGATGAAAGTATGGAAGAAACATAAACACTTTACAATTTAGATTACGAGCTTCAATTAAAAATGTATTATACCTTTTCAAACGTCACGTTTTGAAGAACGCGATTCAGAAAATAAAAATAAAACTTTGCAACCATGAGTTTTCATCAAATTGATTTGTGGGTTATTCATCAAATTAAAATAAAACTTTACAATCATGAGATTTCATCAAATTGATTTGTGGGTTATTCATCAAATTGATTTATGGGTTATTCAGGTTATTTGTATTTTGATTTTTTGAAAGTGAATTCAAATTCAAAAATTTAAATTTGCTTCAAATATTACGATTAGAATAAATCAAATTATAAATTATCTTTAAAAAGCATAAATATATAAAATAATTAAAAGATATATATATTTAGTTATTAAAAAACTTAAAAATAGTTTATAACTAAAATTCAAATCGAACAAGACCGATAATCATAATGTCAAATTGGAATAATAAACTTAATTTGCAACTCAAATTTGAATTCGTAACTCAAATTTGGTTTGTTTTTTTTTTAAATCTAGATTCAAAATAACGAAATTAATTATGTGTTATCCATATTTAGCTTACGATGGATGTACGGGAGAAACTTAAAAGCTTTACAATTCCGGTACTAATTTCAACTAGTGTTTACCTGGCGCGTTGCGTCGGGACAACTGGTAAAACCCCAGAGTTGAAACCCAGGTGTTGTAATACCCCGATTGGTTACAACGGTAATTCGACGTGAATTAATACATTATCGTTTATGCTCGTTAAGGTACAGACAACATTGGTAAAACCTAAGCGTTAAACCCAAAAAACAAATTTGTTAAATTAACATATATAAAATAAAACATTCGACGTTTATTTGATCGGTAAACCCGGGCAGTGGTAAAACTCAAGCGTTGTCAGTCCAAGGCCTTGAGACAGTAACTCGACACGAATTCGATCGGGTTAAGTTACTTTTGTTTCGGTACCGAAGCTAAAAATGGTAAAAATATATAAATGGAGGTGTACCAATGGGTGGCGTCAGTCGGTAACTTGGACGTTGTTATAACCTGTACGTTATCGGTTACAGTCGTTTATATTGTGAGTCTACGCGAATTCCGTCCTTTATGTTCGTTATATTGCCATAACTGCGATGCCGTCAAGTGACCCAATCGGCACTTAGCGGCACCAAACTTCCAAATTATTATATATAAACTAGCTACGTACCCGCGCGATGCGGCGCGGTATGCATGCAAACATGTCATCGGATACGTACCGGTGTTACTGTTTCTGTATGTGCGTGACTTCACAATAATATGCGTGTAATCCGAAGATAGTATGTTCGTATTGCGGCATTGGAATCTTAGCCGGTATTAGTAAGCACGTCACACAACGATTGTACGCGTGCAATCAGGTGTCGATGCGTACTTAACGCTACATTGAACTAGTCTTGACCCGCATCTAGTTCCGTTTGACATTGTTCTAACCCAAAATTCGTTATGACTTGACCCCTTTCAACCCAAACCCGTCCCGTCCCAAACCAAATTAACCTTTTTGTAACGACTCATTCCAACCTTAACCTTGTAGACCCATGACCCAAACCCGCCCGATTCGTTTGCCGGTCTTTAATGGTAATCACGTAACACATTAAGTTTTTAAAATAGAAAAAGCATATCAATACCATACTCAAATTAAAGATAATAAAATACTCGTTTTTATTGTATAATGTTTTTAAAAAAATATTAGCGTGTGAAAAAGTTATAAACGTTTAAACGTCGTCAGGGTAGTTGGTTTAAAATAAGGGGTATATATGTAACTATTATGTAAGTTAACAAAATATAACTAAAGTTAAAGGACTAAACTTCTAGTTAATTTTGAATAACTTAAAAATCAACCGTATGATTTTACTTTTGCTAAAAGACAAAATTGTCTCTAAAATGTCTTAATTTTATGCATTGTAGTTTGTACTAAAAGCAACAAGTTTGGTACCTCTTAAAAATTAAAAGGTCCCTTACTCATGCTTTATATATAGCATAGATATAGATATAGATATAATAATTCCACCTCTAAAATCAACATGACACAATAGTCAAGGGTAGTGATTGCAATTCCACTAAACTAAATGTCACATTTTGTAATTTCACAATTTTCTTAACTTACAAATTTAAAATTTAAAATTTAAAATTTAAAATTTAAAACCAAACACAATAATAAAAAAAGGCATAAAAATGTTGTTGTGGTACAAATCAGATGCTTCCCCCTCAGTGCTAGTTACAGTTGTGCCAAACCTACATTACATTACACATTACACATACACTCACAGAATAATAATATTAATAATAATAATAATAATGTGTACCATCAACACCACCTGTGGTTAATCTCTCATCAATCATCCCACAACACACCTTCAAATTCAATCAATTTCTTTCTTTCATTTCCCCTGTTTTTAATTCCACATTAAGTGCCCTGATGCTCTGTAAATGGGTAAATCCGAACCCGAATTGCCGATTCACAACAATCAGCAGCAGAATGAAGATGGGTTTGGTGGATTTGAGATGGGTTTGTGCGGAATTGGTCGATTGCTTAGTTTCAAGTGTGTATTCATCTTGCTGCTTACTGCCTCTGTTTTCTTGACTGCGCTTTTTTCGGTTGTGAATTTGCATCATAGGCGATCTGGGTTTGATGCCAAAGCTTCAGTTAAGAACAGTGGTAAGTGGGTTTCATTCATTTTTGTTCATTTTTTTGGAGATTTTGGGTTTCTTGATTTGGGGTTTTAGGGTTTGATTGATTACTGATTTATGATTGTTAATTGCATTTCTGTAACTGTTTGGAGATTGGATCTGGGTCTGATAAAATTAAATAAAATTAAAATAAAAAATTGGTAGATGGAAATTGATATTTGATAGTTATTGTATTGCTTTATAATAACATTTTAATTTAATTTCTGATTTGATGGTTAGTAATATTTCTGTAATTGTTTGGGGATTGGATCTTGGTCTCATGAAATTAAATAAAAATAAAATTAAAAAATAGTAATATTTGCTGGAATTGGTAGATGGAAATTGATATTTGATAGTTATAGTTGTGCTGTTTAATAACATTTTAATTTCTGATTTGATGGTTAGGTAATGATCTGGAACTGTCTCTATGTTATTTAAAGTATTTAAAGTTTCTAGTAATTTCTTTAATTGGAGATCTATGCATATGTTTATGTGACCTTGGATAATTAGGTTTATCTAGGTTCTAAAATTTTGAAACTTGTTTGAAATTAATTTATTTTATGTTATGTTGCCACATAATTCTTAAACAAAAGCTTGGTTTAATTGGAGATCTAGATGCCTGTGACAAGAAGAGCATTAATGAATGTAAATAATATACATTTTATGATCTATGGATAATGTTTTAAAGAAAATAGTTATGATGAGATCTTATACGTATGATAATGTTTTATTTCAGCCCCGGTACATGCATACTTCAGATTACAAAAGCCCATTTCATATCTTCTTCCTCAGATCGCGAGACTGCAGTATGATATTTACTCAGAGATCGGTCTTCCTTACACAAAGGTTTGCTAATTCAAGCTATTTCTATTCTCAATATTTTCAGAACGGGTCAAAACGAGTCACACGGGCCGGGCCGGGTCGGTTTTTTTAAACAGGAAGCACTTTGTTTCTAAAAGTCACAAATTTCTTATAAATAATTAGTGTATAAATATAAGGGTTACAAAAATTCAATTTCTATCATTCCAGTAGTAATCTAAATTTATAAAAAAAATAATAATTAAGGCCTTTCTGCTACTTTGGGCAACTTTTGACCCATTTCCTTTTAAGCTATTTTTGACCCGTTTGACCACGAGTAGGGCTGTAAATGAGCCGAGCCAGGTTAGGGCTCAGCTTGTTTACAAACCGAGCCGAGTGAACTTGGCTCGTTCATCTTAACGAGGTGAAATGTTGAACTCGACTAGTACACATAGTGCAGAATTTACATAATACAGAATCAATATATATATTAAATTTGGGTTTATTGTTCGGTTATAATTTGTACACATCTAAATTTGGGCTTTAGTTTGACTGTGCCAACAAGCCAAGTTAAACGTGCCTAACGAGCTAACCAACGAGCCAAGCTTACCTTGGGTTGGGCTCGCCTCATTTACATACCAAGCCATCTGATTTCTCTATCTAACTATGCATTTATATGCATTGAAAGTTATAACTTATAACTACACATTTGAATGCGTTTGAGCAAATCATATGCATTAATCGTTCACAGGTTGCTATCTTATCTATACACAAAGCGAGTGCATCTAACTGGACCCATGTGGTATTCGGTATTCTTCCCAATTCAACAAATTCTTCAATAAGCCCGTTATCTTTAAGCGTGCTGAGATCATCTTTACTTGATTTGTTCAATCAACGGTCCAATTTGACTTTGACCCCATCCATTTTCGGTCAACCGGCTTCTTTTGATATTCTAAAGTTTCCTGGTGGGATAACCATTATCCCCAAACAATCTGCCTCCATGTGGATGCTAAGACAGGCCAGTTTCAATTTCACCCTCCCAAATTCGGTCCGTGAAATACAAGAAAACTTTGGTGAGCTCAAAGAACAGTTAAAGTCAGGGTTGCATTTAAAGCCTTACGAGGTAAACAAATAGCTAAGCTATTATTTTTAGTATATATGGTATCTTTATGTGCATGCTCTACCCTTTTGCTTATGAATGGGTGGTTCGATTATGTTAAACATGTAAAGTATAAAATTTTTGGTGAAAAGGAAATGGGTCAAAGTCAAACGGGTTGAGCAGGTCAAACAAGTGGCCCAAAGTGTATCTTTAATGTTATAACGTATGGTGTCTCCTAAATCATTTTATTCCATAAAATAGATTACTAAAGTTTATAAATATAAATATATTTTCTTGTTATAAATTTGGAATTATTATTTATATGTGATGTATGAATTATAAAATAGTTTCATATCATCTTTGTTTTAGACACATTTATATGAAAACAAGTTCACTTCAGGTTTTATTTCACTAATAACGGGTGGTCAAAGAGTAAAATTTTCTAAAAATAAAATTGGGCCAAATGGGTCAAGAGTTTTTGTTAACATGTATTAAAATGCTTACAGTGCTCTAAGTTATTTTAACTAAAGATATTATATTACTAGTTGAAAACGGGTGAATTTATGTTTTATTTCATTGACGGGTCAAATGAATAAAATTATAATAAAAATTGAAACAGGCCAAATGGGTCTAACGGGTCGAGAGTTTTTAAACACACATTCAGATTCTTACAATGTTCTAGACATTACATTGATATTTGAAATATAACTGTTTTTTGTCTCTCTTTCACAGAGTATATTCATGCAAGTAACCAACAAAGCCGGCTCAACAAGAGACCCGCCAGTTACAGTTCAAGCATCAATTGTTTCGGATTTAGGCAACCTTGTACCTCTAAGATTGAAACAGTTGGCCCAAACAATCACTGGGTCCCAGTCTGCAGCAAACCTTGGACTCGATAACTCGGTTTTTGGAAAAGTAAAGGAAATCTCTTTGTCATCTTATTTGTATCATACCCTTGATGCACCTACCCCTTCTCCTGCCCCATCTCCTGATTTTGTGGTGCCTAATATCTCCCCCTCGCCAGCTGTATCGCCACATCAGCACTCACCTCACCCGCCACCTTGTTCTAATTGTGTGGTTTCTTCACCTGCCCCCCAAAACGGGCCTGACCCGTCTTTACCACCTGTTTCAAATGCCCCACCGCCTTTAGCTGACCGTTCTTGTGGCAGGTTTAAAATCTTGCCTCGACCGCCACGTATGCATGTTCCGCATCATCGTTCTCGTAGTCCTCCACCTATGCATGAAAAGACGGAAATGCCCTCTGTTCTTCCTCCTTTGCCAATTGGGTCATATGGCTCACGTGTTGATCAAGTAAAGGCGGTTCAGAAGGTTTCAGCATTTCCGCCAGTTTCGGTGTCACCATTAGTATCATGTAAGTTACTTTAAATCTTTAATCTTTGTTACACATTAATATCATTAAGTTGTCCATGGGCAAAATGGAAATTTGTGTTCAGGGATGGAAAGTGCTAGTTGACCTTAAGGTTAGGGACCATTAATGACTCATTTTTTTTCAAAAATAATAATAATAATATTAAGATGTGCTAAGATAGTGGTGGAATGTGCTTTTTAGTTTCCACAAAGAGTGGCACATGGCTAGATAATATTATCTTGGTTTCTAAATCATGATCATGTGATATGAAGTCAACTAATACCATCAATGGCTGAAAGACACTAAACCTTTTAGAAGTGTCCAAATCAACTTGTTGACTTTCATTTTCTCTCTTATTTATCATCATTACAAATATACCTAGCGAGCTGAGCTGGTCGAGTCGGATGGTTAACGGGTCAAGCCCGGTTGTTTTTTAAAAAATATGTTCATTTCAATTTCGGTCTGAATGGGTCTTGACAAAATGGGTATGGCTCAAAAGCGAAAAGGCAGCTTTAAAAAATAGTCAAATTGGTTCGAGGTGTAACGGGCCGTTTTAAGAAACAAGACAGTTAACACCCCCAATCCGTCCTCAACATTTTGATACAAGAGTTATATATTCGTTTTTCTTGATGGTTATTTTTGTTATTTAAGGGTAAACCGGTTGATTTTTAGTTCAGGTCAAACCGGGTCAAGTTAGATTCCTTAACTATCTAATGTCTTTTTGTCCTGTTTTTGAAGTGGTACATATGACATGATTACAAAAACTATGCATGTAGAACGATAATCTACTATTGTCTCCTAATAATGTTTGCCAGGCTTCGGCCTTTTTCCAAAAAAAATAAAAAAAAATCTACTATTGTATTGTTTCGACTTTTTGATGAGTGTTTGGATTTTGAGCAATTGACCTATTTTCTAATTGGGTACGTAATTTGTTATTTTGACCATTTGGTGAATACTAATACTCTTTTGCTCTGTTTTTTGCAGCATCAGAAACATGTTTCAATCACATAACATGGGCTCTATTATTCTTCTTTACACTTGTGACCCTTCAAACCATATAGCAAGCAGATTCACTGACACACACACACAAATACACTTTGATACACACACACACACATTGTACATGAACCAAAAGGTCTAAGCCAAACGGTGGCGGGCCTCTTTCTGTTCCACGTTGTGAGGGATGATTTCCGAAGGGAATTGTTTCCTAAGATGACGGCTAATCGGAAAGACTTAAGTGTACATGACATTACAACAAAAGGTGTAACTTATGTTTTGTTGTTTTTTTTGATGTAAAAAGGAAACAAGATCACAACTTTATTGTTCAAAAAACCATTGTGGAATAGTAAGGTGCCTCCCTTTATTATATAATACTCAATATTACTTCCACATTTTAGACTCATAAATCTTAAAATCCCTTTCTTTGGTTGAACATAGATTTATGTATACTTGAAACATAAGAAACACATTGTAGTCATTGGAAGGGTGTTCTAGATAATTATGGAAAGAAAACCATAAACATGAAAGATATATTATTTATGAATCATGAACAAAACATGATGTCCTGACTCATCCAGTTAAAAGAAAACCTATAACTAGGAAAACTCTCTGTACCGTTGGACCAATTGACTACAGCAGGAAGATATTTATAATATTGCCACAATAGTAAAAACAATAAAAAGAATAGAACTTTAAATTATTGTGAAGCAATTTATAAATCGTTACATATCAAATCATTTGATGCTTACATTATGATATTAAATTTTTTTTTTTGTAAGTTCCAGCATCCAATTTGAAATGCCTTAATACATATTATTTCTAAATGGAGAAACCAAATTAAATAAGAAGTCATAAACCGAACCAAGTGTGTCACCAATTCTATCTGCAAAGAGACATAAGAAGTAAAATTATTAATTTTGTTCAATTAAATAGAACTCTAAAAACAAAATTAAGATTTAAATAAACACACCTAAGAGAGAAGTAGGATGACTATTGTCACGATAATACTCATGTCGAAATGTCGAGCTTGCGAAAGCTCTAAATGGCCATAAGGCGATCACTTGTTCTAGGCCACGGTTCATGTTGACATTGTTTTCATAACCTTGTCTTGCAAAAGCGACATCCGCGTCTTCATAATTTGTTTGTTCATTGTTGTTTGAGAGGCCTTGTATCTTATATCGACAAACCGGGCATGTATCATGAAGGCTTAACCATGGAATGATACAATCAGAATGATAGAAATGTTTACAAGGTAGCTCCTTAACTTCTTCTCCGACCTCAAACTCATCTTTGCAAACGGCGCAATGAGAGTCGTCAACCAAATGAGACGGAGTCAGACTCACAAGTGGCAAAGCTTCAAGGACCGAAATTTGTGTTTGTGGTGGTCTGGTGCTCTCCTCTTCATTGATAACATTGTTAGCTTCAAAAGCCGCACGTTGATGATTAAGAGATCCAATGGGTGCAAGTGTCGGTTGAGAGCCGGTAGCTTGGAAAATAAAATTGGTACCTAGATCATGTGTGGTTTGAGTATCGGTTTCAAGACCTAGCGCACCAATAAATTGTGGTTGTGGCTCGGGCGGGTCAAATAGATAAGTCAAATTTTCTATTAGTTGTGAGGCTAAAGATGGTTCTATGTTTGCAATGTTGGATACGTACCTAGGTCCTCCCATGTCAAGCTCATCGGGAATAATGCCTAAACATCGCGGGCATACGTTTTGAGGAAGATTATTTGAGTTGGATCTAAATGTTCTTTCACAACGTCGACACCAATAATAATGATAAGTTCTCATTCTTTGGTTCCCATTAACGCTAACCCGACGACGAGGTAGCAATGACATGATTTGAAGGACACAAGATTGAAAGAAGTGTGTGGAGAAAGATGTCAAATGAAAGAGAGATGATGGAAATGGATTTATAGGGTGTGTTTCAAGAAAACATGTATGATAAAGGATGACTTTAATAAGTTGCAAAAGTCTAGGGATTCTTAACTTGTGATGGTTTTCTTTGGCCTAGTGTGGATGTTATGTCGTATGTGGCCTGGCCTTCTTAATGAAGTTTAGTATGTTTGAGTAAGTCAAAGTTTGTGTTTTGGGCAAACAAATAGCATTCAAATGTAATGTGTTATTAAACATATTCGAGTTATTTAGCGAGTACTTTAATAAGACTTTTAGTTAGCACATGATCATTATAAGGTTGATTAACTTCAAAAAAATTGTTAATATAAATAGAAAATAAATCTTATTAATACAAGAATAAACTTCATACATGCTTATATACAAGTTTTCGATTCTGTAACTATAAACTATTTAATTTATCATACTTATAAATGAGGAATGTTGTCATGGTAAAACCATTTATTATAAAAGAAATAAAAAAGGCAGAAACTGATGAACCTAACTTGTTAGCAGCAACGTAAAAACTTAACTTCATATGTAATTTTGACAACGCTAGTTGAGTGACATAGAGTATTATCAACGACACATATAAGAAAGTTACATACCACAAAGAGAGTTGGTATGCAGTTGCTTATATTACTAGTAGGTGTATGTACGAATTTGCACCATTACTTATTTGCAAGATTTCATTGTCTAATTCTCCTCTGGTTTTTGTTTCTAATCCTCGTCTTAATATCCATAGTTTTTATGTGTGTAATTTTAATGAACAGAAGTCATGTATTGTTATTTTTTAATGTAATTAATTTAATGATCCCTATCCTAATAGCCTACTTATGAAATGTTAACTAAATAAGTGTAGATAATAACCAACAATAACATATTACCTAGCCCGAATTCATAAATCTGATTAGAAAATAACATGGCTAGCAGGATTTTAACTTTTGTTTTTTTTTTTTGTTTTTAGCATGAGCTGAATAGGAAAATTATTTATGCACCATCGTATGTGTTTCTTGATCTTAAGGTATACAATATTTAATATTTTGTGATCAACAAAAAGAATTTCTTGGGCAACCAAAAACCTTGACACGAAGAAAATCCATCCACTTGTTGAGGATGCACCAGATAGAAATGTGATCCTCGTTCCTTAATAATAAGTTTCACATCAAAAAGAGCTGGTAGCCTATCGGTATCAACGTATACTTAAGAGGTGTTTCTTTCAAATGGTTGAGGGATCTAGCCGCAGGGTGAATATTAGTGTAAATTTACGAGTAGATTTAAAAGGATGTGAATTATAACATGGTGCTACTAGTCATATACACAGTGCTAATACCCAATATTTTGTATATTTTTAGTTTTTAAATTATTTCTCTTACAAATCTGGCACCAACTCTGAACTTAGAAAACCAGAACAAAAATGCAGCCATGATTTACAAAGAAACCATCAACAATCTATCAAGAATAGTAGTAGTAAAATTAAAGATGAAATTTGCCTGTATTTTATACATTTGCCTCTCTTTTTTGCTAGTAACTTATAATTAGTCATACATGCTTAAAATCACTGAATTATGTTGATGCTGAAGTAGTAACTCATTCAGCAATAAAATCAAACTTATAAAATGTGTTTGTTAGGTAATTGGAATAATGTAATTTCATCAAAATATTAATGTCAATGAATCTGGTAATTTAATATTTCACTATGTAATATATAATTTAGTAATGTTGAAATACATTGTTACATCAATTCAGCTTGAATGATATTTTAGACATTTAAGTTATTCACCATATACATCTAGCATAAATCGCCATTTCAAACCATTGAAATTGACACTGCAATTTCTACAAAGCCAACATACTCGCAAAAACACCAACACAAAAACATTTAAACATGAAATGGCAATTTTGCAGTTTTAACAAATATGTTGGTTGTTTTGAATTGAAGTGTCAAGCACAATTATGTTTGACCCAAATCATTACCTAACCTTCGGGTTATCCTGCTGAACCAAAACCTCAACCGGGTTTAACGTGGCCCAGACGGCTGCATCCATGTATCCAAGTTCATAGAGGTTATCAAGAACCGAATTGGCTGCCGGCTCCAATGCCCAATTGAAAAGCTGTGTTAATAACTAACTTGTTAATTGCTATTACAACAAAAATATTATTATTATTATTATCATTATTATTAAATATATCAATAAATTCTTACCTCTCTAGGGCTGGCCCGGTTTTCAGGATTACAATCCGGGATAATCCCAATGTTATCCAATCCCAATGTTATCCAATCCCAAACGACCCACAGGAAAAGCACACACTCGGACCTGGAATTAGTAGTATATCAAAAATTAAGAATATTCCACTAAATAATAATAATCAAGTATGAAGTATATCCAGTGTTCCACTAATGTCACACATATTGTTCCATTGTTGTGAGTGTTATTTCATAACATAATCTCTATAAACTACGTGACCTGAATGGAACATATGTGAAACTTAGTTACTATTTAGTGATTGCTTTTTTGATGTGTTAATCTGAACTAAGTGGTAAGGTGAAGGAAAAAAATCCACAAAATATGATTGCTTTTTTTTATGTTTAATCTGAACTAAGTGGTAAGGTGAAGGAAAAAAAATTCACAAAATATGAAACTGTTTTTTAAATTGTTCAACTTTAGTCAACCTCAAAAAAGTAATCACCAAATAATAATCAAGTTTCATACTTTCATATATTCCATTTACGTCACTTAATTTTTAAAAAATTGAGCATTTACAAAAAAAAACGTCACAACAATGGAAAAATAAATAAAACTTGAGAGGTTTATAGTAAAAAATGGTACAAGTGATGAAACAATGTTGCAACTTGGTTATTTTATTTAATAATTAACAATCAAATAAAAATAAATCAAGTTTACCGTTCGAGCAGCGGATGTTGGTGGCATAAACAAAGTCAAACCACCATCTACACATAGTCGGTTTCTGAACAAGGTTGCTGGTTTTGGAGCAAGATATCTGCACAAGATACGACTTTTTAATTATTTATGATGTCACAAAGTAGCAACCTGTATGCTGTTGTAAAAAAGATTACCCGGGGATGAATGAAGAAGTAATTACTGCATTAATGAGATCTTCCCGGGAATCAAACTGATCAACCAACAAACCTCTAGGTCTCCAAAGGATTTGAGTTACCGCAACTACATTCGTTATAAAACCATTTATTAAACATTATTCGGTAAATAATTTGCATTCTGTTCAAATTAATTATTAAAATATATGCTCACCTCTAACCCTCCCATTAGACTTTACATGAGCATCATCTGGTAGAAATTCTTCAAGAACATCTCTGAGAACAGCCTGACCATAATAGATTAAAATCAAATAGTCATTTACAAATTTTAAAGACCGGCCAGACCCGACTGACCCGTTTGGCCCATTATCAAACCAACCCGACCCGTTTGTTTGCCATCTTTAATACATAAGTTGAGAAATATACCCCAAGACGAAATGCAGTGCCTTTGCTTCTGCAATCTTGAGCCAAAACTTTTGTGGCTTCTAAAGCTTCCTCCATGCTTGCACCTGAAGCAACTACTGCACATACAATGGCACCAGCTGATGAACCAGCCAAGGGCGTAGTATCCTGATTCAACCAACTATTATTGTTATTTGCAGGGGGGAAGGAAGACTGTATAGCTTTCATAATACTAACAGGAAATATACAACTATACTGAAAGATAATACAAAATGAAACAAACATATCAAACAAGCATGCTCTTTCACAACATGATGATAACAAACAATATAGAAGGCTTTAAAGCAACACGTACTTTGCTTCTCATTCATCAAATACACACACACGCCGATTCATGTCTTACTATCCACAACCTTGTGGTTCAAGAATTCGAGTTCATATATTGAATGTCACTTAGCCAAAGGCCTCTTGGCATCAAATATTGAACTTTAAGCAACATATTATTCATCCGTTGCAAGTTCTCTACATTTCCATGTTACCATTTCTAACATCTGGCCCCTCATGCCAACCAACATTGTCCATATATCGGTTCTTTTTTCGCAAAATAAGCTCGCGAACTTGTTTTTTGTTGCCTGAGTGAGGACTTCCTAGAAGGTCACGCAACCTGTAGAGCACACTGAGTGCTTGAAAAATCAGAACTAGTCGGCGCCTAGACGACAGTTAATCCGCTAGTCGGCTGTTGACTGACTATTTTTAGCTAATCAGCCAAATCGCCCCTAGTCGGTCAAATCGCCCCTTGTTGGACCAAATCACCGGCCAAACTCTGTAAATGCCGGCCTACCTTTGTAAATTACATATAAAAAGGGGTGTGTGTGTGTGTGCGTATCAGGGCCGTCTCTGAGAATTTAAATACCTCGGCCGAGCCAAAATATAAAGGCCCGTAAGCCTTAACGGAAATTTTTTATTCTCTAATATACATGGATAAAACTTTTATCGACCGATTTATTATAAGCAGAAACTATTATGAGAATGCATTATCTCATAAACTATTGCAAATAACTTTTTTTTAACACCAAAAAACATATATATGTAATATGTATAAAAAAAAAGCTTGTGCCCCCAAAACTTATGTGCCCCGGCCGATGGTGTGGCCCGCACACCCTCCGAGCCTCCCATGGTGCGTATAACAAACAACTACGATCATGCATGGGATTGAGTTTGAAAAATGCTTATCGGCTTTTTCAAAAAGCCATTATGAAAAGGCAGGATTTGAGGCTTTTTGAAAACTGCTTTTTAACCCTTTCAAAAAGCTAAAATAAAAAGGATTTTCGTGATTGCCAAAGACATTTTAACTTATTGGCTTTTTTGAAAACACCAATAAGCCAATAAATATTTTTCAAACTCCATCCCAAACATGCTTTACATATAAAAATTTCAATCCGATTAATCACTAGTCCCCAGCCCACTGTCCAACTATCGCCTAGCAAGTTCTACAACACTGAGTACACTTAACTGTGGAGTTGTCATTTTATACCGAAAACACATGTATTTGTAGTCAGACATAACAAACATGTATCAAATTCGAAGTCAACTTCCCATCAAAATAGTGTCATATTGTTGAACTGCATATGGAATAATCCTAATTACACAAAACTCTTCTCCTAGAAACCTAACTCTTATCTAATTCATTATCATAACAACAAACAAAAAAATTACATCAAATTGACAAAATACCTTAATGTAACCGTTTTCGATTAAAAACTTAGCGACACCAAGATGATACGGAAACAACAATCCGGCAGCCGAAAAGCTAAACCCGGGGCTCGTAACCGCCTTCATCTCCCTCTCCGCTTCCACATCCTTCACCCGCTGCTCCCACACCACATCTCCATCGTCCACCACCGCCGCAATCTCCTCCTCCTCATCCTTCTTCCTAAACCTCTTCCAAAACCCCGATTCCTTCTTCTTCTTATTATTATTATTGAATTCGTCCGCAAACATCCTCACCTTCTCCTCCGAATCCAACCGTTGATCCATCGCATTGCCGCTCTTAATAATCCGACTAGCTATGCCGAGAAACAGCTCTCCGGTGGCCACCGCTAACGACCGCTTCTCCGGCTCGGATGATGTGACGTTGTTGCCGTCGTTTGAGGTGGATTTCGAGTGGAATCGGAGATGACGTGGACGGTGGAACAAGATGGAATTGGAGAGTGAAGGTGTCATCGGAGATGACGTGGACGGTGGCGTACGACGGTGGTGGTGGTTAAAAAGGAGTCTTTGGATGGGAGTTTTTGTGTATTTATTCATTATTTTTTTATTATAATAATTAATATTAATAATAATATTAAATTGTGTAGGCCAAAGTGTCCCGTTTATGATGTGACGTAATCAGTTAGTTATAAGTTTTGTATCGTCATGTGATTATTGTGGACGGTGGTGTACTGGTGTACGTCGTAGATGAATCATACCGGTTTATATAACGGAACGGGTCCTAATAGTTAGTGTATTTAAATCATAAGGGGCCGTGAGATGATGTGATTAATTATTAATCTTGATACTGACATACTGTTGGTTTACAAGCTCATTTGGTGTATGACACGCGATCAATGGTGACCGAGAAACCATGTTTTTTTTTTATCGGTTTACCTTTTTTAGATGGTCTGATTTCTCATTACCAAACATTAATTTTTTTGGGGGCCGGGTCGGGCCATTGTGGCAGGTTATTTGGGAAAATGAATTCATTGAATATGAGGATTTAAACGTTGTTAAATTTTCTTTTCAATAATCATTCCATTAGCATTAAAGTTCAAGTTTTAACAAAACTAATATCACATATTCATATTCATAGGTTCAAAACAAATTCATATTACATACTCAAGTATTCACCAAAGTATAAGATAAATCGATTGAAAGAAATATTATGTTAACCTATAAAGAATCGAGTGAAATCTCTCAATCACGTCGAGGACGGTTGAAAACGAGTGTGAAAAACAACTATTATAGAAAGCTACAATATGCCATATGTATCGAGAACTCAAGATATATTGTACACAAAGATTTGAGATTGTTTCAAAATAGATTCCCGTTAAAAAAATAAGATTATGGTCAAAATATATCCGGGTTAAAAATTATTAGGGTCAAAATAACTTTAGATTAAAACTGGCCTATTTGAAAACATTTTCACTTTTTGTTCGGGTCAAAATGGCTTTTCTAGAGTTTTGTAATTTTAATTTATAATACCTTCCTTACAATACTTTTACAAATCATAAAACGCATAAATATTTTTTTTTAAACTTAATAGAACTCATGAGAAACGAGATATGCAAATTCATAATATAAATTAAATTTGATTGGCAACATAAAACACGCTAACATATTTGAAATACTTAAGTGTCGTAATACTTAGTGTATTTAAATCATATGGGTGGTCGTATGATGATGATGTGATTAATACATGTTATGCTTATACCTTGATGCTGACATATTGTTGGTTTACAAACTCTTTTGGTGTATGGCACTTATTAGTGGTGACTGATGGGTCCATGATTCTTTTTTCTAGTGGTTTACCTTATTTCGATAGTCAGATTTCTCATAATCAAACATTAAATTTTTTTGAGGTCGGGTCGGTTGGGAATGATTTCATTGAATATGAGGATTTAAACGCTTTTTTTTTTCTTTTCAATAATCGTTCCATTAGCACTAAAATTCAAGTTTTTACAAAACTAACATCACATATTCATATTCATACGTTCACAACAAATTCGTATTCACATAATCAAGTATTCACCAAAACATAGGAGAAATCGATTGAAAGAAATATCATGTTAACCTCTAAAGAATCGAGTGAAATCTCTCAATCACGTCGAGGAAGGATGAAAATGCATGTGAAAAATAGATGTTATAGAAAGCTACAATCAAGGGCGGATCTATATGTTAAATGGGTGGTTCCCTGAAACCACCCGAGTTTCGAAATAATAGTGTATTTATATATATATATAATATAAAAGGAACCATCTTATAAATTAGTAAGGAACCACCTTGATTACATTTCAAGCATTGGTCTAGCTGGTAATTTGATGGTTTTGTAACCTGAAGGTCACAAGTTCGATTCCTTCCGGGTTCTATTCTAATTTTTGAACTTTTTTTTACTAACTTAGCCGATCAATTAGGGTTTTATAAAGTAATAAAACACACAGACATAAGTCCACAGCAGCTGCCTATCTCCCTCCTCAAACTCACGCTGTCACGCACACTATTACCAGATCGTCCAGTTCTCCGATCACCACCATCGCCGCCTGTTGCTTTTCTGGCCGACCACACACCTCCTTCTACTCTTCCTCGAAGCTCGATTGCTCATTTACTCGAATCCTCTCACTTTGAAGGTAAGTTTACATTCATTTGTTAAATGTTGATTGCTCTTGACTTCTTGTTAGTTGTTCTTGATTGTTAATTGTTAAGTTATTTTTTAAATTTAGTTTTAATTTGTTATTAGATTGTTAGTTTTTTAGTTTGTTAGTTTGTATTTGTTGATTTGTACGATTCTTGCATTTGTTACATTGAAAGGGAATTCCTCCAACAAGTTTTGGTTGAAGAAGTAATGCAACGATTTCAAAAGATGAAGACTCGTAAGGAACAACTATAATTTTTTTTTAATTCGTAAAGACTATTGTGTTAATATTATGTGTTTTTAAAATTTTAATGACGGTGTCTCTTTTATTATTTTATCGTATTTTTATTATGTAATGAATTTTGCCCGAACCATCGGACCGACCCGTACCTCAAAGGCTCAAACCGACCCGGAATTTTTTATACCCGACTCTATGAAATTGAAGCATCTAAAAGTAGCGCACCACCTAAAAAAATTTATGGATCCACCACTAGCTACAATATGTCATATGTATCGAGAACTCAAGACATATTGTACACAAAGATTTGAGATATTTTCAAAACAGATTCATGTTAAAAACAAGGTTAGGGTCAAAATAACTTCGAGTTAAAAAGTGTTGGGGTCAAAATAACTTCTAATTTCAAACCCTGTCGCGATTTCAAACTCTGAGTCAAAATAACTTCTAATAACTTCTAATTTCAAAATAACCCGTAAACCAACTCTGAGTCGCGATTCATTCTTCTAATTTCAAACTTTATAGCTTTGGTTCATTTAATAAATAAACTCATAACAATCTAAACAAAATTCCTAGGGACGGGTACCAAAAGTATGAGATGTTATTGGATGGTGTCACATCGATTTGGGTTTCAAACTTGAAGAGGTAGGTCCCGGCAGAGCCCAGTTGGACCCGCAAGACTCACCTTGAAGAGGGACGTCTGCGCAAGGACCAACTGGTTCCGCAGGACCCACCATGCTCAGAGATGAAGACCTTACGCGCAGTACGCCAGCTGTTCCCGCAGAAAAAGCCTCCCAATGGTGAAGTACCCCGCCTGTTCCCGCAGCTGCGGATACAAGCCATCAGGGAAGGCTACCCGCACTAATAGCAAGGCTACACGCACGAGGCACTAACTCTCAATAATTCAGTGTCACCTGAAGGAATGAGCAAGGCGGGAATACTCCCGCCCAAATGAGCCAGTCCGTACGCTTCTGGAAGATCTTTTGTACTATACCTGCCAAGGTATGGACAAAATAGACAAGATCTGACCAAAGCAGCCCATGAACCAATCACAGGGTGACAGCTCACCGACAACAGTACGAGGAGGAGCACGCTCTAGTACTGTTTGTCACTATTAGCCGCTGCCTACTCACCAACCCTTGTCGTGGCACGCACACAGCCTGCAGTTGGTGGAAAAGGAACAGTACACAGCCGGCCTTGTCACTATCAACCGCTGCCTACCCACCAACCACTGGCATGGCACGTGCGTAGCCCACAGTTGGCAGAACAGGAATATTATACAGCTGGCTGTACCTGCTTGGAAACCTACCTTCGGCTATAAATACTCCAACACCTTGGAAAGGTATTATTATTTGGTATCTTACCTTCACTAGCTATTTCTCTCAATATACACTTATATTCAGAGCAATCTAGTCTGATTCTCACGCCGGAGGGTGGTCACAAGGAGGAACCCCCCCTTCTCAGTGACGAGCTCACGGTATCTGTTTTGCAGGTCACTTGAAGAACATCCATCTTTGCCGGACCTAACCCTCGTGGGAAACATTACTTAGCCCCCAGATTATCCGTAATCTGCCCGGGGTCACTTAGTGTTTCTTTATTGGCGCCATCCGTGCATAAAAGCTAGAACTAATTTCTCAGTTTTTTCAAAACCTCTGAAAAGATGGTTAACGTTACTCCGATCCCAAGGCCAGTGAGTGACCAAGAAACCCCGGTAACCACAACCCCAGCTACTGGGGGGAACACCGGCGGTTACACAAATCTTACGAACACTACCCCGGTTACCCAAGCCGGGGCAAGTGCAGTAAACAATCTTTCACTGGGATTCACCGATGCCCAGTTGGAGAAACAGACAAGGCTCCCCCGCCAAACACTCGATCAAGTTAAGGCGTGGGCCGAAACACGTCAGAAGGAATTCCAAGCTGAGTTGGATGAACGCTTGCGTTCACTCCAACAGGCTGACGAATTCGGAAGCACTCGACAACAGCTCAACATGAGCAGTGAGTGCGAGTACTCGGACGATGATCGGGAGGAATCCGACACCGACGCAAACCCTCGCCATAGGGCGAAAGGGAAGCGTAAGGAAACGGACTTCCAACCAAGAAGGAATTTCGGAGAAACCTTCAAACCAAAAAACGCGGGTGGAAACCCACGTGACTTCTCCAAAACCTTTAGACCAACTGCTGCAAATGCGGGAACATCCAAGTTTGCAAGGGACATTGCGGAAGCAATCGCCCCGAGAAGTGCCAAACAGATGTCCAACATCGGCACTTATGATGGTATATCCGACCCAGATGATCACTTGAACAGATTCATAGCGGGGCAACCGTCAGCAACTGGACGGAACCCACGTGGTGTTATATGTTCCAGATGACGCTGGTTGGAGCGGCCAGAGCGTGGTTTGATCGTTTACCAGTCCACCACATCTATGATTGGACGGACTTTCAACACAAGTTTAGCCAACACTTCAGTCAACAGAGGAAATACACTGAAGAGCAGTGGACGATCCTCAACTGCGTTAGAGAGGAGGATGAATCTTTACTAGACTTCATCACTCGCTTCAACTCCAAAAAGTTGAGTCTGGGCACAATAAGCGAAGATCTTGTTCGCGCCGCTTTCATCCAGGGCGCCGAATACCCAGAGCTTATCCGCACGTTGACGGGTAAGGACGGCATGCCATCCACATGGGATGCCATCATGACGGCGGCCAAGCGCTTTGCCGAAAAGGAGAAGCAACTGGGAAGGGATCTTCCCCAGAACACACACCTCTACACGTAGAGGACTAGAGAAAACAACGTTCGGACCGCCCAGCAAAACAAAAAGAGGAAGCTAGGTATTTGGCAGTCAAGGGTAAACTTTGACACCTCATCCAGCTCTCGCCCTCTAGTAGGCGGAAGGGATAACACGCACCCTTCAAGCCGGAAACACAGGTGGACGCCACTCACCAAAAGCGTCACGGAGATATTTGCCACTGAAAAACTCCCATGGCCAAAAGCTCCAATAATCCGGCAGCGACCTAATGCGGATCAGAGCAAATCCTGTGACTTCCACGGGACAAAGGGTCACAACACTGAGGAATGTACATCCTTGAAGGATATTGTTGAAACATTCGTCAAGGATGGAAGACTTGCACACCTTGTGGCATCAATCAAGAATGGAGGGAGGAATGATAACCGGTACAAAGGCAACGGACGAAAGCCCGTTGACATCAGCATCCACATGGTTCATAGTAACATCAGAGGAAGAAAAAGACGAACGACAGAACCATGCGCGTGGAAGGAAGCTGAGGTGCGCTTCCCGCGAGTGCCAGGAGGACCCAGCAAAGAAGGCCCTATCGTCATCAAAAGCCAGCTGGGGCACTACATCACTTCCCGCACTCTTGCTGACAACGGCGCCTCGTCAACGGTTATGTACAGGCAGTTCTTCGACAAGCTAGACGACGAAGACAAGGAACGCCTGGAAACGGTCTACGCCTCAATGGAAGGGTTCGACGGCAGCACAAACACCCCCCTGGGTATCCTATCTTTCCCCGTCATTCTCACAGACGGGAAACACTCCCGCACAGAAGACGTGGACTTTATCGTGATGAAGAAGCCACACCACACATACGACATTCTCTTCGAGAGAGACGGGATGGCAAGATTCAATGCCGTGGTATCTTCAGTCCACGGCATGATGGGATGGCCAACAGCTGAGGGTGTAGCGATGATCACCGGTATTCCCCAGGTATGCATCGCATCTGTCTCATCTAAACCCAAACCAAAGATGGCTAAACCAACCATTACCGAACCAGAAAAATGGGCCCTCAATGGCAAATACCCTGATCAGGCTGTAACCATTGGCCCAACAATCACTGATCCTACGCGCACCTTACTCAAACGCTTACTACAGAAAAACGCTGACATCTTCGCGTGGACACCAGCTGACATGACTGGTGTACCTCGAAGTAAAGCAGAGCATAAGCTCAAGTGCGACCCGGCTTTTACGCCAGTCATACAAAAGCGCAGAGTAATGGGGGCGGAACAAGCTAACGCGTGTAGAACCCAAGTCAAGGAACTCCTTGACGCGGGCATCGTACGCGTTAGTAGATATCAAACATGGGTTACAAATCCCGTTATGGTACCGAAGGCTAACAATCAATGGCGCATGTGCATAGATTTCAAAGATTTAAACAAAGCATGCCCCAAAGATTGTTACCCGTTACCCGAAATTGACCTCAAAGTGGATTCATTAGCACCGTTTCGCCTTAAATGCTTCCTTGACGCATATAAGGGGTACCATCAAATCCACATGGCCGTAGATGATCAGGACAAAACAGCATTTCGGACGCCCGATGGCACATTTTGTTATCAAATGATGTCATTCGGACTTAAGAATGCAGGGTCCACATACCAACGCCTGATGGACAAAGAGTTTCATGCCCAAATTGGGAGAAACTTGGAAGTCTACACGGATGACTTGGTCATCAAAAGCCCTGAGCCAGAAGCGATGTTGAAAGACATCGAAGAAACTTTCAACACGCTCAGAAAGATAAACATGAAGCTCAACCCGAGCAAGTGTTCCTTTGGGATGGAAGAAGGGAAGTTCTTAGGAGTCATTGTTACTAAAGATGGCTTCAGAGCGAACCCTGAAAAGGTCGAAGCCATTATCATAATGGAATCACCTACTACCATCAAGCAAGCTCAGACACTGAATGGACGCCTAGTCGCACTTAACCGCTTTTTGTCAAACCATGCGGATAGGTCGTTCCCATTCGTGTCAACATTGAGAAACTGTTTAAAGAAAACGCACTTCCGCTGGACACCAGAAGCGGAAGCAGCTTTTCAGGAAATTCGGTCACGCTTGATCGAACTCCCAACGCTCACAGCACCAAAAGCGGGGGAGGAATTAATCATATACCTTTCCGCCACAGATAGAGCAACCGGGGCAGTCCTGCTAGTAGAACGGAAAGGTATCCAGATGCCTATTTACTATGTTAGCCGTGTCCTAACAGACGTAGAAACCCGGTACTCTACCCTGGAAAAATTAGTCTTAGCACTTGTACAGGCTTCACGCTGGCTAAGACGATAT
Organism: Bidens hawaiensis; assembly: GCF_021521415.1. NCBI lineage: Eukaryota > Viridiplantae > Streptophyta > Magnoliopsida > Asterales > Asteraceae > Bidens > Bidens hawaiensis. The sequence goes on along the minus strand of NW_027491723.1, from coordinate 1,008,635 downwards.
TTCCAAGGTCACCCAATTACCATTCTCACCAACTTCAAACTTGCAAACGTTCTAGGCAAACCCGAGTTATCGGGACGTCTAGCCAAATGGGCAATTGAGTTGGGGGAATATGCGATAAAATACAAGCCGAGACCAGCCATAAAAGGCCAGGTCTTGGCCGACTTTATTGCAGAAGTCCCCGCTTCGCGGGAGAAAGAGTGCCAGGAGGAGGCTAAACCCTCCCCAGCACAGGACATCAATGATGTCTGGCGACTCTACACTGATGGAGCAGCCCGCAACGAGGGTTCAGGCGCAGGGTTGAAACTAACCAACCCAGCAGGCCAAGAATACACTTATGCTATTCATTTCCCAAGTACGAATAACGAAGCAGAGTATGAAGCATTCTTGGCCGGGCTGAGGATTGCGCGTAAGATGGGAGTGAAAAACTTGGAAGCCCACGTAGATTCCATGTTAGTAGCCAACCAAATAAACGGGACGTACACGGCCGTGAACGACACAATGGCCCTGTACCTCGCACAGGCAAAAACCCTTATGCGCGATTTTAACGATTGTAAAGTCATACACGTCAAGCGTAGCGAAAACAAATCTGCGGATGCGTTAAGCAAGCTTGCATCGTTAGCCTTCACCCATTTGGGTAAGGACATCCGAATTGAACTCCTTGGAGCACCATCAGTCCCGCACAAGGAAATTTGTGTCATCCAAACCGGCACAGAAACGTGGATGACACCGATAATAAATTACCTTGCAGTGGGTATACTACCAGAGTCAAAAACACAGGCAAGAAAAATACGCTGTAAAGCACTGAATTATCAACTCATCGATGACATCCTTTACAGACGTAACTTTCTTGGCCCACTCCTAAGATGCGTGGACAACCAAGATGCTGGCTACCTCCTAAGGGAAGTACACGAGGGCATCTGTGGAGTACACGCAGGTCCACGCGCTGTTGTAGCTAAGCTAAACAATGCGGGATACTTTTGGCCGGGGATGCATACGGATGCGCTGGCATACATCAGAAAGTGTAGGTCTTGCCAGCTCTACGCACCCAACACGCATCGCCCGAAGAATGAACTTGTTCCAGTCACCTCTTCGTGGCCATTCCAGAAGTGGGCCATCGATGTGACAGGCCCATTTCCCACTGCAGCAGGAAACGTTCAATTTCTAGTGGTAGCCATCGATTACTTCACCAAGTGGATAGAAGCAAAACCCTTAGCCCAAACAACCGCAAAACATATTAAAAAATTTATTTGGGAATTTATTATTTGTCATTTTGGACTTCCACAGACTTTGGTGAGCGATAACGGCACCAACTTTGCTGACAAGAAGCTACAAAAGTGGCTGGAAGAACTTCAAATCACCCACACCTTTACCTCAGTGGCACACCCGCAAGGTAACGGTGAGGTGGAAAGAGCAAATAAAAGCATCGTCGAAGGCATAAAGAAAAGACTTTTGGAACACAGATCCGGCTGGGTGGACGAAGTACCACACGTCCTTTGGGCGAACAGAACGCTGAAAAGGCCAGTACGGGAGAAACCCCGTTCAGCCTCACTTATGGCACTGAAGCCATGGTCCCGGTCGAAATTGGTTTACCCTCACCAAGGGTCTTGATTCAGCCAGAAGACAATGATGCGGAAAGACGGTTAGACCTTATGCTAACCGAAGAACGCAGAGACTTAGCCGCAGCGCGTGAAGAGAACTACAAGCGACAAATGCAAAAGTACTACAACACGCGGGTAAAACTCTGCAACTTCAATGTAGGAGACTACATATTGCGTAAAAACGAGGCTTCAAACCAAGAGCGCCCAGGAAAGCTAGCACCGGTCTGGGAAGGACCGTACATTATCAAAGAAGTTTTGGGAAATGGCGCATACCGGCTCGAAAGGCTCGATGGCACTCCCATCCCAAGAACATGGAACGGAGCTCAATTACGCAAATGTTACATGTAGATCAATTCCAAACTTGTAAAGAAAAGGCCTAGAGCCACTTCTAATGGAAATGATTCTCCTTTATTACATTGTGTTGATAGCCTTACCTTTATACTTATGAACTTCCCACACTGATGTGCCGGTATTCACCGCATAAATATGGGAAGAAGTAAGTCGTTGCGTGCGGAAGGCGGCAAAACCCGCATAAACACATAAAACGGTAAAAATTTCTAAGGAAAAGATAAGGAAAACCTTCACGCAGGTCAGTTATAGGTGAAGTTTGGTCATCCCACTAAATGAAAGTGACGGTCCTACCCGTACAATCATGATAGAGGAAACTAAACATTAACCTATTGACAACCGCGCGTCGAAAGGTTAACTTATTCAAAATACTTAGAAAATTTCTAAGGAAAAGATGAGGAAAACCTCCACGCAGGTCAGATATAGGTAAAGTTTAGCCATCCTAAGTGAAAGTGACGGTCTTACCCGCACAATCACGAAAGAGGAAGCAAAACTTTAACTTATTATTTGCCACGTTGAAAAGTTAACTTATCCAAGTACTCAAGAAATTGCTAAGTTAAACCAAAATATGCGTGAAATAAACAAGGCAAGGCATTAACAAATAATCTTTATTCCATCAAAATTCAAATATTACAAGAATTGCCGGGCATATACCCGCATACAAGAGTAAATCTGTGCAAAAATAAAAAATCTACTCTAATGGTGGAAAGGGATCTAAAGGATCAAGCTTCAGGACCACTCCCACTAGGACCCGCACCATCAGTAGAGTGTGGCGGTTCAAGGAAAGCCTTGAGGATAGCTAGCCCATCATCAGCAGCAGTAATCTCGTTCACCTTCTCCACCACCGGATGCGGGAAGGCAGCATACTGATTCACTGCTTGGTCATAAGCAGCTTCAGTATCCACATCATAAAGAGGGAAGTTGGAAGGCGGGATGCCTTGTTCAACAAACCCTAGACCAAGCAGGAAGCCAGCCTTTTCCCCATCCTCATGAGAAGCGTTGAGGGCTGCGCTCATCGCATCGTCATATGATGTGTTCGTAAAGACCCGATGCACAACCTACAAAACAGAAGTATATCAAAAACTCTTCTAAGTGTAAGGAAAAGCGTAAAGAAATTGTGAAACTGCGCATACCTGCGACAACGCTTCTCGAAGAAGCCATTCCTTGGTAACCAGAGCCTCCTGGAGGGTAGCTTGAGCTTCATTACGGGCGCGTTCGGCTTCGTTCTTTGTAAGGTTGGCAAGCAACACATCTTTGGCTGCAGCCTCTTCGACGCCCTTTAGCTTACGCTCAATTTGGTCAAGCACCCCCCTCTGGTCCAAGATCTCTTGGAGCTTCTTGGCATCTTCCATGGCCAAAGCATCATGAGCCTGCTGGAGCCTCTAATTTGGCTTTAAGTTCCTCATTCTCGATGCGTAGAGGCTCAGCAACAGCTTCAGCCTTGGTGGCCCTCTCGGTTGCGTTCCGTGCAGTTTCCTTGGCCAACCGAAGCTGTTCGTTAACAGCTTGGGCAGCCTTGGAACGAGCCTCGAGCCGGGCCTGAACTTCAACCTCGAGGGCCTTGAAGGCCTTCTCCTTTTCCGCAGCAACGGCGGCAAGCTTCGCATTCTCCTCCCGGATAGCCCGCGCCTGAGCCACTTCAAGGCTACGCGCCGTCTTTAACTTGTCGTTTTCACGACAAAGTAGCTCGACGCGCGGCTGCATCCGGGCGAGGAGGATTCGGAGCTCGTTGGACAGCCTACCTTCCTGGTAGCTGGCCATGGCCTCCCCCAGCGCACCGCTTGAGGCGGCGTGACGCGCCCATTCGACGCACTCCTCAGCAGTCCGGAGGGTCGTTCCCCGGCGGATATTCCACCGAGGAGCGTACACCTCGTTGGAATCACGAACTGCAATAAAACAAAAAACAGTTAAGAGAGAGAAATGATGAAAGGGATATAGGCCAAAATAACCCTACGCACCGGTAGGGTCGACAACAGGCCGATAGCCACCAAACCCATCACCTGAACCTAAGGGATATCTATCCAAAAGGTCAAGGAGACGGGAAGGAGGCAAGGATTGGCTAGACGCCCCAACCCCAAACGTACCTGAAGGACTGGCCGTAGTCGCAGGCGCCGGAGGAGGCATGGTGGAAGCTGCCGCGGTGGAAACCAACGGAGGTGAACTCACCGGAGGTGAACTCACAACCGTGGCCGCGGCTGCGGAAGAACCCGCAAGAAAATCACCGCCGGCTCAGTGATGGATTCTGTGAAAATGGCACTGACAGCCGGCGGGGATAATGTTACAGCTGGAACAGTTGGCTCAACGGGATGAGCAATTAAACCAGTACTGCAAGCAGGCGTAGCCGCCTGGGTCATCGCCTCAAACCTACCTTCATGGGTCCAGAGCTGCTCCCTCCCGCTCCACTCTGGAATGCCGTAGCATCCAAGCCTGCACGAAGACAAGATATATAAGTATAATAGCGGAAAGATATGAGGTTAAAGTTATGTACACTTACGGGTCCTTTTGAGCTTGAAGGTGCGAACAGGCGGGGACGAACCCGATGGAGCCGGCCTCTTCGTACCGGTCACCGTCGTCGTCCTGGGCTGCTCGGAGATGACAGCCGTTTCAACCTCCGGAGCAGTGGTCTCAACACCACCTGGGTTCCCCGCCGCTTATTCACTCTCGGTCTCCGACTCAGACCGGTTCCCCTGATCGGCAGTGGAGGCAACCTTCGTCTTGCCCTTCCCGCCGACAGCCTTCTTCTTCCGCGCAAGGAAAGGACCATCTGCGGATTCCTCATCAGAAGATGACATGATTAGAGGAACTCCAGCAGAGGTTTGAGCATTGAGAGGGCGAGGGTTAAATAGTCTTTTACCTGGCCGCGTGGCGATCAGTATCTCGTGGCCTGGCGGGTAGGCCTCCACAAACCGATCCGCCGTCTGTTCGAGGATGGGCAACTCGTTCTCGTCAAGAGCACGAGTACCCAGCCGAGCGGGACCACCAGCTTCCCGCGGATGCAAGAGCGACTGCAAGTCATTCCCCTCTGAAATAAAAAGAGTTAGAATAAAACCCTAAATCAACAAAGAAGACGGAGCATACCGTAAGGGATAAAGTTCAAACCGTATTCAAGGACGATGGGAATCTGTGACGCCTCCGCCCCAGCATCCTTCCACACCCGGCTCATACCGAGCATCACCATCCCGGACTCCGCAAAGCGGTAAACCGGAGAATGGATCCGGGAAATCTTGGCAAACCATTCGGCCTCCTGGTAGTTGGAGGCGTGAAGGCTGGGGAGTGCTCTCCCGTTCTTGAATGTCATCGCAATAGGGACGACACGGGCAGAGATGTAAAAGAACTCCCGCTTCCAAGACCGAAGACTGCGCTCGGTAGCGCAGATCTTCAAACCCTTGATCCGGGTGACCAGGGTGTACCAGCCTTGGATGCACCTCCAGGAGTAGAAGGTCATCAGGCGGTCAACATGGGGCTCCACGCCAAGAATGAGGCACACCCATTCAAAATGGCGGATCTTGGCGATCGCCATTGGGTGTACCTCCGTCAGGTGTACACCGTGTCTCTCCAAGACACGGTATACAAACTTCGTCAATGGGAACCTGAGATTCCCATAGACGAAGAAGGCGGCATATGCCCCTATTTTGCCCTTGGGGACATCATACACGGTTTGGTGAGGCTCAGGAAACTCAGGTTCGAATGGCTCGAGCATGAACTTCCTGATGATGTACTGGTAAAGCTCGATGGGAAGAGCACACTGGCATTCGCCAGCAGTGCTCTTATCGTCCTTATCAGACGTAGACGTCGGGTTCTCGACGTACACGTCAGACTCTTCGGCGGTAGCTTCAAGATCGTGAACAGAAGACATGTTTTAGAAGTAAAGAAGGAACGATTTCAGGAGAATGCTCGACAAAGCTTAGAGTATTCGCCGGAAATCGTTTAGAAGAAGAAGAGAGAAGTGAAAGTGTGGATTAAGATGAACCCTCTCCCCCTTTATATACTTATCGCAATGAATGCGATGAATTTAATGCGGAGGGGAGAGAAAAGCGCTGGTGCAATGAAACTATGACACGTGGAAAAAGCAAGCTGGCAACAGCTGTTGACAGGACGCGCGCCGTAAAATCCGCACCCACGCGCCCGAAAACTCGCTCCCACGCGCCTGAAAAAGCGTCTGGAATGACCACATACTGTCACGTCGTCATAACTTCCTGCACGTCCTGAAACTGTCAGAGGAAACAGTCGGACGCTAACGTCCCTTCAACAGTTTGGACTGTTCTTATCCTTTCACCAACTCTTCGAATTTCAAAGAAATTCAAACAGATTCAAAGATTCAAAAATAAGAGGGAATATACCCCCTTACCTTGGTATCCAAGAAACCGTAAGACAAGTGCGGGTACAGTGTCAAGGTGAAACCCTTCACATACCTAGCACCTGCAGGGAATTGAAGCCAAGAATACCTTGGAAGTAAAGAAACTATAAGACGAGTGCGGGTACAGTGTCAAGGCGAAACCCTTCACATACTTAGCACTCGCAGGGAATTGAAACCAAGAAGGATCTTCTGGACCGTGCTTGCGGAAAGAGAAATAGCACCTCCGCATAGCGGGAACATTGAGAACTACCTTGTTTGAGACTTTAAGGCGGAATTGGTGGTTTAACATAACTGATCACTATGTCCGAAACTACCAAAATCTCGTGAAGAATCTATGCAAGTGAAACTCAACGCTCCCGATGTGCGAAGGGGTTAAACACCTACCCGCATCACAACCAAAGATCAGGCAGAAAAATCGGGAATTTCTGCGAGTGACATTAGGAAAACCGCGGGAAGAATCCCCACGGAAAACCTTAAAACTAAAAAAAAAAAAAACCCGTTTCAAAACCTCTTGCTTAAGTCCAAAAGTTCACCTCACTTATTAACAATTCATGAGAAGAACATTGGACTGGGGGGACTTGAAGAGGTAGGTCCCGGCAGAGCCCAGTTGGACCCGCAAGACTCACCTTGAAGAGGGACGTCTGCGCAAGGACCAACTGGTTCCGCAGAACCCACCATGCTCAGAGATGAATACCTTACGCGCAGTACGCCAGCTGTTCCCGCAGGAAAAGCCTCCCAATGGTGAAGTACCCCGCCTGTTCCCGCAGCTGCGGATACAAGCCATCAGGGAAGGCTACCCGCACTAATAGCAAGGCTACACGCACGAGGCACTAACTCTCAATAATTCAGTGTCACCTGAAGGAATGAGCAAGGCGGGAATACTCCCGCCCAAATGAGCCAGTCCGTACGCTTCTGGAAGATTTTTTGTACTATACCTGCCAAGGTATGGACAAAATAGACAAGATCTGACCAAAGCAGCCCATGAACCAATCACAGGGTGACAGCTCACCGACAACAGTACAAGGAGGAGCACGCTCTAGTACTGTTTGTCACTATTAGCCACTGCCTACTCACCAACCCTTGTCGTGGAACGCACACAGTCTGCAGTTGGTGGAAAAGGAACAGTACACAACCGGCCTTGTCACTATCAACCGCTGCCTACCCACCAACCACTGGCATGGCACGTGCGTAGCCCACAGTTGGCAGAACAGGAATATTATACAGCTGGCTGTACCTGCTTGGAAACCTACCTTCGGCTATAAATACTCCAACACCTTGGAAAGGTATTATTATCTGGTATCTTACCTTAACTAGCTATTTCTCTCAATATACACTTATATTCAGAGCAATCTAGTCTGATTCTCACGCCGGATGGTGGTCACAAGGAGGAACCCCTCCTTCTCAGTGACGAGCTCACGGTGTCTGTTTTGCAGGTCATCTGAAGAACATCCATCTTTGCCGGACCTAACCCTCGTGGGAAACATTACTTAGCCCCCAGATTATCCGTAATCTGCCCGGGGTCACTTAGTGTTTCTTCAAAACTCAAAAACAAGTGTTTAACAAGATGGATATTCTTTGGTTGGGTTATTCATTAGCTTCCTTGGTTTATAATGGGTTGTACGAATAAGTAATTTTGCTTCAAGCGATTTTCTATCAGTTTGGTTTTAGGTTTAATTTTTTTTGTAACCAACTCTAATCAGCTTAAGCAACCTAGGTCATCAACTTCTATTACAACAGTAAATATCTTGAATTGATGTAGCTTTCTTCCCTTTGATATTCACTTAAATCTCACTCTCTCCATTTTATTTCTTACCGAATTACCTACAACTTTGGCTAATATGTTTTTGACACGAGAAGAACATAACTAGAAATTCATAAGTTTGTGTTTATTGTAAACGAATTAATTCAGTTTGGTTTCTAGTCAAACTCGAAAACATGTCTGGCTAAACGGCTCTTGGCTTGGTTGAGATGTTCACATGTTAATCCATTTAGTATGCTTAGTTTCATATTTATTTGTTCGATACAAATATAAACACAGAATTCGGAGTAAAAACGTTCAAAAACGTTGAGGTAGACGGTAATAAAGAAAGTTGCCGGGAATTGAACCCGGGTCTCCTGGGTGAAAGCCAGATATCCTAACCGCTGGACGACGATGGATGAATGTCATAACATGAAAAGATCTTATTAAGCATGTGCTGTCAACGATAAAAGTCTATTTACGTTTAATTTCTATATATCATTTATATCCTGTATACCTGTTTAGCAACATGTTACTGAAGGGCTAAAATTCATCTAAATATATTCAGAAGCTTAATATTTTCTAAATCACATCATTCGAAAAAATTACCTTTTACAAACTAGTTGTTGGTATCAATTCAAATTCTTTTGTGTTTCATGACAAAAGTGAGTTTTTTTCCTAATATATATGTTTAGCTCGGCAATTCCTTATAGTCATGTAGCAAAAACAATTGTTATCATTTCTGATCAATTTGTTATTGTGACAGAGATTAGGTTAGTAATGACTTTGCACCATATTTTTGGTTAATTTGGAGCCATTTGCTGCTTTAAGATTCTATATGTTTGCTTATTACCAGCATTGTTTTACTACAACTCAATTTTTGTTTTGATTTTTATAAAAAATACACGACAAATACTTTGCATAAAGATAAAGCAGATTAGTATGGGTGACACATAAACGATCCATTAAACCGTAAATGTTAATTTATTTCGTCGTAACATGTTATAACAACGCATATATAAAGATAAGGTATATTAGTAGTTCTTTTATGTTTTGTCAAATCCAAGCTTATTTTTCTTTTAAAAAGTGTTTTATATTGTTTTAACAAATACAATTTGAAACGACCCACATGTTATGAACAAGTTGAAGCGATTCAGACGCTAAACATAGGGACACGGATCCTGAATTTCCACAACACCAACCAATCCATAAAATGAATAACCCCCCAACACCTTTTTATTCAACTTAGAGATCAGAATCGAGTTTGTTAAGCAAAGTCCAGTCCCCCGAAGCATTGGATCTTCACAGTAGTTAAAGAGATGAATCAACCATAAACAAAATCGTCATGTGTTTAGTAGAAAGGAAATCCAAATTAACTTTTCCCATTTTAGAGAACCGAGAGAAAACTAAAACTAATTCGGTAAGAACCGAATTACCTAACTAGATAATTACTTATAGTATTAAAATCTACTTTCACTAGTATTTTTTTAGGTACCAAACATACAATTGATAACACGCAAATTTTTGTTTATACAATAATCCATATGACAGTAACTAAACCATAAGAAACTCCCAAAGGCCACACAAATGCATAGATTTGAATTTCTTATTTATCGTCAATATATTATTATTATTATTATTATTATTATTATTATTATTATTATTATTATTATTATTATTTTGCATTGATTTGAAACCTCATCGTAGCACAGTGACCAGGGACACTGCAAATGAAGTAGTTAAAACCCTTCACAAGGGTAATTTCGTCTTTTCCACTTGTGTACACCTTGTCGTTCGGGGTAGTGACGCACCCGTCATACCCTGCCTTGTTCACCACCACCACATTATGTACTCCTACGGGGTAGTAAAACGCTGATTCCATCATAAAATCATTAATCAATTAGATAAAATATTATGTCAAGTAAATAGTGAATATTCAACTATGTAAGCAAACAAATTGGTAATAGGATGTTGAGAGGATACCAAGGATGTCGCCCGCGTGGAACGTCTAGTCTTTTTCCCAGCCTGCAATATTTAACGTCCATTTACTGATACCGCCAACGCCACCGCCACCGCCTGAGCTACCTCCCAGTGAAGCGCCACCGCCACTATGCAGAACACCGTGATTGCCACCGCTGCCATGGTTCTCTCAAACAAGAGATGGAGGGAGGGTATGGTGATTTATTATTTGATGATTATTGTCTTTTCATTTGTGGGGTGTTTGTGTGGATTTGAAACCTGTTTATAGCCTAAAATATCACTAATCGGTTTAGAAAAATTCATAGTATTTAGACTTTTGACAAATACATGGTTTCTTTTTCTGTTAGAAAAAGTTTTTAGAACAACTGTGTTCATAAAAAAATAATAAATTTGTAATAACAAGTTATATATCTCTCTATGCCAATGAGAGTGGTGTACTTAACTTGCATACCGGTTTTATACTCCTACTTGACACTTTTTTCAACGAAACTATAGATGTTGTATTTTCAACATTTGATGATTCTCGGAAAATACACCTCATATAAGAAAATAAAGTAGACAAGGAAAGGAAAATAGTATACAAATGGCAAATACATTCACTCTTATACTTTATTATAAAACTAGTGGGACCACCCGCCGCGATGCGGCGCGGTATCGGTAACTATTAACGAATGTAGTTTACACGTCAATTGCTTGCATAATTAAAATAATTATGTAGCTGTTTTATAACAAGCCTACTAGTAAGAAGATGAGAAGAGAATTAGAGAGAGAACAAGTTTATATTATTAATTGGTGTGTCATACAATGAAATACCAATAGGTATTTATAAGGAGAGGAAAACTTAAGGAACAAGCCAACCTATATTTAGTAGATGATAATCATAATAATAAACACAATAATATCTATATTCATAATACTCCCCCTTGATTATCAACTTCATATGCTTTATGCTGCCTCATTAAAAACCTTGCCAGGAAAACCCAGTGGGACAAAACTTAGCTAAGGGAAAAAGAGTGCAATCCCCCTGATGAGAATCAGTTAAGCTCCTTGAGTCGACGCATCCCGATCCCATGAACTAGTTTCTTAAATGTTGAGGTCGGGAGTGATTTGGTAAACAAATCCGCTGAATTGTCGCTGAAACGAACTTGTTGGACGATAACATCTCCACTCTTTTTCAAATCATGTGTGAAAAAGAACTTTGGCCAAATATGCTTGGTTTTGTCACCTTTGATATAGCCCTCCTTAAGTTGAGCAATGCATGTTGCGTTATCTTCGTGTAAACCTGTCGGCCCCTCGTCTTCGGAAGAAATACCACTAGATCCACGAATATATTGTAATACCCTTCTTAACCAAAAACATTCTCGACTAGCTTCATAGATTGCTATTATTTCCGCGTGATTAGATGAAGTATCGGTGATTGTCTGCTTTACTGAACGCCATGAAATTGCAGTACCTCCATATGTGAACAAATATCCAGTTTGAGATCGACCTGTATGAGGATCGGAAAAATAACATGCATCTGCAAAACCAACCAAACTTGTTTTCGATTGGTTAGTGAAATACAAACCCATATCTTTAGTACCTTGGAGATATCGAAATATTTGTTTGACCCCATTCCAATGTCTCCTTGTTGGGCATGAACTATATCTTGCCAATAAGTTTAAAGAAAACGATATATCTGGTCGTGTATGGCTAGCAAGAAACATTAGTGCACCAATTGCACTTAGATATGGTACTTCTGGACCAAGAATTTCTTCTCCATCTTCCGGAGGTCGGAACGGGTCTTTCTCAACATCCAGTGCCCTTACAACCATCGGAGTACTTAATGGATGCGATTTCTCCATATAAAATCTTTTGAGAAATTTTTCGGTGTAATTTTCTTGATGCACAAGGATTCCATCTTTAAGATGTTCAATTTGTAATCCAAGACAAAATTTTGTCTTTCCAAGATCTTTCATTTCAAATTCTTGTTTCAAGTATTCAATCGCCTTTTGGAGCTCTCTCGGAGTTCCAATTATATTCAAGTCATCGACATAAACAGCAATTATGACATATTCAGATTCTGACCTCTTTATAAAAATACATGGACATACAGAATCATTTTTATATCCTTCTTTCAACAAATATTCACTAAGGCGATTATACCACATACGTCCAGATTGTTTTAGCCCATATAAAGATTTGTTTAACTTAATTGATAGATGTTCTCGAGAACTAGATTTACATGATGTTGGCAATTTGAAACCTTCCGGAAGTTTCATGTAAATATCAGTATCAAGTGAGCCATAAAGTTAGGCTATCACAACATCCATTAGACGCACATCAATCCCTTCTTGTATTACCAGACTAATAAGATAACGAAACGTCATCGCATCCATCACTGGAGAATATGTCTCCTCATAATCAATTCCAGGTCTTTGGGAAAAACCTTGTGCTACCAATCGTGCCTTATATCGTGTAATCTCATTTTTCTCATTACATTTTCGCACAAAGACCCATTTATATCCAACGGGCTTTACACCTTCAGGTGTATGGACTACAGGTCCAAAAACTTCTCGTTTCGCAAGGGAATTTAATTCTGTCTCAATTGCGTCTTTTTTCATTTTGGCCAATCATTTCTATTTTTACATTCATTGACAGATTTTGGTTCTTGATCCTCATTGTTTTTCATTACTTCTAGCGCTACATTGTATGAAAAATTTTCATCGACGTCGACTATATTTTGGTTCCATACCTTTCTAGACATAATATAATTTATTGAGATCTCTTCGTTTTCAGGTACCTGAGGTTCTTCTGGAACCATTATGTCTAGTGCCTCTTCAAGAGACTCCTTTTCGGGAATTGCAGTTACCTCGACAAGACCATCTACATTACTTGCTCCTTTTTTCTTTCGAGGATTTTTATCTTTAGAACCGATTGGTCTACCACGCTTTAGGCGTGCATTAGACTCATTACCAATACGTGGTTGTCCATCAGGAACACCAATTTTATTGGAGCATTAGCAGTTGGTACATGTGACCTAGTTACTCTCTTTGGGTCAGTAAATGCGTCTGGTAATTGATTTGCTAATTCTTGTAAATGAATTATCCTTTGAACTTCCGTTTCACATTGTTTAGTTCAAGGATCAAGATGAGATAATGATAGTTCATTCCAAATTATATTGTTTTCTAGCTGTTTTTCATCTCCCCCTAATGTTGGGAATGTTGATTCATCAAAATGACAATCACCAAATCGAGCCGTAAATAAATCTCCCGTTGATGGCTCTAAATACTTAATGATAGATGCTGATTCATACCCAACATATATTCCTAGCCTCCTTTGAGGTACCATCTTTGTGCGTTGTGGTGGAGCGATTGGAACATATATGGCACAACCAAAAATCCTTAGATGGGAAATATTTGGTTCCTGACCAAAAACCAATTTTAATGGGATGAAGTATGATAACTCGTTGGTCTGATGCGAATTAGTGTTGCTGCATGTAAAATCGCATGCCCCCAAGAAGTAACTGGTAGTTTTGATTTCATAATCATCGGTCTTGCAACCATTTGAAGTCGCTTCATAAGCGATTCGGCAAGCCCATTTTGTGTGTATACATGAGGTACATGATGCTCTACACTTATCCCAATAGACATGCAATAATCATTAAATGATTGGGATGTAAATTCACCAGCATTATCCAATCGAATTTTCTTAATGGGGTGATCTGGAAAATGTGCTCTTAGCCTTATCAACTGGGCAAGTAGTCGTGCAAATGCCATATTGCGACTTGATAGTAAGCACACATGTGACCATCTCGTTGATGCATCAATTAGCACCATAAAATATCTAAATGGTCCACTAGGAGGGTGTATAGGTCCACATATATCCCCGTGTATTCTTTCTAAGAAAGTAAGGGATTCACTCCTCACTTTAACTGGTGATGGGCGAGTAATCAACTTGCCTTTTGAGCATGCAACACATGTAATGTCCTTAGTGTGACACCCGGTAATTATTTCACACTCTAATCTATATACTTGATTTAAATTATGTGTTGATTATATAAGTTATATGACGTATAAACCATAGTATACTTGAAATGTGAACGAGAACAGTCGTAATGCCTATAGGATTGTATAAAGTGCCGATGAGAACGACTATATGATAAAGACAGCCCAGTAATAGTCAGAGGTGACAAACATATCAAGCTAAATATATACCTATGATCCAATATAAGGGGTAATGGTAAGACCATGCCCAGTAATGTTCTAATACTCTAATTAGGACCAAAACGCCATAAACGTTTAAATAATGGAATATAGTCGCCGAACCGGCCAAATCAATGATACATTATACAGTGAGACGACCAAGATATGAAACTATGAAGGAATTAAAGGTATACTAGTCAAAAATAATATGAAGTTAATAATTTAAACAATCCATAAAGGATTACAATATGGAGCACTATTTAACCAAATATAACTCCGGGCTAAATTTAAATATACATCATACCGGGAACCAAAATAAATACGGGTTCCATATCATCTATAATATACCCAAAGTTCAAACAGAAGAGTGGAAAAACTCTGCGTGACATTGGGAAACCCGTGGGAAGAATCCTTGCGAAAAACCCTAAAAACCAAAAATCCTTTTCAAAGACCCTGTGCTCAAAGTGCTCAAAGACCCCCTGTGCTCAAAGTGCTCAAAGACCCTGTGCTCAAAGTGCTCAAAGACCCTGTGCTCAGACCCTGCGGGAAGACCTGCGGGAAGACCTGCGGGAAGACCCTGCGGAAGAACCTGCGGGAAGACCTGCGGGAAGACCCTGCGGGAAGACCATGCGGGAAGACCCTGCGGGAAGACCTGCGGGAAGACCTGCGGGAAGGGAATACTTCCGCCCAAAATGAGCCAGTCTATGCTTCTGGAAGATCTTATCTTTTACCTACCAAGGTATGGGCACAATATTGAAAGTACTACAAGATCAAGCAAAATCTTCCTAACCATTCCCTATGGCCGCCTACCCCCATTCCATCAAATAAACAACAATAAAAACCATGCTTTGACCAACTATTTCACTTTATGGTGTAAGATTTGACACCCTTAAATGAAGGGATTGTAATCTTTTGGATCCCCCAAATCAAGGGATGTGTTCCCTTGGGTTTGCCTATAAATAAGACCAATTATTTTGATGAAAAACACCACACACAAACTCATACAAACCCTTAAACACACTCCAAATTTCTCTCTTTTCATGGCTGAAGAACAGCAGCAGCGCAACACCAAGCAACCGCCTCTTTGCAACCCAATTTCTCTATAATTCTGCCCTGAACCCTCTGAACCCTATATATCGTTGGAAAGCTAGAAGAAATCCTTAAACCGTAGTGGAAAGCCTTGAACGGATCTCTGCCCGGAAAACTCGGTAAGAAGCTTTGAACCTTCGAAGGTCACTGCTGGGAAACTGCATTTTCCAGCAGTACCCACCTCTCTTCTTTTGTTCATATCTCACAAACTACTTGGTATTTTTCGGTGATTCTTGTTTAGAAATCCAAGGAAACTCGTAAGGATCACGAACCATCTTTCGAATATCCATTTCCGGCTTAATTTCAGCACTTGGTAAGCCTAAAAGTCTAATTGTTCTTCATAAAATACTTGCTGGAAAATGGTTCTTTTCTGTCCAGCCAACACACACTCGTTTCCTTTGATTTTAACACTTGTGTTCATGTTTAATAAACATATTCTAGAGCCTACACTACAAGACCATCATCCAAGAGCCTAAACACGCTCAAGAACGTCTCGAAAAACCGACATTTCCAAGGTAATAAAATCATATTATGTTTAATAGAAAAACATGGATTAAGCCTAAGATACATATATTTAATGAGGTGATAAATCATGAATATAAACTTGAAGTGTGACATATAAGTAAGGATAAGTCATGTTAAGTAAAAGATATAAAGGATTTAAAGGGGTGTTTAAGGAAGGTTAAGGTAAAAATGATCTTCGGTAGTAAAACCCATTTATAAATAAACAAGATGATCTAAATGTAAAAATGGAATTTTGGTTATGTTAAACTTTACAAAGGATATAACTAACGTATTAAAAACCGTATCGGGTTCGTCATAAAAGTAAAAATAATAATAGTAATAATAATAGTAATAATAATAATAATAATGATAAAATACGAGTGCTAGTAAGATATATATAATATATGCTTATAAGATTTAAAAAGGATATTAATAATACTTATAATATATACATAACAAAATAAGTATACAAGTCATACACATATATTCCTATATATGTGCAATAAATATAAAATACGGGTTTTTGTGATGGACATTGCGAGTAACTGGAAGGGTGGAGGTGCCGGTAGTCGGGACGTCCTGTCTAGGCTGGTAACTGAATATATCATAGATGGGCCCGTTACCTACCTGGGGACTAACGATGAGAGCTCCAAAACCTATTAGGCCAAAGCATGTCACGAACGTCATGATTACCGACTAATAATTTGTATCGAGCATTCCCTAATGCTCGAAGGATATATATATAAAGAGAATATAACGGGCATATATATAACAAGTATAAGACGTTGTCTAACGTCCATATCGCTAAGGTATAAAAATACATATATACCGCCACCTCATAAGTATGTATCGGGCTAAGTGTTAATAGTAGTATAAGTATTATGTACTGAAGAATGTACGTATACGATATAATACAGGAAACTCACCAAGTATAACGGAACATTATTCCTCGATTTAAGGTGAGTCTCACAGCCCCTATTTTCACTATTTTCACTATGTTTTAAACTGTTTTCGGGGCGAGGGACACGTGTTTAAATATGTTTTATCATGGTGTATATCTTGATTTACAATGTGCGTGTACATGAGATATTTGGCGCGCTCATGGTACATAAAGTCCCCGGTATATATTGTAACCATAAACTATAGGCAACTATAGCTGAGGAACTCTACGGGTAGTACTACTGGTCTGACCAACCCACTCGTAAGTGGTCGCGCCACTTTATAAGACGGGTGCTTAGTTTTCCGATTTATTTATTCCCTCGTGGACTCGTGGGATGTTATATGGGGCTTTATGGTGTATATATATAGTCAATGAATGGTTACGAACTCATGTATTCACGTTACACTGCAAGTCATGGATACTGCATTCATGACGTTATGAGAATCATATTATAAAGCATTTTATCGAGTCACAAAACTTGTGAACTCACTCAGTTTATACTGATTAAATTATTTTACATGTCTTTCAGGTATTTAGCTACGTGGAGAGGTCACGGTGTCTCACTACGGTTTTATGTTTAACTATGGAAATTTCATGTATGAGGATTTTATATTTTGGAGTTTTCACGGTTATATCTCCCTTCGGCAGGACATAACTGTGAAATCTCAATATGTTATATGTAAACCTTTTTATGGATATTTTTGTAAAACTTATATTATGAATGAAATCCTCATGTATTTTATCATATAGTTGTTGCTTAACCGCGCTCTCGAAAACCTTTCATGAGTCGCACACTGGTTGTTTCCGCCTATGGACCGGGTGTGACACTTAGTTTGAAGAACCCTTTGGTTCTTTAATGAGTGCCCATACGAATCTTCTATAATTTTTCGCATCATTATTGACCCGGGATGGCCTAACCGGCCATGCCAAACCATAAAGTTTTCTTTGTCCATAAACTTCTTGTTTATGACCATATTAGATTCAATTGCAATAATTTTAGTGCAATACAAACCGGAGGCAAGCGTTGGTAGCTTTTCTAGTACATGATTTTTACCCGATTTCATACTTGTGATTTGAAGGTACTCGTTATATACCTCACTTATTGTCTCAACATGATATCCATTTAGACGAATATCTTTAAAGCTTATTAGATTTCTTTGAAACAATGGGGAAAATAAAAAATTGTTAAATTTAAATTGTGTTCCACCAGGTAACACAACATAAGCTTCTCCAAAACCTTCAATTAATTTTGTACTACCAGATATAGTACTAACGCTTGCTTCTTTTAAAACTAAATTAGAAAAATAGTTCCTTTTCTTGAGAATTGTATATGTGGTTGCACTGTCTATTAAACATATATCTTCACCATTAATAGGGAGTTTAGTTAACCACTCCATATGCTTCAAAATAAAATAAAATAAAGTTGCATAAATAAAACATTCAAGATACTTCAAGCATAAAAAAAACCAAAACATAACGTCTAGTGTGCTTCAAAACAAAAACATAATCTCAAACATAAAGTCTAAAATAAACATTAAGTAAATAGCATAACTTAAATCAAATCATTCATATGTGAAAAAATCGCAAGCATCCAACTGGGTTGTATAAGCCAAAATATCACCAGAATCCAAATTAACTGGATCAGCAAGGAAATCATCATAATCCAATTTAGTTGCATCATTAGTAAAATCACCAACATCCATGTGAGTATCTTCATTAAGGTCCTTTTGACCACCGGGGATATCAACACTTCCATCATCGTATGTGAAATGTGTTTCAATTTCTTTTCCTTTGCCTTTGATGGATTGTTGGTAAAGCTCCATCAAGTGTTTGGGCGTACGACATGCACGAGCCCAATGATTATTACTTCCACACCTATGACATGCATTTGGTGTAGTTTCTCTTTTCTATTTTACCCTTTTCATCGTTAGATTTCTTGTCATTACCATGCCACTTTTGGTGGGCTTTTGGGTTTCTAAACTGAACACCATGATGATTCCCCCGGTTATATCCACGTCCACGACCACGACCATGTTTGTAATCACGACCACGACCACGTCCACTATTTCCACTATGGCCATTATATGTTGCCACATTCGCTTCTGGGAATGGGGCTGTACCAACTGGACGAGTCTCATGATTTTTCATAAGGAGCTCATTGTTTTGCTCGGCCACAAGCAAACAAGATATAAACTCAGAATACTTGGTGAAACCCCTTTCACGATATTGTTGCTGCAGCAACATATTTGAAGCATGAAAGGTGGAGAATGTCTTTTCCAACATCTCCTTATCAGTAATATTTTCACCACACAGAATCAGTTGTGACGTGATTCTAAACATTGCCGAGTTATACTCGCTTAGACTTAAAGTCTTGCAATCTTAAGTGAATCCACTCATAACGAGCTCTCGGTAATATTACCGTTTTATGGTGGTCATACCTTTCTTTCAATTTGGTCCAAAGGACAAGTGGATCCTTAATAGTAAGGTATTCAGTTTTCAAAGCCTCATGGATATGATGGCGTAAGAAAATCATGGCTTTTGCCTTATCTTGGGTAGATGATTTATGGAATCCTTTAATAGTATCACCAAGATTATTTGCATCCAAATGGATTTCAGCATCCAATACCCATGACAATAATTTTTTCCAGTAATGTCAAGAGCTAAAAACTCAAGCTTTGCGAGATTGGTCATGATAAACTATATTATAACGATACATATGAATTAATATTTAATAAACTATTATAGAAACCATAACAGAAACCGTAAAGTAATTATAACAATGATCTTTTCATAATATGTAAGATCAACTGTGTTGCAAATATAATTATAGTCATTTATATTTTAAGATTTTAATTATTTTCTTTCTTAAAATAATGAATTATAAAATCATGCAGATCGCATGTTAAGTTTTCATTTCACTTTATCATAGGTCCAACCAATTTCACTATTATAATATATATAAACCATTAATACTGTAGGAAAAGAACTTTGTGAATTTACAACTTACATATTGTGAACAACCTCTTTATCGTATAATTAAATAATATTAGTTACTTTATTAATAACTCACATTTTATGAACAAAATCATCGTATTATATGTTTTTAATACACAATATCAAATTAAATGGTTGTATGTAGTTTAATAATATAGTTACGTAAAGAAAAAAGAACTCTAATTGATTATATATTTTTAAGTGTATTGTAAACTTATATATAAATATATTTTTAAGTGTATTGTAAACTTATATATAAATATAATGCAATCTAAAATCGTATGAATTACAATATAGATTACCTTTGAGAGATTTATAAGAACAACGTAAATCTCTAACACAACTCAATATTGTATGAATTACAATATGGATTAAATATAAACAAAAACAAATATAACTTAGTTAATGTGACATACCTTTCAACTTCGAAAGCGATTTGTGCTGATAACGTGTTTTATAACAAGCCTACTAGCAAGAAGATGAGAAGAGAATTAGGGAGAGAACAAGTTTATATTATTAATTGGTGTGTCATACAATGAAATACCAATAGGTATTTATAAGGAGAGGAAAACTTAAGAAACAAGCCAATCTATATTTAGTAGATGATAATCATAATAATAAACACAATAATATCTATATTCATAATAGTAGCGACCTTATAGCCCTTCCTAACATCATACTTGAGGGCCTCTTAACTAACTACAAAAGGGACAATTATAAATTACAAAAGATTGTTAAGTTTGATATATAAGACTCTTTGATACCACCAAAAGAAGTTTGTTATCTCCTGCCACAACATGCTGAACCTGTTGTTATGGTGTTGCCAAAAACCATTGCGCCCTCTGCTTCTTTGATCTTGGATAGGCATGAAGTTTAATACACATCAAAACACACATGGAGGTGAAACAATTAGTGCAATAATCTTCATGCCATAGCCTCACCTCCATAATAACTCATAAAACCTTCAATGTTTTTTTGTAAGAAATAGCTGTGTTCATATCATATCAGTGTATGTAAGCCTTCAATCGTTACGTCATACGCCTTCAGCTCTCCCTTGCCTGCAAATAATTCATACCTATGTCATTTAACATCACCAAACTGTAATGCTAATGGCACGTAATCTTCATTTGTAAAAATAAAGTAAAATTTTGATTTCTATGAATACTTCAAGGGTTGTTGAAGGTCTTATTCTCGGCTACACCATACCGTTTCCAGTTTGGTCTAGCCATGATATTCTTATTACATATATAGGTTAGCAATAACCAAACGTTAACCGAAACCGAACTAAAAACCGACAAAACTGAACCACAATTAACTAAAAGTCAGTTATCGTTTTCTTTGTACCCTTGGTTAACTGAAGTTAGCCCAACCAAACAAAAGCATTCATATTATTATATATTTATAGTTTTTATTAGGGATGGTCAAGGTCCAGTTTACGACCGTGAACCCGTTCAACGGTTGACTTTTCCAACTCTAGGTTAGTCGGTTTCAAAAATTCGAAACCTTAGTGAACGGTTTAGTTACGGTTAATATCGAAAACCGACCGTATAAAACCAGGCCTAACCGTAAGATTTTTCAAAATATTTTATATTTATAAACTGATATATATAGCGTATATATATTGTGTGTTTAATCTGGGCTACTGACACTAAGTTTATTGGTATGCTAGGTTTTTCTGCTACAACTCCAGCCTTTAAAAAGGTTTTTTTTTTTTCATTATTAATGTAAACTTTGTAGAGCTTAAGGGCTAAAATGTAAGTCAACATCAGTAGATAATAATTATCTTATGGATAAATTGAATCCATAGCTTGTAGCTCCCCATATCAAGTTCATTATGTGTGCAATCAATTTATAACCTATGGAGTGCAAACACCTTTATAGAAATTGTAGCCCAAGTTTGATTTTGGTAACTAATCGAACCAAACCAAACATCGACAAATTAACCGAATTACCGAACCGATTAACCGAAAACTCATTGGTTAATTCAGTTGAGGCTAATGGCCGAACCGAACCGAATCATGCACACCCAGAATTACATATAGTACAATATAAAATAAATTTCTTACCTGCTTTACAGAAATCTAATGGCCAAATATGTTCCTTCGCAAATTTGCAAGCTCATTTGACAACAAACACATTGAGACCATCAACCTGCACAATATTATTAAGAAATTATCAATGAACAATTAATAAACTTTCACTTCCATCAAGATATTCAATGACCAAAAGAACCCAATCCTGGAGCATAATTTACCAAGTTTGTAATAAACAAAACTCTTCTTCATATTTATTTCTCGTGTATTTGGCCAATTTTTGGTGATATCGTTGTGACGAACTTGAAACAGGAAAACTTATCATGTCAAGGCATGTGGCTTTTGATGAGTCTCATTTCCCTTTTGCACCTACCATGTTTTCACCTTGACCATCATTGTGTTCATCTGCATGAGAATTATGAATGAACAAATTAATGAAAATATGAAGGCAACACCAAACACAAAACCAAATTACATATCAGTAACACAAAAATCTTGTGATAAACAATAACTTACTTAGATAGTATTAAGCGTTCACAATAATGAGCCATTGAATTTGAAAATTTCAAAAGGATGAGGCAAACCTGCATACATAAATATTAGATACAATGATATATTCAAATAAAAATCAATAATTTAACAAAAAAGGACCAAATCGGGTTGACCGTCCATTGTTACCCACGGCTGTCGCCGGATCGATTTTGGTTATTCGACCTCAGGAGTCGAGGCCTTAACAGCCACCACATTCCCCACCGGAACACCGCCACCGAAATGTAACCCGTCAATAGTAGCGGGAGCTACAGATGGTGGGGTTCCAAAATTGAACCCAACAACAGTAGGTGAAGATGATGGTAGAAGGTGAAGTGGAAACGATTTCTTGTGTCAGAAAGATGGTGGTGGTGTGTCATGGTTGATTTTGGAGATGAGTGGGGAAGGTGATGTAGAAAATGATGGTGGTGTGAGAGTAGATTTTGTGGTCCAATAATAACAAAGTACAATAGTGGATGGACGACGATGTACAATGAATGATGCAGCAGAACACTTTTTATGCATGAGTTACAACTGTTAATGCACATGTTTAGTTGAAAATTGAAATTGTATGTTTATAAATTGTATCTCTTGTCCAATGTCATACTCGTCGGCTACCGATTACTCATGTACATGGTTTCCTGCGAATTCGAACGTGGCACTTAGAATTTTGTGGACTATGACTTAAGTGGTTAAAAATTACTCATCCAATCTCAAACTCGTTAAAAAAATTAAACTCTTGGGATTTTTTATTCGGTTTTATATCTTGTTTAAGTAATTATCTACTTGGGCTTAAGTGTAATGTTAAATAAGCTTTTAATTTATTTAATTGGGCTCATATGAGAATGTATTGTATTGGATTATATTAATCGATGTTTTTTCATTCCCTAGAAGTTCTGATTCTCTCGATTGATAACACAAAGGAGAACAAAACGTTTACGATTCTCTCTGGTTCTTCATCAATTCACAACAATAAGATTTCAATTTAGTGTCTAACCAACAGATTGGTTACCGTGAAAGTGATTCACGATTCTGATTCATATGACTTTCATAGAAACCTTTCACTTAGTAATAATAGTATGTTATAACTTACTGATGACGATTATAGATATTGTTATGCTTAGTTGTTGCATTCTAAGGATGGAGTTCTTGTTAAATTTGAAATCTTTAGACAAGAAGTTAAGCTTCATCAAAGTGGTTTGATTAAGAATCTATATATTGATAAGAGCCATAAAGGTGAAGAGTATTATGATTTAGTGTGCTTCATTCTACTAGTATAATACACCAAACCATGGTTCTTTATACAAAACAAATATGATGTTGTGGCAACGAGGAAATATAGAATGTTGAAGGAACTAGTCAATTCCTTGTTATCTTACTCGTGTTTGAGTGATTGGTAGGACAAAGAAATTGACTCTAAGTTTGATATGAAGGGTCTAGGGGAGGTTGATGCTATCCTAAGTATAATCACAAAAAAAGAGCAACAATGGTACAACTATGGCTCGATCTCATTACATTGAGAACATATTGAAGAAATTCAATCAGTTTGATTGGTCTCCGGCTAATACTCCTACAGATATAATACCAAGTTTATATCTAATCAAGGTGATTCTATTTATCAGCTAAGGTATTCAAAGGCTATTGGATACTTGATGTATGTTATGATTAGCACAAGGACCGACATAAGTTATGTTGGAGGTAAGATGAGCAGATATGCAAGGAATACTAGTGTTCAAAACTAGGGGTGTGCAACGGGTAGGAACTGGACCGGAACTGCTTTGGATGAGATTTCATACTTGCAACTGGACCTTTTACAAGCGGGCCGGTCTGACCATTTAAACTGGTTTTGTGAGAATGGGTTGGAGGGTTCATGGATATATGAAAATGCACCAACCTACGTTATTTAGTTGGGAATTAATATTTTTTGAAATTGCAACAGCTTTCATTCATCAATACAAACAATCATTCATGCAAAAACCTACAAATCCATCTCACCAAATCCAAACCATGCAAAGAATTCATCAATACAAACAATTCATCAATACAAAAAATTCATTCAAACTTGAGAATTTTAAACCATTCATCCGAACTTGAAATACCAACACAACATTAATCCAAACAAAACAAAAAACCATCCAAACTTGAAAAATTCAAACAAAACGTAAAACAACCGAGTTTAATCTTTTCTATAGAAAACTTATATAATCCAACGACGTGTCTCTTAAATCCTCATTCGATCTTCATCTTATTCTCTCAAAAACCTTTAAAAAGAGTAACAATTAGTAGATAAAAAATACTAGTCTAACATGATTAATAAAATATAACTAATTTACCCTTTGCAAAGTACTCTTAATACATTTCTTCATGACTAATTTACCCTTTGCAAAGTACTCTTAATACATTTCTTCATATTATCATTCATATAATTACATACATACTTTAACTTTTTCTATACTATTCATATATCGTTTATTAAACATTCATATAGCATACACTTACCACTTAAAATAAGTGTATTAACTAACCACATAGGAGTATGCACAAAACCCCAAAAAAATAACAAAAAAAGGGGCTAGAAACTCACCTGGATTCTGTTTCTCTTAGAGTTAACTATAACACCCCTCCTTAGCTATGCACAACTAACTATGTAACATTTATATTTATAAGTATCAATTAACTACTCCTAACTATATCACATTCAAAGTAAGTGAACCCCTAGATAACAGGGGTCCGGGGACAGTGCACCTGCCAATGGGGTTCTAGGGGCAGCATCCCCTAACAGGGTCCAAGGACGCAGAGCCCCTGTCCGGGGTCGGGCCTAGTTTTCAAACGAATCGAACCGAGTGAGTTTTTAAAGGAATCGAGTAGAGTTTTGAAATGAATTAAATCGAGTTTTCAAACAAATCAAATCAATTTCTGAAACGAATCGAATCAAATTCTAAAAAAGAATCGAATCGAATCCAATTCTAAAACGAATCAAATCTAATTCTGAAATGAATCGAATTGAGTTTTCTTTAAACAAATTGAATTTATTTTTCTTCAAACGAATCGAATCGAATTCTCAAGAATTCGATTCAAAACAGGTTTTCATGTCTCTCTGTTATAAGCATTTCCCTTCATCCCTCTTATGCCCATTTTACTGATAAAACAACTTCTGGGCATAAAAACTTCATTTTCTTGCTTAAATACGGTCTGAAGGTTACTCGTTCATCTCGATTCATTCCAAACAAATCATTTGTGTTCAAGTTTACGTTTTTCTTACTAGCTAAGGCCCGATTTACCTTTTTGCCAAATCTTAAAGACAAACCGACATCTATAACCTAATTTTTACATCAAAACGTACCTTTTTGGGTTTCGATTTTGTTTCAGATCTGATTCAACACGTGAATCTAGACGTGTTCCGTTCTTGACTACGGAAATCGGATGCAAAACAGACTCTTTATTTCACGGATATGGGTCTGAAATGAAGGAATGTGTTTGTGTGTGTAGGGAGGCAAAGATGATGGAAATGATGGTTTTAGGGAGGGTTTAGAGTGTTTAAATACCCCTAAGCCCAAGGACCTAAGGGCCATTACCATCTCTTATTTTATCTTTTATTGTTCAAGCCTACTCTCTGCTGTTGTTGTTGTTGTTGTTGTTGCTGCTGCTGCTGCTGTTGTTGTTGTTATTTAACTTAACTATATGATAACACACCATTAAGTAAACAAAACTCTTTTATATATTATTATAAAAAATAGGATGTTACAAGATATTTTTCCAATTCCGACTTGTTGCAAAATGATTGATTACCACCATCCCGAATTTTTTCAAATTTATCCTCCCAAAAACAATGACTTGATCGGGCTTCTTTTGGTGTGTTATCGTTCTTACGGGATTGCTTGAACCAATTTGATACAAAGCCTCATATTGTATTATTAATAGCTGCATCATGGCTTGCACGTCTCCACCATTTTACCAATCATTATTTTTATTCTTCTTCGGTCATACCACTCATTAACTCGACAACTGTTTTATAACCATATTGTATTATGTTAAACTTCATTCGCAGATCCAAGATAATCGCAAAGTCGAACAACATATTTTTCTTCTCTTTATCACCAAAATAGTTTTCAAATTCATGTTTCATCTTTGATACCATCTCCTTAACACCCATGAGATCCTTATTTTTTAACATATCATCTAAAGTATCAACAATGTCCATAATCTCCGCATAAAACTCATGAGCTGTCATATATGTTGAATAAGAAACATAAATAATTTAACGTTTGAATAATTTTAGTAAAGCTGCCATTTTTATAGCATAACTCCCATGAACATAATCAGGAATAACACCTAACTCATTCGGAAAATTAGAATCCTTACGAGCATATAAATCAAAAGCCTTATCAAATTTAATAGCTCTTTCAAACATGTCATAGGTGTTGTTCCACACAGCAGAAACATCTAGGGATAACAAAGCTTTCGAGTCTACTTTTTTTTTTGTTGGCGCATATTTTATGAATTGAAAGCCTAGCAGTTTATTGCCTAAAACTGCATTGTGAATAGAATTAATAATACCAACTAGTGCTTTCAACCCGTCTTACATAATTAGGTCCATTATGTGGGCTAGATATCGGACATGTAGATACTTACCTTTACAAAATAAATTTGGTAACCTTATTTAGAAACTCCAACCGCAACATCATTAGATGATGCATTGTCCACTATAAATGTCATTACACACTCAATTCTCCATTCATCAATACCCTCCTACGTAGCCATTGCAATATTTTCACACTTACATGACTATTTATTGGATTAAAATTGACAATTCTCTTATAATACACCCAATTAGCATCAAGAAAATGTGTTGTCAAACACATGCATGCAGTTGACACACTGATTTGTAGTCCACGTGTCCATTGTAAAAGACACTCTTCGCTTTTATATCACAAAAAAAGTTCTTTTAAGTTTAGATTTTCATCTAAATAAAAATCAAGAATATCACAGGGCGCCATCCTCCTAGAGGGGATATTAAAACTCAGACAAAGGTCTTCCATGAACTCCCTAAAACCTTCATGTTCGACAAAAGAAAATGGTAGTTTGTCCACAATGATAATTTTGATCAATAAGTTCCTAATTTTTACGAGATTGAACTTCCATGTTTTCAAAGTACTCTAACCATTATCATATTCGTTGTAACTATGGTACTTTGATCTTTCATGTTTTTGGGATTTTGACAACACCTAGGAATATGCTTACCTAATGAAGATGTGACATTACCATTCAAGTATGCACATAACACTTTGTTATTGTAGTTGCACTTTCCTTTCCTAATCCCATCAATATATATTTCCTGGAAATTATTCCAAACACAAGAAGAGTTCTTTCTTTTCTGGATTTGTCGTTTAACGGGCCTTTTTCTTTTTCATTGATTTTAGTCCATTCTCGGGTTTGCTTCGGCTATCATTGTCGTCACTCGATATGTGTTGTGGTTCTTGTGAAACAATATCCATCTAAAATAGCAGTTTAAAAATTATTAACACAATACACAAGAATCAAATTAATTGTTAGATATTTAACTTATTACAGACTTAACAAGTTGACCATATAATATTTATCAGATATAATGAAATGTTTATGTATTTATAATGAAAGATTCATGATTAACTTTGTTTCAACATTTTGATAACTTAACTTTGGTTATAACATTGAGGTTGGCATCATGGTTTGTGGGGGGTCGTTCTTCGAGGATCTCCAATGAAGGTTGGCATCACTTCCGACCCGTTTTCGGGGGGTTGGGTCAATGTTCGGCCGAGGATGTATCTACACATGTTTTTGTGACTTCGAGAGCACAAACTTGGTGATGCAAAATCATATTCACCGAGGTTGTGATATTTGTGGGTTGGACTCTGATTATAGGTGTGCGATGGATCGTTTACGTACTCCACTTCCAGATTTAGATCTTAGCGGGTTCTCTAATAAGGAAACGGCCCCCCTAAAGCCGAACATGTTGTGGCGAGTGCCTTATTTAGTGGAATCGTCCAGAGTTTAAAAGTGAAGTTTGATCTCCCCTCGCCAAAAGGCAGTGTTTGAATGCGTTCGGGCTCCTCGGGCTCAGGATTTTTTAACGGCCATCCTCATGGAAGGATTGGGCCAACATATGTCGGGTTTGGAGTATCGGGCTATTCTTAAGTACCGGTTAATTATCCCTATGTTCCCGACTGATGAGCCTTGCCCAATTTGTCACAAGGTCTGTTTGGATACTTTTGGAGACCATGCGGTGCATTGCAAAGAATTGTCTGGCTTTAAATACAAACATGATTTGGTTAGGGATGTTCTGTGTGATGTTCTTAAACGGGCAGGGATTTCTGCTAAAAAGAAGGCCCCTGTTAACCTTCTCACGGATCCTTTTGAAGGGAGGTCTACTTTACGACCAGCTAATATTGGACATGGGGAACACGCTTGTGTGGATCTTACAGGAGTGTATCCTCTTGTTGGGCTTAGGGACTGTGAGTTTGTTGTGGGTCAGGCTGCGTTGAAAGCTGAATCGGGCAAAGTTGTTAAACACGAGAAAGCTTGTTTAGAGAATCGATATGTCTTTATCCCATTTGCTTTTGATACATTTGCTTTTCTGCCCAGAGGCTGTAAATTTTTTGAGTAGGGTTCAACTTGTTGTACATGGAACCTCTTCGGCTCCTAGGTCTCAAAGCTTCGTTTTTAGTAGGATTGGCTTTGCTATTCAAAAAGGGGTTGCGGCACAGCTTGTTGCTCATTTGTCTCCCACTTTATTGTAATCGTTTTGTACTTATTATTTTAAAGGAAAATTATTAATTAATATATATTTAACATCATATGCACATTAAAGGTGACTAATAATGTACTTCATCAAAACCTCCAAATTTGCGATATTGCAAAACTTTAATATAGAATTTAAACTTGAAACATAAAACTTGAAATATGAACAGTTAATGGGATGGTAGATTTAAACCGATAACAATTTCAATATTATTCTAATGGAACTTGAAATACACTTAAAAATCATATTTAAACATATAACATATAACAAACATAAGCAATGATATATAACAATAGTAATATAACAAATACCTCATAATTTGTGTCAAACATTGATCAATTAACGATGGTTGAGGAATAATTTGGTTGAAAAATAAATTAAGGGGGGGGGGGGGGGGGGGGGGAGGGTGTCACACCCAGCCTCAGGGCCTGGCCGTGTTACAAATAGTAGGTACCAGTTGTGTAATTTCATCAGATTTACGTTCTTTCAGCGGAAGGCTTTTCGATAAAATATTCTTTTATAAAATCTCGAGATTTAATACCTGTCTTTTAACAACTCTCTGTTAAAACAAAATTTACATTATTTTATAGTTTCAATATCTAGCCATTATATAGCATACAATGACCAAATCTCCAATCTTCTATTATGTCTTTCTTGTTAGGTCTAAACTTATTGAATTCCTACATAGTAGTTTTAAAAATACGTCAGTTATATGCTAGTGAATCGTCAACCAACTCAAAAACATTTTCAGGTCTGTGGGTGCCACTTTCACGATCCTTGATGGGTTGGTTAATATCACATGATTAAAGAGTTAAAAGTACATGATTTAATCCTATTTCTTAAACGAATATGGATACTTTGGCATGTTTTTGTGACTTGTAGGTGTGACAGATAGAATAAATAAAGCATCAGATTTAAGCATGCTTATGAACCGAGAAAACGAAGTAAAGTTGGTCCCAACCGTACCCTACGTTCACTTGGGCATACCCTACGACCTACATGTCACAAAAATTGAGCTTTGGCCGTACACTGAGCCAAAACAGAAGGACATGACGATAGGCTACACCCATGACCGTACCCAACAACTGACTAGCCGTATTTTACGCTCAGAAACGTGAAAAATCAATTTTTAACCAAGTTTTAATGAGGATTAATGTCATAATCAAGGAGATATTTGACCAAATAATTGGAGGATTATTAGAGGCTGCTTTCCTTCACTTTCAAATCATTTTTTGTTATCTTTTCATAATATTTTGATCAATCTTCCATTATCTTTCCCATTAAGAATCAAGAGGAGAATCAAGAAGGAGGGTCTTTCATCATCAAGGTTCACCATCAATTTATGAGTTCATCTTTATCAATTGTAAGAATCATGTTGAACATGTGCGGCTCATCTTTCTTTTGATCAACCCGGGTCTAGGGTTTATGTTTGCGTATTACAATTTTGATTTGTGTTTATTGGATTAAAACTTTATATGCTGCATCATCATTATTGAACAATTAGGGTTTATGTGGTAGTTTTGTGTTTGAAGATCGTAGTTATTATCGGTGAATCCATTGTTAATTGTCCGTTTTTGGTGTTTACATAATCATATACTAGGAATTAGTTTACGATTTTCATATTATATGACTAGATTTTACTAAGATAAATTCATAGCGCGTGTATCTTGCCCGGTCATAAGTCGAAAGGTCAATACAGCCGGAATCCCTTGTTTTGAAATAATCCTTTTTTGCACTTGTTACCAAATTAAGTCTAGGTGGTTTCCAATTAACAAACCAAATTAAAGTATAAAATTGCTACATAATTCAAAGCTCGGGGTGGTCATTTTTCCTAATTCGTGTTTACATAAATTAACTAAAGTTACTTGGTTACAATTTGACACTTGTTTTCACATACAATCATATTAGTTTATTTTTTATGAACTAATTAGTCAACTTGTTGGTTTATCATTTGACAATCTAAGTCATATTTGGTCTATACGACTTTACACAAAGCTTCATAATAATTTAATGCAGGCCACCGACCACAAAATCTTCGTGGTTCGACACACTTTTTATCCTATCTAGTTTAAGGTATCTAGGACACACATTTTCTCTATCTTTGACCGTTCCGACGACGACTGATCAAATTTTGGCGTTGTTGCCAAGGATATTATGCGCTTGGTGTTTTTAAATTTAGTTAATTTTATTTAATTAGTGATAACATGTTTAAGTGTTTTGATTGTTATTGTCTTTTGTCCTCGTTTATGCGTGGTTGTAGTTTACGTGTGCAGGTGACAATTATTGTATGCGTGCTCGTCTATGAAGGTGGACTTCACCACTTGGTTTTGAACCGGAAACAGAGAGAGTAGCAAGGAAAAACCAAAACAGGAAAAACAACTTGCAACCCATTTCACCCGAACCTACAAACATGAGCAACCACTCAATTGTCAATAACCGTAGACACCCACTCCACCAATGTCCGTTAATCAAAACTGCAATTCTAATCAAAACCGAAATTCCATCCGAAACCAAAATCCAAATCCAAATAAGAACCTAAGAAGCCCACAACACCAAAATCCTCCCCAACATAACCTTTTCCCATCAATGATGAACAAAATGATGAAGAGGATATATAACGTTAGTACCCAAATATTACACATGGGAGATACGGGTTATAATGATAATGGTGATGAGTTTGGGTATGCAGATAATTATGGCAACGATGGTTATGATGATTGGGAGGGGGATATAATCTTGAAGATGGGTATGAACAAAGCAACATTTATTGGGAGTGAAACGGTAACGAGTACGCGAACTATAGGTACGCGGGCGGATACAGGTTTGATAATATCCTTTCAAACAATAACCAGAGAGGAAACCGGATCAACATCAACAACACAATCTTTATGACCGAGTTCCTAATCCAAATGAATGGCGTAGAAATCAATTCCAAAACGGTGTTCCAATTAAAAATCAATGGGGTGGTGGTAACAATAACGATCCACAACTTCAAAGTAGACATCATGTGGCATCGGTTCATGGAATTAATGGTCGGTTTAGACGGCTATTTCGGATAATACTTCACATATTGATCCACCAAGACCGGGTACAAGAGCATTTAAATCAAGACCCAACTACATAAATGTTCTTCCACATTTTCATGGTATAGATACCGAGGAACCATACACCCATGTGTTCGATTTTTCCTTCTTTTGTTGTACAATTGGTGATTAAAACCTTGATCAAGACGAAGTGAATTTAAGGTTGTTTTAATTTTAATTAAAAGACAATGCTAAGAGTTGGTTTGCCACTTTACCTGCCAATAGTATTCACCCATGAGATGAAATGCAACAAGTATTTTTGGACAAATACTATTCTTTGGAGAAGATGGATGAAGCCTGAATGAAGATTCGAACATTCCAATAACAACCGGGTGAATTATTTCATGAGGCGTTTACCCGGTTCAAAGAGTTGTTGAAGCAATGCCCACATCATCAAATTGAGTTGTGGGAATTAGTCAAATGCGGCGTTGATGGGTTAACTGAAGAAGAAATGAAATATTTGAAGTCTACAAGTAATGGCAATTTGTTATCAAGACTCGGAGAAGAAGATTGGGATTTTTTTGAGAAGACAAGTCAAAGCTCCAAAACCGAGGCATTAGCTAGTCAAAGAGCTCAACATCCTATTTCAAAATCCAACCCGAATTATGAGACTAAGAAGAAATTGGCATCATTAGAGCGGGAACTAGCTCTCTTGAAAAAGAAGGAGAAGAGGGATGTTGCATCGGTAAAATCCAATGTGTGTGGAAGGTGTAGTGACTTGGGGCATAAGAGTGTTGATTGCCCATTTGATGAGGAGGCGTATGAAAAGATGAATAATGTGTATGCAGACAAGAAGAATTATGATATGAACTCCAACACATATCATCCGGGTTTGAGAAATTATCCTAATTTTAGGTATGGTAACGCATCAACTCAATCAAACCCAAATATTCAAGGGTCAAGCCAGGGTGGGAGTTCTTATAAAAACCGCTAACAAAGAAACTACAACTCAGGAAAATATCAAAGAAATTCATACAATAACCGAGAATGTAATTCTTCAAGGAACTACACTCAAGGCGAAGTCAAAATCAAGATTAAGGTAACCAACAAAGTTCTACTACCCTTGAGGACGTGATGGCCATGTTAACAACAATGGCACAACAAGATGAAACGTATAAGAGATGGGTCCAATGAATGGAAATTCAAGAGAAATCTCAAGAAACATTAGAAAAGCAAATGGGTCGGTTGGCCGAGGAGGTAGCTCAAATCAAGAAGAATGCAGGTAGACTACTGAGTGACACCACCTTGAACCCACAACATCAAGGTTCAAGTTCCGCGGTAAGTTTCCTTCCGAATGATTTTGTTTTTATTGCTTAAACCACTCCACCACCGCAATTCATTGATTGGATGGTGGAGGAAATTGTTGATAACTCGAATAACAAATTTGAGGAGGAAACCGTTTCACAAAATAACTATGTAACAAAAATTTCTAAAAAATCTTTTTGTGAAGACTATTTGAATGAAAAATCTACTAAAGTTAAGGATAAGGGTATGAAGGCTAATACCATCCGGTCTCCTTCATATTTGGTAGAACCGGCAAAAACATGTATCCAAGTAAACTCCAAGATCCAGGAATGCCCTTTTTATCAATCCAAGTTGGGGAATTTCAAAGTGATCGGGCACTTCTAGATCTTGGAGCTTGTGTTAGTATCATGCCTGGAAGTTTGTATGACTAACATGATTTTGGTCCTTATAGAAAAAGTGGACACCACTGTGGTGTGAGCTGACCAGACTTATACACTTACCCAGGGCATGGTGACTAATGTGATGGTTCATGTGGATAATTTTTGCTACCTAGTTAACTTTTTGGTACTCGACTATGCTAAGTGTGTGAATTTGACACAACATTCTACCATACTGGGTAGACTATTCTTAGCTACAAGACATGCAATAACTGATTATGCTAAAGGGACTTTGGGGATTAAGTTTGGCAATCGCGATAAACAATTATTATTATAAGACAATGTAAGTAACCCTCTTATTCGCAATGAAAGCCCAAAAGTGGACATTGTTGACGGGTGTGTGACCTTAACCAAGGATCACACGAAAGAGGATTGTTTTGTGATTGACAGGTCAAATCAAGAGAATGAGGTGGTCGTGATGAAAAAGAAAAATGTTATAAAAAAATGAGAGCACATCACCGTAGACGAAAAAAGTAGGTGATCCACCCAATAGTATTAATGAAAACTTCAAAACATCAAGGTTCGGTCCGATATGGAATAAAGTTGAGGACCTACCAGATGATTGGAGGTGCTAATTTGTGGAGAAAACGGTGGGCAAACACAACATTCATCCACCATAAGTAGGTAACTCAATGAATTTTATACTATATTTGTATTTTAGTTTGTTTTTATTTTGTATTTTTTTTCACTTTCTAGAATAAAGTTGGGAAATGGGTGTTAGGTGATGTCCTTTCCTTGAAACATTGAGGACAATGTCCAATTTTAAGCGAGGGATGGGGGCCGTCCGACTAAATGTACCTGGTGCATTAAAAAAAATCGAATAAAAATTCTTCATGAGTAAACCAACAAAAAATATTATTTTATTTCACTTCCTTTTATTTTATTTCACCTTAATTATATGTTTTGTAATATATGGTATTTGTAATTTTCTCAAAAAAATATATTTATTGCCCACCGTAACCTACGACCAGAGAACAGTCTGGTGCGGTCCTGCTCATATACAGCTACATCGATGATCATGGGATACAGCCACTTGTTTATGTTCCATCACAACATACGGCTAGCCAAGCCAACTTCG
The DNA here is from genome assembly GCF_021521415.1 of Bidens hawaiensis. Taxonomy (NCBI): domain Eukaryota; kingdom Viridiplantae; phylum Streptophyta; class Magnoliopsida; order Asterales; family Asteraceae; genus Bidens; species Bidens hawaiensis. The sequence continues at coordinate 973,721 of NW_027491723.1, read as the reverse complement.
ACCATAGGTTACGGTCAACTGACCATACCTTACGGCCCCTGCTAGTTAAGCTTGAGTCGACCCATTTTACGATTAAAACCCGATGTCTGTTAAACCTAAACCCGAACCCATCTTTCTTAGTCACATAATCATCACCCCATCGTTCGTACCCTTTTCTCTTAAACCCTAAACCCCTGAATCTCTAATCCCCTCAATTCTTCACCAAATCAAACGAATCTTAGGTAAAATTTGAGTGTTACTTTGTGACGAATACAACAACTATGTCTATTTCTCAAGATTCTTGTGTATTTGACAATTCTTTTGGTTATAGATTTTTTAAGCTTTTGGTTCAAGTTTGCTATTCTTTTCATACATTCACTACCAAGAACATGAAGAGGGATGACAAAGGGAAAAAGTGTCGGCTAATGCAAAAAGGGGAATGGGTATTTGTTAATTTGATTGGTTGCTTTAAAAACATCATAGTAAATAAATAACAAAAAAAAAAAAAATGAAACAAAAACAATGTTGAAGTTTGCATTAAGGGCATTGCAAGTTCTATGTTTAGGAAGGGGATTAATGTTCAACATTTTATGTTTCACATGTGGTGAGAGGCACACCTGTACACGATTTTTGAAAAAGTAATAGGTTGTTGCATAAATATTGGAGGTGCAAAGTGTGAATAATAGTCAATGAGAAACCAAATAAAATTATATTTGAATCTTTGAAGAAGACGAGTCATCCGAAGTCTATGATGAATTGAAGTGCTCAAATCAGGTGCTCTTATTTCCATATTTTGTTTTGGATTCTAGTTAACTCATTAATTTGTTGTGAATGAGCATTGCATCTTGTTAAAAACTGCTTGACACTCAATTTTAACCCCATCCTCCTAAATGCAATTTAAAAGCTCAAATTTTTAACATTGATGACAATGTCAACCCCAAGTGTGGGGATGAGGGAAATTTGTAAATTTTCAAAGTTGATTAAGTTGTCCTTTTAACTTTTTAAGTAGCTTGAATGTTAACAAAAACCAAAGTCGTAAACTGTTAGTTGTTTTTATTAATGCACATGTTGAGGTCTTTGTTCATGGTTAATTCTTTAATATTCTCGAAAGTTTTCTCAACAAATGTTTTTCAAAGGAAAATAAAAATGGGATTGTTTAGACGGGGATAAGGAGTCAAAGGGACGAGTACACATGTTTCATATCGGCAGCCCATTTCCTCCCGTGTGTGTGTGATAGCGTCTTTGATCTCAAATCTAAGATCCGAATACGATTAACACGGATCTAGTTCATAGATTACTCTTATAGATATATTATATATGATTAATATTAGTTGTATTATGTAATATATTAGTAATAGGTTAATTAGTTGAAGGATTGATCAAGAGTACAAATTGGCAGAGTTTCAATACGTTAAATCAATACTTAATTTAAATAGAGGATGAACACCTCTATATATAGAAGATGGGTCTAGTTCATTACACATTCCGTAACGAACTAGCCTACCACTTCGTTACATTACAACTCATTAAATAACCATTAACGAACTGCCTCCTAATTCGTTAAACATCCTTAACGCATTAGGAGGGAACTTAACTTAAACATCTAGTTCGTTAAACATCCTTAACGAACTAGACTATCTTAACGAACTAGTCAATAATATACATAACTTTTACATTATAATAATCAAACGATAAATACAAAGACTCGAGACGCAAAACCGTGCACTAACAGACACCCCCTTGTCTTGAGCTCTTTGTCTTTAAATTATTTGAAGTGCTTCGTCTGCCAGTCTCTACAGCTATGAATCCCATGCTCATGACACACACGAACAAAACGTTGAAATTGCATTGCTCGGTCATAGTCTTCACGACACTCTATTAATATCTTATTCTTGAAAAGCACATCATTGTCGGTCTCTGTCAAGTTCACGAGCCATATCGGATCAATAATCTTAATCAGCTCGGTATTTAAATCCTTGCCCTGAACAGCAACGGCCTCGCCAGTTCGATTGTCATAACACCAGCGGTTGAAAGATAAATACATGTGTTGATTCAGCGTCTTGACTGGTACCCGCTTCATCGTTTTCGGCAGTTTAACTTTAAGCACCAGCTTCCCCCAACCTGTTCTTGGATCGATCTCATCAATACGCTACGAATTGGGATCTGCGGCTTAAAGAATTTAAATCCGTGGTTCACCTCAAACAAAAAGTGTTGGTGAAACCAACTTTCTTGGTGATTCCCACCACGGTTAATAAAAGGACGGTACGCAAGAGTTCGTACATCCCATCTTGGCAATAAGAGAACGTCAGTAAACATTTCATAATACTGAACGCCGTTCTCCCATTTGATGATACAAACTTTTAACTCAGAATCGAAAATCCATTAAATAATATCACCTAGAACTTTTGACATGGCCTTGAAAGAAGTCATCTGATTGGCTTTGGCACGTGCAATGGCTTCCTTCTTTCGTTCTTCATCAACGTACCTGTATGCATCGATAATCTTACGAGCTCTCTTGTCTCTGTGAGAAAACCAGCCTTGAATATCTTCAACGGATGGATCAGTCTTCGAATCAAATCTTGTATCAACATTTTTGCCCTTTGATTCCTTCTCCAACTACTCCTCGACTTATTTGACAGTTTCTTCAGTGAATACCGGAGCACCCTTATCAACATTTAATTGTTGAAGTAGATCAGGATATCCCTCAGCCGTTAAGTCTTCAATTTCAACTTCCTCGTCTTCATAAATGAAAGACGTGTTCATCTGAATAGTCGGATTATTCAAGACCTCTTCTTCATTCTCGACCTCCACATCACCCTCAGCCTCTAACATGGTTAGCTCATCGTCATTTAAACCAAGCAGTATAGAAATATGCTCTCGTGTTAAGGACCGTTCCACGAACTGCCCAACCTCAATCTCATCAGCATTTACAATGCTTCTGATCACCCCCTCATCATCTACGAGTATAACAGTGTCAGCCTTTATCGACTCAATTGGCTTGACATTCGTCAAATCATGAAAAACAACCAACTGTTTACTCGAATCACCAGCAGCAGCACTAGTACCTGCACCAGAAGATGAGTCGTGAGTTTTTTTCGTCTTACCCCCAGCACCTGACTCATTAGGGTCTTCATCATCGTTTCTGAGCTTCTTTAGGGCATCTTCTTTACATGTAAGCTGCAGAATCATGTCCTCCTGTTCTTTTAACTTCACCCCCTGAGACGTAACAATCTCACAAAGGCATTTGATTATCTATCAAACGCTCTTAATTCAACAGCTTCTTTTGATTCTCTATCAAACGCTCTTGATTAAGACGATCAGCAGGCATTTGATTTTCATAAAGATGAAGTAAGCTCAAGTCTATATTTGTCTGCTGATCCTGCGTCATTGCATTAAACGAGGGAGGAATCGGCTGAACAGGACCTTGAGGATGATTGAGCCTCATAAAAGAAATATCCATAGGTGGTGGCGGCATCATCGTCGGTGTAGGTGAAACCACCGAGGTAACAGTCGTAGGCCTTGACAATGTGGATAAAATAGACCGTGGAATCATGCCATGCCTCGGATCAGAAGTGAGTGTGGTCGTCAACGTGAGTTCCGGGGTGCTAGTTGTAAGCGGCAGCGTCGGGCGTTGAAGAATAGACGACCTTGGAGGCTGGACTCCAAATGAAATACCAGCTCCAGCAGTCACTCGACGTTTCGAGGACCCTTCACCAGAAATATCTTTCCCTTTTATTTTGCGTTGAGCAGCTTCAACAACAGCTTCCTCAACCTTAACTCGTTGTTGTTGAGTTGGATCACCACCATTATTATCATCACCCTCATCACCGTTGTTCCCACCTTCACCTTCTTCACGCTCAGAATCCGAATCATCGTGGATCCAGCGATCATTAGAAGGACATTCATAATCAGGATTGGATACATGACCAATTAAACGCTTGAATCGTGGAGGAGGAGTTTGACGATGCGACTTCATCCTTCGCATAGTATCCGGTGTCATGTGTTCCAACTTTAATTTATCCTCGAGTCGTGTTGGGTCTATCACCAAATCAAGAATCAAATCTTGAACGAGCAGCTGAATAAACGAGGATACATTAAGAATTTTGTGCGTCGTTTCACGATAATACAATTCTCTTTGAGATGATCGAAGATCATTTCCGAGAAGTTGAAAGGTTTGTTAAGTATTAACGCAATGAACGCTGATTGAAGCATGATACGGCATTCGTCAAAACCTCATTTTCTTCCACCAAGGCAGTGTATAAGAATGTGTAGTAAGTACTTGTATGTGGGACACAAGAATGCATTGTTGTACATGGAGTCTTCAAGATTACCAGAATAAAATAATCGACCAAATAACCCTCGAATTAGATCTTTGTAATACTCACTCGGGTCATCAATAGTATCATCGAATCTCAACACCCTTTGAACAGTCTCAGTTGATATCACAACTGGTCTCGCATTCACTTCAGCAGCAATTTGGTTCTCAGTCTCCACATATCGAGCAGTGTTCTAGAATTGACGAACGATGCTGAAACGAACGTCAGGATTTGCTGTGACAGCATAGTTGATACGCGAGCGACGGGTGAACGCCAACATCTCTCCAAAAGTATTCTCATCAGCAAAATTTATACCAACAAACGCACAAATATTTTGTCTTTTGTCATACGGAAGTAATGGAAGATCTTGTTGTTGTTGTTGTTGTTGTTGTTATGGCTCAGCAGCTTGAGGATCCTGAACCATATTATCGGCCATAACTGTTAATAACATAAATCCAAGAGTAAATTTAAACTAATTTATAAATCTTTTAATTTTAAAATAATTAATAATTTTAAAATAAATTAAAAATGTCATTCGTTAAATACTTTGATTTTTATATAACGAACTGGTGGTTCGTTATAACGAATTATCTACTTCGCTATCACGTGAATAATGTGATTTAAATCTAACGAATCAGAAGTGAATGCATAATGAATTATAGTCTGATTTGTTATAAATAACGAATTAAAATCTGATTCGTTATTAATAATGAATAAAAGTTTGATTCGTTATAAATAATGAATGATATCCTGATTCGTATGATCTGTGTAACAAATTTGGATACGACACAATTCCAATTCGTTACACTATAACGAATGGCCCATAAGCTTAATGTTTGACTAATCAGGTCAAGGTCAAAATTACCAAGAACATCAAAAAGTCAAAATTGCAATACTGAGTTCAATACACACATAATCAACGATATAAATCCAAATAAATGATCACAAGGATCTCGGAAACACATCGCGAGCTGAGTCGCATTAACCATTTGTACCAAATCATGGTACATGATGGGTAAATTAAGGTTTTTATAAATAAACAAAACCCCGATAACAAAACAACAAATTAAGCCTGAAGATGTTCATTAAATATGACGAAAATCATCACGCCGTCATCGTCTTTACCTAATGATTCAGAAAAACAGATTATTATTGAGGATAAAGATGATTCGATTTTCAGAGAAAATTTTGGCAGAGTAATAGTATGTTTGTGAAGAAAAAAGGTGAATAGAGGAGACGAATAGGTTCACGAATCCCTATATACTCTGACTTGGCACAATCTCCAATGTGATGAGTCATCAGATTCGTTTAAATTTGAAATAAATAATTAGGTGATTCGTTATCTTAAATGCACACGTGGTATAACAAATTAAAATTAATTCGTTAAAATTTAAGACGAAACAATAACGAATTAGCTGTTATTCATGTTTAATTCGTTAAGTTATGTTTAACGAGTTAGATGTCATTCGTTATAGAGTGGCGGAAGCGAAATAAGTTAACGAATTGGAATACAAGTCGTTATGAATGACTTTAATTCGTTATGCATGACTAACGAATTACCCTTATGTATTTTAAATTAAATAATTATATCAATTAAATAAAGAATAATTGTTTATTGATACCAATGGTTTAAATAAATTATAATCTAACGAAATCCCGTATCTCGATGATCACATACCTTAATGTGTTTTACGTTCCAAAAACACTTAACTTAAAGAGAATTAAATAATATGTAAAAGAAAAACTAAAATATTTTTGGTATTTTGAATTTTTGATGAAAAAATATTTACAAGAAAAATATTTGAAAATAAAGCATAAAGCATAAATATATATATATATATATATATATATATATATATATATATATATATATATATATATATATATATATATATATATATATTTGTGTTTTTGTATGATTTTTCAAAAGCAGTACATATTTTTGTATTTTTAGTGAGTTTAAGCAGATAATCATATTGACAGAATTGCCTTTCCATCACAGTTTTATATTTCAACGATATTGTAACTGGTGTTAAGTCGGTTATTGATATTGTTATCCACTTAAATCTTATAACAAACCTTTAAGCGTTTCTATGATATGATGAAATGTTCAATTAGAGCACAGAATATCAGAAACTATCAGCCTCTAATCTCGGTTCAAGCTTAATTTGATTTTTACCATATCACCCCAACTTGACTTAAACCATTATAATGTTGATCAAAATTTGAATTTATAGAAATTTGTGAGCAATGCATTGGGTTTCCTTTACTATGAGTGAGTATGCACGAGTCCATCTGTCGGCTTACATACACTTTATCCCCTAGGGTCCGTTTCTTACTGGTATTGAGACACGCGCAAGGGAGGAACAAATGTATGACTAACAACGGATTTTGATGAAGTCAGTAGTTTAAATTTGTACGATGTACAGCAATGATCAAGTTTAATGACTTTGGGGTTGTTCTAAAAGCGAATGAAATATTCATGCATATGAATATCCAGATGGTTAAGCCGCATAAAGACTCACAATGTCCATAACTTCAACGCTTGTTATTTGCTTTATTTTATTTTTGGTTATCAAACAAATATAAGACTTGAGTATGAAATGTTATTACATTTCTGCCATCCTTACTGAGATTTTTGGTAGAGACTAACACCTCTTACAATTTGGCATTTCTTTATGTTTATATCACATAATTTACTCTAACAGCTTGTTTAAGACCTATCAATGCACCAATGCAATTAATCACTCAGTCTTTTAAGCTGATTTCTTGCTGGATTTGGGGTCAAACAATCAATGTACTATCATTTTCTCTTTTTTGCTTCAAAACTCAAATTTTTTTAAGGAGCATAAAAAAATGAATTTACTCGCCCCAGTTACATTTAGTCTATAGATTAATGGCTATTCTATCGATTCACAAGTGAATATAGGACCAAAACATGCAAGCATGCTCCACAAACTTAAATAACTGACATAATTTTCAGTGAGAAAATAAAGTAAAACGCATAACAATCGCCCTAATTACTTTCCATTGTCATGTAAATGGCTATCCCAAACATTTACAAGTAAACATCAGGACCAAACATATACGCATATATTTCCTTTAAATGTAGGTAATTAACATAATTTTTAGCGAAAATATGCAAAAATCTTTTTGGATTTTCTCTTTACATACTTAAACACACAATCCTTTTGTCTTTTTCAATTTTCTTAACAGAATAAAACTTCACAATCTTTTTGGTTTTTTGGATTTTTCTATACAAACTGAAAACACAATATTTTAGGTTATTTTTTTCAAATTTTAATATGTTTTTGGATTTTCAAAATATTTTAAAAACATGTAAAACAAGAAAACATAATAATTTTGATTTTTTTAGATTTTTTTCAATGTTTTTGAATTTTATCTATAAAAACTAAAAGCACAATATTTTTGAATTTTCTATTTCACCCCCTAAAATCCAAAACCAAAATAAAATAAAAGAAAAATAAACTAAAAATAAAGATAATCATCCCTGTTTCAGGATATCAACAATGGTCTTCAATCAATTTAAACCAAACAAAAATTTAAAATGAGTTTTGTAAAAAGCATTGGTAAATAGATCGGCATTTTGAAAATCGATATGTACTTTCTCAAGGTCTATCAATTTCTTTTCAAAACAATCCCGTATAAAATGATATCGAATTTTGATATGTTTCGTTTTAGAATGTTGTATGGGATTTTTAGTGATGCTAATGGCAGCAGAGTTATCAATTAAAATTGGAGTAGTAAGAAACTTCAAAGCGTAGTCGCGCAGATGTTATTGGAACCACAAAACCTGGGAACAACAACTCGAGGCTGCAACATATTTTGCCTCAGCGGTTGAAGTGAAGATCGTCGTCTGCTTCTTACACTACCAAGAAACAAGCCGGTTTCCTAAGAATTGACACCCTGCCGTAGTCAATTTGAAATTAATCTTGCACCCTCCGTAGTCTGAGTCAGAAAATGCCGTAAGTTCAAAGTTATCGTCCTTGGGGTACCATAACCCGATGTCAGGATTACCCCTTAGATATTGAAGAATACGCTTGACCGCTGCCAGGTGAGTTACTCGGGGACTAGCTTGGTACCTAGCACAAAACAAACAACAAACATTATATAAGGGCGAGAAGCCGTAAGATACATTAAATATCCAATCATAGCTAGATAGAGGGTAGGATCGACTGTGTCCTCCAATTCATTCGGTGATAAATTGTGACCCACGGGGAGAGGAGTCGAAGGAATTTTTCCAGCAGATATCTTGAATCGGCTCAAGACATCTTTCACATACTTAGTCTGGTGAATAAAGATTCCTTTTGCAGACTGGTGAACTTGCAACCCTAATAAGAAGTTCATCTCTCCCATCGAGCTCATCTCGAACTTTGTTTGCATAGACTTCTCGAAATCCTTACATAACGTGTCGTTTGTTGACCCAAAGATAATGTTGTCGACATATATCTGAACGAGGAGAAGATCATCACCAATATTCTTATACAATAAAATGCAGTCGAAAGTCCCTCGCTTGAAGCCGTTATCAGTCAGATGGTTGGCAAGCGTGCCATACCAAGCTATCGGGGCTTGATGTAAACCATACAGGGCATTGTTTAAGTGGTAAACTCGGTCCGGATAATCAGGATCTTCAAAGCCAGAAGGCTGTAAAACCAACATTTCCTCGTGTAATTTACCATTGAGAAAAGCACTTTTAACATCCATTTGATAGACTTTAAAATTCTTGTACACCGCATAAGCCAGAAAGATTCGTATAGCTTCCAATCTTGCAACCGGAGCATATACCTCAGTGTAGTCTATACCCTCTTGCTGATGAAACCTTGCACCACTAGTCGTGCTTTGTTTCTCACGATCACACCATGATCGTCCTTTTTACATTTAAATACCCACTTAGTCAGAATAGGCTTTTTGACTCGAGCAGGTTTATCGATAAGATCCCATACACCCAGTCGGTTAAACTGTTGCAATTCCTCTTGCATTGCCTCCACCCAAGAAGGATCTTCAAGTGCCTTACGAGTCGACATTGGCTCAACATGGGATAGAAAGCAAGTGTATTTGGCAAGATTTACGATTCCAGAGGAATGTAGATCCGCATAAGCACATAATACATTATTGTCACTTGACGAAGCAACTTGATGACGTGTTTGCACACCCACATCGAGTTCTCCAATGATGTTTTCCTTTGGATGATAATTATGATCCGAAGAGTGGGATTCTCAGGAACAACAATATTGTTATTTAAATTAGTGAGATTCTCCTCAGCATCATGAGACGATTCACCAATATCATGTGTTTTAGGGAATGGAGCCGAGAAAGAATCAACAAAATGACCATCATCAGACGAGATCGAAGTCACATCCGATGTATCAGGGAGATCATCTTGTGAAGCATCAACATAAAAAGACCTAGAAGATCTTGGAAGTGAGAATTGATCTTCCAAATATGCACAAACCAAATCTTCATCAGGTTGATCTTCCATTCGAGTGAAAGAATTAAATAAACTCTCGTATTCAAACATCCAATCAGGACCTTTTCCTTGGGAAGGAGTGGTGTGCTTTTGACAGTCCACATGGTACCACTCCTCTACACAACCCGAGGTAAAGTTAAATACTCTCTTCTTAGGTGATGTGTAACCTAAGAAGTATCCTTCAACAGCCTTTTCTTCAAATTTACCCGCATCTCTCTTCAACGTAGTACAAGGGCACCCAAATGGTTCCAAATACTTTAAATTAGGTTTTTGTTTGTTCAAAAGCTCATAACTCGCTTTTTGGAGTCTCTTAACTGTTAGAACCCGGTTGAGCGTATAACAAGCAGTATTCACAGCCTCATTCCAAAATTGGACAGGAAGCTTAGAATCTGCAAGCATAGTTCTAGCTGCTTCAATCAAAGTTCTGTTTTTCCTTTCAGCAACACCGTTTTGTTGTGGTACGTAAGGAGCACTATATTCTCTATGAATTCCCTTTTGAACATAAAAGAAATCCAACACGTTGTTTCTAAATTCCGTACCATTATCACTTCGAATACGTCTCACCTTAAGTTTGTATAGTGATTCGATCGTTGTGATTAAATTTTGAACCAAAACGGGTGTTTGATCTTTTGAACTCATAAATAAGACCCATGAATATCTTTAATAGTCATCGGTAACTACAAGACAATACCAATCTCCAGCGATACTAGCATGATTCATAGGACCAAAAAGATCCATATGGATCCGTTCAAGAGGAGTATCAATGGAATTCATTAACTTAGGCAGATGTGACTTTTTCTTTTGTTTGCCTTTCTTACAGGCAACACAGTGGTCAAATAATTTAAAATATTTCAAGGAAACACCTTTGACAAAGTCATTCGCCATTAAATAACTCATCTTCCTAACATGAATATGTCCCATTCTTCAATGCCAGAGAATCGTGATCTTTTCAGTTGCTTTAGAAACGAAACACGTTTCCACAGAAGTTGATGCATTAGAAGACATGCTTAACACATACATATCATTCGATTGAGGGGATCGCATGACAACCATGTCCTCGGGAATGACGTATCCCGGTTTCAGAATCAGACATCTTTATCAGTAAATACAACCGTGTACTTTTTGTCACAGATTTGCGACACACTTAATAAATTATGATCAACCTTATCACAGTAGTTGACTTTCTCAAAAGTAATATACCCATTCGAAACTTCACATTCTTGTGTTATCATACCCCCAGAATTCCCTAAAAAAGCCACATACCCTCCTTGAATATTTCTAACATTTGTTAAGAGGTTGAGATTTCCAGTTTTATAACGAGAACATCCACTGTCCATTATCCAGTTTTCACCGGACACGGTCTTTGATGTATCTTACACAGAAATTGAAAATGATCATTTCAAAAAGGCGCACAGGCATCAGTCTTGGGCACCTTTTGAGTTTCATGAGAAGAACCAAATTTAACAGAATTCAATTTTTGTTCAGCAACTTGAGAATAAGTTACAGGACTCTTAGACTTTCGTCATAAATAGGCATCTTGAACGACATTTGAGTTCACGTTCTTACAGATTGGTTCAGTTAGAACAAACTTGGGCTTAACATAACTTACATTCTCATTGACATGCATCACATTTCGTGGATTCACTTCTGAAAACATAATGTGAGTTTCATCAAAAAACGATGTTGGTTGTCTCAAAATCTCCTTGACTAACGGAACATGTTTTGAATGGTCTATGACAAAAGGATGAAGATTCTAAGACTTCTTCTGTCCACAGTTTTTTACCACATGACCTTGTTGTCCACACAGAAAGCAACTTCTCATGTCCACACCATCATGTTGAGATTTGGTAAAAACTGACGCCACAGAAGGTTGATGACTCACAGTTCTAGTAAAATTCATGGCCAAATCATCAGACGACACATATTTCTTTTTCATATAGAAATCAAGATTAGAACAGTTGGAAAAACTTTGCAATGTGTTAGTTCCAGTTGACTTCACAAAATGAACTTTCTTAGCAGCTTTTAACAGTTGCTTAGCTTTAATCAATGGGTCTGATGTGTTTGATATTTAGGCACAAGCATACTGACGTTCAAGAGCTTGTATCTTGTAGGTTTCATTGTGAAAAACACTTTAGATCAATTCTGGTTTGATAATGCTAATCGGAATGTCTTTCTCAGTGAACATTATGTCTATTCCTTTTAATTTAAACACACGACCAGCTGATGGCTTGGAAATAGAAGGATTGATAAAACGCATCAAATCCTTATCAGAAATTTTAGGTTTTTTCAGATTTCTTAGCCTTCACCGATATAACCTTAACTTGTTCCTGCTTTTTCACTTGAGTTGTGTGTGAACCATACACGGCCTCCTCAAATTCATGAGGTTCACATAAAATGTGATTAGAACTTGGAATGTTCTGGTTATTGTGTATCACCTCAGGTTCAAACACATCCTCAATGATCACCTTCTCAACATTTTCTACAACAATTTGTTGCTTTAGACATGATGTTTTTGAGTTGGTGGTTGGGCTTTAACATGTTGATTTTATTGGTTTAGGTTTGCCAGAAACAATAGGTTCTTTCACAAGCACTTCTTTTCTTTTATAGCCAAAGGATTTGCTATATAATCATTTAGAAATGGTGGTGGAACTTCAACAAAACCAATACCCTTTTTAGAATCTTTTTGCTTACCAGATACTTCGATTATCTCATTTAGAAAAAATGATGAGTTTCTAAAGTTGCCCAACTTATTTTTCAACTAAAGAACTTCATTTTCAAGCTCAGTTATCTTAGAACGATGTTTCAAGATTTCTTGAAATTTTTGATCATTGATTGTCATTTTGACAGACAACTCAGCCTTAAGGTCATGATTACTTACAGACAATGCTTTAATTTTCTCCCTAGATCTCATTTGAGATTCCAAAGATTGTCTATAACTATCCTTAAGTGAAGACATTTCTCTAACTAAACAATCATTATGGTTTTTCAATGATTCTAACTTAGGCTTGTTTATATCACAATCAACACAAGATGCAGTAGCAGATAAATTAACCGAGTTAGCAACAGAATTAACCTCATTAATTTTGGCCATGCAAGCAAAAGTGGTTGGTAGCTTTTCATATGAATCATCAGAATCAGACTCAGTATCATTGTAAGAAGATAGCTTACTCCCATGGAAATTTTCATTTGATTCAAACATGGCTAAGCTTGCTTGATTTTCATTGCACAACAATCGTTGTGACCAATCAGTTCCATCAGCAGTCAGCAAAGCTTGTGTTCCAGATGTTGATGGTTTCTTTTCAGAAGATGTATCAACATCATTACCCCGTTTCACAAAAGAACTACGATCTTGACTTCTAGGACCAGTATACTTCTTCGGATTATCACATTCCTTGGCAAAATGCCCAAATTCTTGACAGTTGAAACATTTAACCTTCAGTTTATCGAACCCAACCTTCTTGTTTAGTGCTGGAAGATCTTTTCCAGTCTTTTGCATAAACTTTTTCACCTTTTTGACGATCATAGCCATATTCCATTTCAAATCCATGAGATCTAACTCATCAGGATCAATATGATCATAGTCTTCATCAGTCAAATCACTCGTTGCAATCTTACTACTTACCAGATTCTCATAGGAAGTCATGAAGGCACATAAAAAGGCAAAATTTTGTTCAGCCTCCTTCATATTAACTTTTGGTGGAGCTGAGAATTGATTTGCAGTAGTTGAATTTCCAGACCCTCCAGAAGAACCAAAAGCACCAGATGATCCAGAACTTCCAGCAGTGAATAAGCATGTACGTGGATCACCATAAATTGTTGTAGCATCTTCACTTGCATTATGAGTGAAAAATGCAGTGATAGGAGAAATTGTTGAACTCAGAGGCATACTTCCACCATAAAAGGCTGGATCTTGACTTTCCTTAGAAGACTTTTGACACCTAAGATCATATTCACGAGCTTCGATCTTTTGTATGAACCCAGACGCAGTCAGATCTTCATTACCGAAATAATTATTTTCTTTCAACACCATTAAGAAAGTCGAGTAAGAACTCGGTAAAGCACCCTTGATTGTATCTAACTTAACACTTTCAGAAGGTTCCATTTTCATCTTGTCCATTTCGGCTATCAGATGGTTAAACCGTGTTGTCATCTCTTTGATAGTCTCATCTTTAAGTAAGTTAAAATTTCTAAATTGAAACTTTAACATCACCTTCTTGCTTTTGCAGTATTACCCATACTCCTCATACGAATGTGTTGAAACAATGAAGCACAAATCTTAATGCTACCGACTTGATGAAATATGTTTTCAGGTAACACCATTGTAAGAGTTGAGTATGCTTTCGTTTCAATCTCTAAAGCCTTCTTTTCTTCCTGAGAGTATTGTGAGATGGATTTAGGTGTGAATCCAATTGTTTCATCTCCAATCATTGGAACAGTATACACTTTATCCAAATAATAAGAACAATCAGAGTGAAAAGAACCCAGATGAGCACGAAAACAAGGTTCCCATTTAGCAAAGTCACTAAATTTCATCAATCGAGGACACTTGGAATGGGATCCAATTTCAGTGTCCAATTGTAACATTTGCTGCATGAGTACATTTTGAGAAGCTAATGCGTACAAACCAGCCATCTTGATAAGCAACAAAACAATCAAACTTCAAGGACTAAACTTGAAAATATGTTAGCGAACTGGGAACAGTGAGTATAAAGAATTGTGAACAGTGTTTGTAACAAACTAAAACAACAAATAATTATAACGAATTGAAAGTTATTTGAGTAACGAACCAAGAACAGTGTCACACGAATTATCAAATGAACTGAGTCAACGAATCAGGTCAAATTGACGAATTAGTTTGATGAATTAGGTTAACGAATTTAGATTAACGAATCCAAATTCAATGTAACAAAACAAGGTAACGAATATCTGAGTTCACTTTAACGAATCAAAGCAACGAATCAGAGTGTCAACTTAACGAATCAAAGTAATAAATCTCTTATTCAAGGTAACGAATTAAGATAACGAATTGGCTACAGTTGATAGCGAATCAACTATAACGAATCAGGTTTTTATAACAGTTATAACAAACTCTGACAACTTTTGCCACGTGGCAAAAGTTTGTTAGATAGGAGGTTAACGAATCAGACCACGTGTTTGACGAACTAGATAACACGAATTAACCTTGATGAAGAATCAAGTAACGAGGTTGATTAACGAATTACCTAAGTTTAACAAATTACACTAACGAATTGATTGAAGATATAATGAATCTTTAACAGATAATGAAGATCTTCAAATCTTCATAATCATTTTTCCAGAAATCTGGTAAATGAAGAACACACTCAACCAAACTCAAATTTGTAATTCACCTTTGATACACAGCCAAATCATGCAAATAAATGCTCAAAATGCTCGTATACTCATCACGAATTCAGATCGCAACAGCTCATAAATTAACTATACCAATTCTGAGTCCAATCGAACCAAAACACAACCTTTGTTTACGTATACATGAATCCAAATCAAAATAAATACCAAACGAAGCCAATTTTCAATTCCACTTAATCACACACTTCCAATACTTAACAATCACAAATCCAACCAAACTCAATCTATATCCAATCAATTCAATAGAGAATTCGATTAAATTCAACCGAAACCAAATAAAACTAAATTATACAATTTAAACCTTCAATTAATGAATTAAAACACTAGATAAAGAGCAATCGAAACCCGAAAGCTCTGATACCACTTGAGAGCGTCTTGGATCTCAGATCTAAGATCCAAATACGATTAACACGGATCTATTTCATAAATTACTCTTATAGATATAATATATATGATTAATATTATTTGTATTATGTAATATATTAGTAATAAGTTAATTAGTTGAAGGATTGATCGAGAGAACAAATTGGCAGAGTTTCAATACGTTAAGTCAATACTTAATTCAAACAGATGATGAACACCTCTATATATAGAGGATGGGTCTAGTTCGTTACACATTTCATAACAAACTAGCCTTCCACTTCGTTACATTACAAATAATTAAATAACCTTTAACGAACTGCCTCCTAATTCGTTAAACATCCTTAACGAATTAGGAGGGAACTTAATTAAACATCTAGTTAGTTAAACATCCTTAACGAACTAGACTATCTTAATGAACTAGTTAATAATATAAATAAATTTTACTTTATAATAATCAAACGATAAATACAAAGACTCGAGACGCAAAACCGTGCACTAACAGTGTGTGAGTTAGCCGTATATTTAATACACATATTATTATAGAAACGATATCAAATACATTTTATTCTTAATTTTTATGGCACGGAAATTAGACACCGTGGATACGTTATCCTGGAATATGTTCTTGGATCACTAATCCTTAGTCAGATCCTGTCAGGATCAAGGATCCTTAGTATTTATTATAACTAACAATTGTTTCTCATGTGTAGTCTTATATTTGATAGATATAACGGCTCCAAGACTTATTCCACCGGATATCTCGCCATTGGATTTGTCAAACACGTGGTCAAACGGCCGTAACACTTTTAGTGGGGATAATGGCGGATTTATAGGACTTCTTGTTGAGTCACAAATAACTGAGTGCTGAGGATATGTTATTCTTGAAGACATGTCTGGATCAATTATCTTTCTGAAGAGTTCCAAAGCTATGCTAGGATCAAGGATCCTCAGTAATTGGTGTTGTTAACGGTTATTTCTTATATAAAGGTAGATATTTATTAAGTGCAACAGCTCTAAGACGTGGTCTACCCAATATTTCACTACAAGGCACCTGCAGCACGTGGTCAAAACTGAAGACTAAGCTAGTGGGCGAAGTGGCATAAAAATAGGAGTTAGTTAGCTTTTATTTTTATTTATATTGAGATTATGATCAAAGTTAGGTCACTTGTTCACATTCATTCACTGCTTACACTCGCAAATACTCTGTCAAGAACTCTCTCTAGCAGTTCATACACCTACACACTTAGATATTCTTTGTAATCTTTGATCATATCTCCACCCTTGTAACCTGATTTTTACATTAATAAAGTGGTGATAGACGAGTTGTCATCACCCGGGGTTTTTTCTTTTGATCTGAACAAGATCAAAGGGTTTTTCCTCGAAACAAATCGCTGTGTTCATCTCTATTTCATTCATATAATCGCTGTTATCATTTTAGCACTAAACCTCACAAAATAGATTTGGATACATTATCCTTAGCCGATTTTTATCCAAAACATTAATATAAAAACAATAAGAACCAATTTGCTGTTATCATTAGGTTTATTTTTATAGGTGTTTGCTGTTATTTTTTTTTCGTATTTGCTAATTTTCGATTATGAGATGTTATAAGTATTTGCTTATTTATATTTTGTTGTTATTATTAGATTTTTTTTGCTGTTATAAGTATTTGCTATTATTATTTTGTTCTTGATTTTTTTTCTTTTGTCGTAATTTTTAAGTTTTTTTCTTTGTTATTATAAATCATTGTTTATGTAAATTGGTATTGTAGTTGGTATCGTTTCTTATGTTCTCATTTTTTTTAAGTATTATTTCCTACATTCTCATGTTAAAATTAAAATGCACATGAACCTTCCCCTATTATTATATATATAGATACATTTGTCATATGAGTGATTTGAGTGTGACCTGTATGTTCATGATATCTAGAACTTGTTTGTCTACGCATGTCGAGATCTTAATGCCCCCACATGTACTAAGAATTAGGACTTTAGAAACCCACATATATTGACCTTTGCATAAATAATACCCCCATTATCCCGTAGGAGCCAATCTTAAAACGTTTTCTTTTTCATTTAACTAAACCTTACATTACAAGCCATGTTAGATTTAAGCCTTTTATTTAAACTTTGTGTGATGAAATCTAGTATGTTAAAATGTTTATAGTCAGTTTGTGAGCATATAACACAATGTAGCTATGCCTTAGTTTGTTTAGTAATACATTAAAAAAAAAGGAGTTGTGAATTAATCTTGTAGTTGGTTGTAAATACCAATCATTATTTTTCCTTTTGATTGTCTAGTTAGTGTGAATAAACTGGGTTTCATCCACCTAAGTCACTAAATAATTCCCATTCCATACGCGAGACTAAGCCACAACAAAACGCTTAGTCCTAGTCTTTGTGCAACAAGTGGTTAATGGGTGGAGACATGACTGGCTTGCAAGCTTATTATTTTGTGTTCGTACTTGGTATAGAGGGGCTAGAGATATTAACACACTTTTTGTTGGTCTAGATATTAAATCAAGAAGAATGATATATATGTGAGGGGTGTGATAATGTGTGCCTTAACCGGAAACAAAGTACACTTGTTTGGGCACTTCCATTGTAACACTAAATTTGTTTGTTGGGTTGTCAACCTTGACAGTGTCAGCCTTGTGAATTAGGCATGGCCTTAGACCTTAACTAACACTAATAACGATAATCGATATCAATACCGATAAAAGTGTATGTGTTGGATAAGAGTTTGCTTGAGGACAAACATAATATAAGTGTGGGGATATGATGGGTTGGTTAATAACACATGATTAAAGAGTAAAAAGTACATGGTTTAATCCTATTTCAAAAACGAATATGGTTACTTTGATATGTTTTTGTGACTTGTAGTTGCGACAGATAGAAAACATAAAACATTGGATTTAAGAACGTTTATGAACCGAGAAAATGAAGTAAAGTTGGTCCCAACCATACCTTACGTTCACTTGGGTGTACCTACGACCAACATATAAAAAAAATGGAGTTCGGCTCGTACGTTGAGCCTAAACAGAAGGACATGACCATAGGCTATGCCCTCCTGCAGATTCAAAAAAGTGAAAAATTAGCTTTTGACCAAGTTTTCATGAGGATTAATGTCATAATCAAGGAGATCTTTGACCAAATAATTGGAGGATTATTAGAGGCTGGTTTCCTTCACTTTCAAATCATCTTTCATTATCTTTTTCATAATATTTTGATCAATTCCATTTTCTTTTCCATTAAGAATCAAGAGGATAATCAAGAAGGAGGGATGTTCACCATCAATTTATGAGTTCATCTTTATCAATTGTAAGAAGCATGTTGAACATGTGTGGCTAATCTTTCTTTTGATCAACCCGGGTCTAGGGTTTATGTTTGCATATTACAATTTGATTTGTGTTTATTGGATTTAAACTTTATATGCTTAACATTGTTGAACAATTATGGTTTATGTGGTATTTTTGTGTTTGAAGAACGAAGTTATTATTGTTGAATCTATTGTCAATTTTCAGTTTTTGGTGTTTACATACTCATATACTAGCTATTGGTTTACGGATTTTATATTATATAACTTTATTTTTACTAAAACAAATTCCTAGCGCGTGGTTCTAGCCTAGTCATAAATCAAAAGGTCAATACAGCCGGAATCCCTTGTTTTGTAATAATCCTTTTTTGCACTTGTTACCAAATTATGTCTATGTTATTTCCAATTAACAAACAAAATGAAAGTATAAATTTCTACATAGTTCGAAGCCCGGGGTGGTCATTTTTCCTAATTTGTGTTTACATAAATTAACCAAAAGTTACTTGGTTACTATTTGACACTTGTTTTCACATACAATTATATTAGTTTATTTTTAATAAATCAATTAAATCAACTTGTTGGTTCATAATTTTGCAATCTAAGTCATATTTGGTCTATACGACTTTACACAAAGCTTCAAAATAATTAAATTTAGATCACCGACCACAAACCCTTCGTGGTTCGATAGCCTTCTTACCCTAACTAGTTTAATGCATCTAGGACACACATTTTCTCTATCTTTGACCGGTCTGACGACAGATCAATCCCTGGGACGTGTATCCACTAACTTACACACACAAGTCAACATTTATCCGAGATATACGCCCATTTTGGAGATATGGTTTAAGACTGACACATAGCCTATCTGCTATCTGCCAATTATATTTGTATCCAGACACATTTTTATTTAGTCTGAGTGTTCAGACTCTTCAAGACAAAAAAATCGGCTAGTCTTTAGAGTATAATCAATTTAAACACGAGTTTAAAAGTTTTCAACGAAATCATGTTCAGTAAAATTTGTACGTAACCACACATGTAAGAAGTTTAGACATATCCACATTCGTAAACATATTATGGCTATTTTTAGAAAAATAACCGGTTTGTCCCATAGGAGTAAACCATTTTAAAAGATATATGACGAATTCACCTAATGTTTCAGTTAAATAGATCTTGATCTATTAATCTTCTATCCCAGATGCTTAACCTCATATTAGTTTATGACCAAGTACAAGTCAATGACTATAACTCGTATGCGCGACTAGAACCGTCACACTTTTATAGATACGAGGGTCAGACTACTTGATAAAGAAACAACGCTCGGTAGAAGGCTCAGGTTTATTCAAAAGTGGAAAGAGATTAAATTTTTGAATGAAACAAAAAGAGCTTTAAAGTTCTCTATTTTTAGTGTTAGGAATACTTCATGAGTAAGTTTTGATATTAAATAAATAATACTTACTTAGTAAGAAACTTAATGAGTAAGAATTACGATCGTTTAACCGAAATACTTTATTTTTAGATTCCGGAATAGCCATATCTTATATTTACACTTGAGCCCTTATTAAGTGGATGGAATTTTGGCGGGCGTTACAGTGTATGACTGATGCTTCTTTGAGTCACAAATGAGTAGATTACAATGGCAGTTGGCAACCCTAATTTATAATATAACATCTATTAAAGGCTATTCTGGGTATTAATTCCGACCTTTAATCTCCCCAAGGATACGTGATAAACTAAAATTTTCTATTACTATTCCCAATTCCACGGGTTTCGACTATTTCGGCGGGTACGTAAACTGACCGGACCATTTTCGAATTAACCATGAAACATAGAAACAGAACCAGGACACTATTGCTAAAATCGGGTTGGTTTCGCGGGTTTAGTAGAACGGGTTCACGAGTTTTGTGGGTCTAACCCATGTCTTTCACACTCCTACTAAAAACTGGAAAGCAATAAACAATTTGCTTAAGTACCTGAAAGGAACCATGAACTATAGTTTGTGCTATTTAGGTTTACCTTAGTTCTGAAAGGTTTTTTTGATGCTAGTTGGATAAATAACATGGATGATCATTCTTCTACAAGTGGATGGACAAATCTACTTGGTGGAGGTGATATATCCTGGGCATTAAAGAAGTAGACTTGCATCACCAGTTCAGCAATGGAATATGCAATTTGTAGCTTTAACGGTAGCTGGTACACAAGGAGAATGACTATGAAACTTGATCTTTGAGATTACATTGGTTCAAATAGATATCACCAATATTTAGATGCTTAGGTATTAACTCATAACATGAATCATGAGCTCATCATGCATGGTGTGATGTTTGTTACGTTTGTGATATATCTGAGTATAATTTGGCTAATGATCTAACTAAAAGGTTAGGAAGAGATCTTGTGAACTCATCAATCATGGGGATGAGTTTAAATTCCATACTTTCATATCCTATGTGACACCCGACAATTTCAATTTAACATCCTTAGCATGTAACATCCCAAATTTTCGAATAAGAATATTTTATATTGACTCGTTATGACGGAAAAGTTTACTTGAGTTAACAAATAAATAGTAAAATAGTAGAAAGGAAGAGATAAGTAGATTAATTAGATGGAAGTAATTATGGACCAAAAAGGAAAGATGGGCCTTAGGTCCATGGGCTTAAGGGAGTATAAATACCCCCTTAAACCCTAATCCTTTCCATTTCCATCCATCTTATCTATTTTACACCACAAGGCACACACACATGCTCCCTAGTCACGACCGCAAGTAGAGAGAGAGAGAGATCCTAGACGAAAACCAAGCCAAATATTGATAGGTCCTTGATATACAAACAATATACAAGATCATAGTTCATAAACAAGCTAACCCGAAGCCTAAAAACGCTTAAAGGTATGTGCTTTAATCTTAAAGGTTACGTTTTTATGAACGGTTTGCCATTAAACTTAAACATAGAGTAGATCGGGTCTTGATAAATCATAAAGTTGCAAACTTGACGATTAAAATGAACTTAATAGACGTGTGGCTATATGCGTCTCATAGATAAACCCTAGATCTAGTTTAAAACGTTTTAATACAATAAAGGTTTAAGCTTTATGACTAAAACTTGTTAGATCTTGTTAATGGAGGGTTAATGGGTGTTAAATGTGTAAACGTTATAACTAATGTTAGTAAATCAATGATAAAAACCATCAACAGCTACACGAGCTGATAAAGGGCTTCAAGCTGAAAGGTGTTCTTGGCGACCGAGATCTCGGCCATGAGGGTTCTCGGCCACGAGGGTTCTCGGCCATGAGGTTTCTCGGTCAACATGAGGGTTCTCGGTCAAGAACATAGGTTCTCGGTCAACCTGAGGGTTCTCGGTCAAGAACATAGGTTCTCGGTTAAACTTGGGTTCTCAGTCAAACATAGGTTCTCTGTCTTGAGTTCTCGGCCACCCTGTTTCTGTTTGGCCTTGGGCTTGAACCCAAATTGGGCTAGATGATGAATAATTGGGCCTGATTTAAATAAGCCCAGCTTAGAAAATAATTTAAAATGCTAATGGAAATTGTGTTAAGACAACTAATGAAAATAAAATTTTTCCAAGCTGACATGGCAGCTTAACCCCAGCCAGGGGCTCTGCCCCCGGACCCCCGTTCGTCGAGGGTTATAATTAAACTAGAAACACGATATGGGTAGTGATGGTTAAATTGATACGTGTAATTGTTATACAGTTAGTCATGCACAACTCAAGAAAGGAATAACCATTAACGGTGAACGTAACCGCATTCAGGTGAGTTTCTAGCACCACTTCCCTGTTATGTTTTCGGGGCTGTGTGCATACTCGATGTGATAGTTTATACACTTACCTTAAGTGGTAAGTGTATGGCTTGCATGATCTATGTGTGATGTTTTCTTGACGGTGCGTGAACGATCTTCGGATATTGCACGTACCGTCAGGTGGAAGTGAAAGATATGATAAATATATAAGATGTATGAATGTATAAATGTTTATGATGATGGCACGTGAACGATCTTCGGATATTGCACGTGTTGTCATGGAAGGTATGTAAAGATAGGTATGATACAGTTGCACGAAACAAAGGGACCAGACCCTAATAATATTTGTGAGGATTGGGACCAGACCCTAATAATATCTGTGAGGAAAAGGACTAGACCCTAATAATATCTGTGAGGACAGTGACCAGACCCTTATAATATCTGTGATGGTGGGATCAGACCCTTTATAATATCTGTGATGTTAGGGACCAGACCCTTATAATATCTGTGATGTTAGGGACCAGACCCTTATAATATCTGTGAGGTTATAGGGTGGAAGGCTCTTTAAATAGGATGGATAGTTATGTATGAAAAGTATTTATGAATAATGTATACCCCTTCGGGCATGTGTGCAAGTATGTGAACCGATGGTATGTTGTATGATTAACTAGAACTCACTCAGCGTAACTGACTTCTAGTATGCACGCAGGTGAGTAGGATGAGGCAGCTCGCTTGAGGGGAACACGTGGCATTGAATAAGAGGACGGCATCAGAAGACTCAAGACGTTTTCCCTTTTAGAATACGATGGCTGGAACTGGAGAGGTTGTGAGAGGAGGAGGTCGCATTGGACGCTGTGGCAGGCCTCGTCGTGCCCAACGACCTTCGGCGGAGACCGCTTCCAACACTAGAGACGAAGGAAGCGCAACTTGAAGAAACCCGAGCAACAATGAAGGGGTTCAACTTGATCCCGCAATTCAAGTAGCTGTTGTACAAGCTGTGGCCATTGCTGTGAAGAATATGACTCCTAGAGGGTCTGCTGGAAGCCGTGAAAGGACCGTTGAAGGAGCAGGTGGAGATGGTAAGAAGGATGATGAAGGAGAGAGGGAGGCCTCGAGTGTGGTTAAGTCTGTGAAAACCGGTGACAGGAAAGGAGGCTGAGGTGCATGCAACTATAAGTCCTTTAAAGGATGTGACCCGCCAAAACTGACTGTTTTAGGAGACGCAATCGCTACTCTTCAGTGGATAACCGCCATGGATAAAATTATCCGTATTAGCGAGTTCCATCCCGACCAAGCTGCGGGTTACGCTACTCAGTCATTCGGTGAAGAAGCAATGTACTGGTGGGAATCGGTTGAACAGAGGAAGAGTCCGGAGGAGATCAAGGCAATGAAGTGGGAGGATGTGAAGGAGTTAGTGATGGGGAGGTTCTGTGCTGACGCAGAGGTTGAAAGGGCGGAGATGAAGTTTCTGAACTTGAAAGCTGGAACGATGACACATCGTGAGTACACCACCGAGTTCAGCTGAATGTCCAGGTTGGTGCTCGATAAGGTCAACACTAAGGCTAAGAGAATCAAGTGCTATGTGAGGGGATTGCCACAGAAAGTTTGCATACTAGTCAGGGCGAATAATCCAGCTACTTTTGACTCTGCTGTCGAGCTCGCAGAGATGGTTTATCCAGACCTGACTGCTGATGATAGTGTGGTGGAAGAAGAGAAGAAAGATAAGAAGTGGGTCAACGTCAAATGACCCGGTACTCAGTTGTGGAACTCCAAAGATTTGAAACATAGGGTGTGGGAGAAGAAGTCGTGTAAGACCTATGGAAAGATGCATGGTGGTGAGTGTAAGTGGCGTAGGAGTTCTGATGTTTGTAACAAATGTGGAAAAGCTCATGGTGGAGAATGCAGGATGGGGTCTAATGCGTGTTATAAGTGTGGGAAGGTAGGGCATTATGCCAATGAGTGTAGTGCAAAGCCAACATGTTACAAATATGGCAAGGCAGGCCATATGGCAAGAGAATGCACCGATGGTGAGGCTGGAGGTAGTGGGAAGAAAGATGCTGAACCGTCAAGGCCAAGGACCAAAGCCTACATGCTGACTCAGGAGCAAGCCAATCAGATTCCAGAAGTTGTGACAGGTACGTTCTTAGTAAACGGTATTTCTGCTTCGGTATTGTTTGATTTGGGTGCGAACAAAAGTTTCGTAGCTACACCATTTAGTAAATTAGCTAAAATGAAATGTTACTGAGTGTCTGAAACCTTTATAGTAGAAACTGCTAGTGACACCTCGGTTAAAATAATGAGAATGGTTAAAGACTGTAAGATAGAGTTAGAGGGACATGAGTTCCCTGTTACCTTGTATGTCATGACCTTAGGAGGGTTCCATGTGGTTTTGGGAATGGATTGCTTGTCTGAGTATGAAGCTCAGATAGTGTGTAAGAGTAGGATAATAAGGTTAAATTCCTTAGATGGTGGTGATAAGGAAAGCTCTGGGCTTAATGTCATTTCGATGATAAAAGCCGAGGGTTTGTTAAGGCGAGGGAGCGGTGCCTACATGGCGTATGTTGTCAATGCTACGGCCGAGATGAAAGAAATGAAAGATGTTCCTATCGTGTGCGACTACCCAGAAGTATTCCCTGAGGATCTTCCGGGGTTGCCACAGGAGCGAGAGATACAATTCCAGATAGATTTAGTACTAGGAGCCCAGCTCGTCGCGAAAGCACCTTACCATCTAGCACCGTCTGAGATGAAAGAATTTATGTCCCAACTGCATGAGCTCCTAGACAAAGGTTTCATAAGACCAAGTGTTTCCCCGTGGGGTGCACCAGTGTTGTTCGTGAAAAAGAAGGATGGAAGTATGAGAATGTGCATAGACTATCGCGAATTGAATAAGCTTACGGTAAACAATAGATATCCTTTGCCAAGGATTGATGATCTGTTTGACCAACTGCAAGGTTCAAGTTGGATCTCACGGATAGATCTTAGATCAGACTATCATCAGCTGAAGGTGAAAGAGGCAGACATCTATAACACAACATTTCGGACGCATGGACACTACGAGTTCCTCGTGATGTCGTTTGGTCTAACGAATGCTCCCACAACATTTATGGACATGATGAATAGGGTATGTCGGCTGATGTTAGACAAGTCGGTTATCGTTTTCGTTGACGATATCTTGATTTATTCAAAAAGCGAGTCTGACCATGCCGAGCATCTGAGAGAGGTATTGGAGACCTTGAAGAAAGAGAAGTTGTACGCTAAGTTTTCGAAATGCGCGTTCTGGTTACGAGAAGTGCAATTTCTAGGTAACGTGATTAATCCTGAAGGGATTACCATGGACCCGGCCAAGATTGAAGCGATAACGAATTGGAAGACTCCACAAAATCCGACTGATATTCGAAGCTTCTTAGGGTTGGCTGGCTAATATAGGAGATTCATCGAAGGTTTCTCCAAGATAGCCGCACCATTGATCGGTATGACCCAAAAGTCGGTAGTATTCAGTTGGGGTAAGTACCAAGAGGAAGCTTTTGAGGAATTAAATAAAAGACTCACACAAGCTCCAATCCATACTCTACCCGATGGTGACGAGGATTTGGTTGTTTGTGCTGATGCCTCGTATCAAGGGTTAGGTTGCGTGTTGATGCAACGAGGAAAAGTGATAGCTTATGCATCCAGACAGTTGAAGGTTCATGAAAATACTTAACCGACACATGATTTAGAGCTAGCGGCATTAATGCATGCTCTTAAGATATGGAGACATTATCTGTACGGTACTAAGTGTACTATTTATACGGATCATAAGAGTTTGAAGTACTTCTTTGAGCAGAAAGAGCTGAACATGAGACAGAGAATATGGTTGGAGTTGATAAAGGCTTATAACTGTGATATCAAGTATTATCCTGGTAAAGCTAATGTGGTCGCCGACGCGCTAAGCCGTAAGAATAAAGAAGTCCTTGCAACCGTGAAGTCGTACAAGTTGATTGTTAACTCAGATCTATTCAAATAAATTAACAAGGCGCAGTCTGAGGTGCTTACAGATGAAAGATTAATGAAGAAAGAAAGAATTTTCGGGCAACAAGACGAGCTTATGGAAAAAACTCATGGAGTTAAAATTCGGTTTGACCGTATGTGGATTCCACGCCATGGAAATCTCAGAGGCCGAATCTTAGATGAAGCTCATAAGTCGAGATACTCGATTCATCCAGGATCCACCAAGATGTATCAAGACCTAAAGAGAGACTATTGGTGGCCGAATATGAAGAATGATGTAGTAGATTATGTTAGTAAGTGCTTAACTTGTTTACAAGTCAAAACCGAACATCGAAAGCCTTATGGAAAGATGCAGCCTTTAGAGATACCTGAATGGAAATGGGAACACGTCACCATGGATTTCATAACTAAGCTACCCCGTACAGCTAAACATCATGATACCATTTGGGTGATTGTGGACCGTTTGAAAAGTGCTCACTTTCTGCCTATACGAGAGACCATCTCGTTAGAAACGTTTGCACGTTTGTTCATTTAATAGGTTGTCTCTAGGCATGGAGTACCTTTATCGATCGTGTCGGATAGAGATACTCAGTTTACTTAGAGGTTTTGGAAGAAATTCCATGAAGCTATGGGAACGAGATTGAACATTAGTACGATGTATCATCCTCAAACCGATGGACAATCTGAAAGGACCATCCAGACCCTTAAGGACATGCTATGTGATTGTGTTTTAGATTTTGGAGGAAGTTGGGATGATCATCTGCCTCTAGCAGAGTTCTCGTATAACAACAATTACCATTCAAGTATTGGTATGCCACCATTTGAAATGATTTATGGTAGAAGATGTCGAAACCCGATATGTTGGGGAGAGATTGGCCAGAAAGAGATGGGAAGTTTAGAAGTTGTATGATTTATGGTAGAAGCGTCTTCAAAGTTCGATAAGATTAAGACAAGAATGAAAGCTGCCCAAGACAGACAAAAGTCGTATGCTGATAAGCGGCGACGACCGATTGAGTTTATCGTTGGTGATAATGTGACGCTCAAGGTCTCGCCTTGGAAAGGAATCATTCGTTTCAGGAAGAGGGGAAAGTTGAGTCCGAGGTATATTGGACCGTTTAAGATTATAGATCGCGTGGGTGAGGGTGGCTTATAAGCTGGATTTACCCGATGAGTTAGAAGGAATTCATTCAACCTTCCATGTTTCTCACTTGAGGAAATGTCTAGCTGATGACACGTCTCACATGCCATTGATGGACATCGAGGTTGATGAGCAACTAAACTACATTGAACAACCGATAGAGATTGTTGATCGCAAGGAGAAGCAACTTCGTCACAAGGTTATACCGTTAGTGAAAGTGATTTGGAAGCATCGCAAAGGGTTAGATGCCACTTGGAAAGCTGAGGACGAGATGCATAGGTTCTACCCTAGTTTGTTTAAGTAAGAGTTAGGTTTCGGGGACGAAACCTCTTTAAGAAGGGAAGACTTGTAACACCCCAAACTTTTGAATAAGAATATTTTTTATTGACTCGTTATGACGGAAAAGTTTACTTGAGTTAACAAATAAATAGTAAAATAGTAGAAAGGAAGATATAAGTAGATTAATTAGATGGAAGTAATTATGGACCAAAAAGGAAAGATGGGCCTTAGGTCCATGGGCTTAAGGGAGTATAAATACCCCCTTAAACCCTAATCCTTTCCATTTCCATCCATCTTATCCATTTTACACCACAAGACACACACACATGCTCCCTAGTCACAGCCGCAAGTAGAGAGAGAGATTCGAGACCAAAACCAAGCCAAATATTGATAGATCCATGATATACAAACAAGATACAAGATCATAGTTCATAGACAAGCTAACCCGAAGCCTAAAAACGCTTAAAGCTACGTGCTTTAACCTTAAAGGTTACGTTTTTATGAACGGTTTGCCATTAAACTTAAACATAGAGTAGATCGGGTCTAGATAAATCATAAAGTTGCAAACTTGAAGATTAAAATGAACTTAATAGACGTGTGGCTATATGCGGCTCATAGATAAACCTTAGATCTACTTTAAAACGTTTTAATACAATAAAGGTTTAAGCTTTATGACTAAAACTGGTTAGATCTTGTTAATGGAGGGCTAATGGGTGGAAAATGTGTAAACGGTATAGCTAATGTTAGTAAAATCAGTGATAAAACCATCAACAGCTACACGAGTTGATAAAGGGCTTCAAGCTAAGCTGAAAGCGTATGGAAAGGAGTTCTCGGCGACCGAGATCTCGGCCATGAGGGTTCTCGGCCACGAGGGTTCTCTGCCATGAGGTTTCTCGGTCAACCTGAGGGTTCTCGGTCAAGAACATAGGTTCTCGGTCAACCTGAGGGTTCTCGGTTAAGAACATAGGTTCTCGGTCAAACTTGGGTTCTCTGTCAAACATGGGTTCTGTGTCTTGAGTTCTCGGCTACCCTGTTTCTGTTTGGCCTTGGGCCTGAACCCAAATCGGGCCTGATTTAAGTAAGCCCAGCTTAGAAAATAATTTAAAATGCTAATGGAAAATGTGTTAAGACAATTAATGAAAATAAAATTTTTCCAAGCTGACCTGGCAGCTTAACCCCAGCCAGGGGCTCTGCCCCCGGACCCCCGTTCGTCGAGGATAATAATTAAACTAGAAACACGATATGGGTAGTGATGGTTAAATTGATACGTGTAATTGTTATACAGTTAGTCGTGCACATCTCAAGAAAGGAATAACCATTAACAGAGAACGTAACCGCATTTAGGTGAGTTTCTAGCACCACTTCCTTGTTATATTTTCGGGGCTGTGTGCATACTCGATGTGATAGTTTATACACTTACCTTAAGTAGTAAGTGTATGCCTTGCATGATTTATGTGTGATGATTTCTTGACGGTCCGTGAACGATCTTCGGATATTGCACGTACCGTCAGGTGGAAGTGAAAGATATGATAAATATATAAGATGTATGAATGTATAAATGTTTATGATGATGTCACATGAACGATCTTTGGATACTGCACGTGTTGTCATGGAAGGTATGTAAAGATAGGTATGATACAGTTGCATGAAACAAAGGGACCAGACCCTAATAATATCTGTGAGGATAGGGACCAGACCCTAATAATATTTGTGAGGATATGGACCAGACCCTAATAATATCTGTGAGGAAAGGGACTAGACCCTAATAATATCTGTGAGGACAGGGACCAGACCCTTATAATATCTGTGATGGTGGGACCAGACCCTTTATAATTTCTGTGATGTTAGGGACCAGACCCTTATAATATCTGTGAGGTTATAGGGTGAAAGGCTCTTTAAATAGGATGGATAGTTATGTATGAAAAGTATGTATGAATAATGTATACCCCTTCAGGCATGTGTGCAAGTATGTGAACCAATTGTATGTTTATGATTCACTAGAACTCACTCAGCGTAGCTGACTTCTAGTATGCACGCAGGTGAGTAGGATGAGACAACTCGCTTGAGGGGAACACGTGGCATTGAATAAGAGGCTGGAATTGGAAGACTCAAGACATTTATGTTTAATGTTTTGTTTAGTTTGAAAGACAAGATGTCTATTTTAAAATAAGTTTTGGATTTAAGTAATGTTTTATGAAAGTTTTAGTATTCCGTGTATGTTTTTATTAACTCTGATGAATAGAACTATGTTTATGAGTAAATCCAACATCCCAATGTGAGGCACCGGTAACGGACCTTACAAAGCATATACTATGTTCCCTCAAACATTCGTTCATCCGTTTTACTTAATTAGAGCTAATTAAGTTTGTTAGTTATTGCAAAAATATCCACATAGCGCTAAGCAGTAATTTAGGAAGTACCGAACCACACTAGTCTGACCCCCAATTTTGGTGAAATAAAAAACCATATCTCGAGAATATATTTAAAATGTT
Organism: Bidens hawaiensis; assembly: GCF_021521415.1. Taxonomy (NCBI): domain Eukaryota; kingdom Viridiplantae; phylum Streptophyta; class Magnoliopsida; order Asterales; family Asteraceae; genus Bidens; species Bidens hawaiensis. The sequence continues at coordinate 943,225 of NW_027491723.1, read as the reverse complement.
ATCCATTTGAAATTATTACATATTAAATGTGTACGTGTTTAGTTCGTAGCTTGTTTCACGTTATACAATCGATTCCATGTATTGTGCGTAACTTATACGATTACGACTTTTCAAAATAATAGTTTATGAAATAACAATGATGCTTTATTCTTATAAATGTGGGTTTATATTTTAGTCATAATGGTTCGTTATAATCCGGTTTGAAATTAAAAAGATTCGTTTAAGTCAAAAATTGTTTCAACAAGGACTATTCTTGTGACTATCGTTATATGAAGAAAGAAAGAATTTTCGGGCAACAAGACTCGTTTTTGATTCATATGCAAACTATAATCGAAGGAATGATGAACCGAATCATGCTCGGCTAAATCCTTTTGTGTTTTCCCTCGGATTGTAAGGTTTATTATGTTTGTTTGGTTGAATATTTAGACAATTTCTGAGATAATATTTAATCTTCTTGATTTCATTATTATGGTGTATATGTATTGGTTGATAGATTGTTAGTTTATCGATATTGTGTTCTAAACCGTCAGTTCTTGGTGCTTTAAGTAATCGAGATTTATCGGGAGGGATTTAGGGTTGGATAAACTATTTGGTTTTTGAATGATCACCTAGCGTTATATAATCTAAGTACTTGATCTTCAATTATCGCAATCGTCTACATAAACACGAACTTCACCCATTGTTCATCTCAGTTAAACATTAACCGTAACATTCATGGAAACCTGAAACCGAGGGAAGACATATTTTCTCATATTGATTAAAAATCGTTTATTGCTTTAGTTTTCTTTGTTATTCAAATCAAACAACCAAATCATTGAGTTTATTTTCTGCAGTTAGTTTAATATAGATAAATTACTTTGCTACTTGATAACATATTTTCCACAAAACTCCCTGTGTTCGATACCCGCTTACCGCTATCTAACTAGTTGTAATCGGTTTATTTTTGAGTGAGTCTTCGACCTCACGTCAAATTTTGGCGCCGTTGCTGGGGAGTTGTGCGCAACATGTGTTAGTTTTAGTAGTTTTTTTTTTATTTCCGGGTTTACGCTGGTTGTGTTAGTGTGCAGGTACTTACAGGTGTATTCATACTAGAGGCTCTAACAGGTCATCACCGCTAGTAATCGATCCCGAGATTGACAGAACACTACAAATAAATCGAGTGTTACTTAGAGAGAACAAGCTTCTCGGTTCTCCAACTGCATCAAACAACAATATGGATTCACCAGTTCCGACTTCGGGTCAAACAATCCCGACCACACCTCCACCAAATCCTCCTCCACCGATCATTACAAATATACCTACAGTATCAAGTGAATTGCCACCTCACATAACTGAACCCATCCCTGCCCAGTACACCTACTCAACCTCATCCACATTACCACCTATTACCAACCTTTTTCCTAACTTTGGTGCATCATCATCATCATCATCATCATCATCATCTCAACAACATCAACAACCAACCTTTGAACCGGCACAATCAAGCTACCAATATCAACCTCAACCTTTCATGCAACATTCAAGAACACAAGGTGACGGGTACGGATATGGGTTTGATAGCGAATTTGAAGGTTATGAAGTGGAAGGCTATTACAAGGTAGGTGATGAAAGTCAAAGGTTAAATTTGGGAAATTTTGGTTATAGTCAATGGCAACAACTGGAATCGTTGCAAGAGCCCAATCGACAACCACTACTGCTGGTTGTCCAACAACACGTTCGACCACCACCAATTCAACAACAAGCTCAACAACAACCACCGGTTGTTGTTAATAAACAAGTTCAACCGCCACCGATCATTCATCAACCACAAGGGCAACCTCAAAACCAACCATTCCAACAACCAATGCAATCACCACCGTTTCAACAACAATTTGCGCAGCCAAGGCCCGTTTATAGGCCAATGGGTCAACCAAGAGTACCAATTGGGGTACCAAGAAGGCATGCAAGAGAGATGGTTAGTGATGTGTTGTAAAACACACTTACTTTCCTTATGATTTTATCATGGTTTTTATGCTTAATTGTTTATTTTATGAAAGTATTGGGGGTTAAGTGCAATAATTTACAAAGTTTAAATGTTAATTGTAGGTTTATGAAAGATGGTGAAAAAAGAGTTAAGTTGGAAGACTCTAGGGGCCTTTTTGGTCAAGTTTTAAATCTACAACTCAAGGCCCGACCCAAGCCCACAAGTTAGAAGCCTTACATGATATTATATTAAGTTAATTAACTTAATTTTTTGCCATAGAACAGCCCTAAATCCCGAAATTCAGCAGCCCAACCCCCTAGGCAGATTGCGATCGGCAGCAACAAGGAGAAGGATGAAAAAACTTGTGGCGGCTAGGGTTTGGTGGCTGTGACGGCTGGAAGAGAAGAAGAACACCAAGGAGGGTTTTATACAGCAGCTAAAGGTCTTATAAATCCATAAACTCAGCTCATAAACCTTAAGTAATCATCTTTAAACTTTGTTTCTTGTTCAAGAACCCTAACTTGTTTAGTTTGATCTTTTTGTTGGATTGTTTTGAAAGTTACTTAGAGATTGATTTGTGTTTGATTGTTCTTGATCATTGAATGAGTTTTCTTATGTTTATGATGAGTTATATGATGTTTAATTCGAATGTATGCTGCTGTCCAAACTTAATGAGTAGCTAATCTTGTTTGTTCTACCTAGGTTTGATGAATATTGTTAGGTTTTGACTAGTAATATGGATTGTTAATGATCATGGCTTAAATTGTTAATGTAAAGTTTGATTTAATAGTAAATTAGATTGTGTTTAGTGGCTGTGTTTTGTTTGATTATACCTAATAACCTCATGCTTTAATTAATTGAATCAGTTTTGATTAGTTGTTGCATGTTTAAGGCTCTTTACTTTGAGTTTAGGGTTTATTTGCGGGAAGTACAACCGTAGGGATAAGTGGGTAAATTAATTAGATAAAATCAGTTGTGAAACACCTTCTTAGAGACCGAGAGGTGATAAGAAGTAAACTCGTCTCATTACTTTTACTTGCTAGAATTAAGATCGCGCGAGAGCGGGTTTTGTTCTTGTCGGGTTTAGATGTTTGAGCGATTAGTTGGTCTAGTTTAAGTTAAGTTGAATTGTTCCTCTATCCTTGGTTGCGTAGTATTCGTCTCCATTAGGGTAGTATGTCGGTGAGACCGAGAGGTGAGTCGGCATTAGAACACGTTAATAATTTGTTTTCCCGGTTTGTTCTTAAAATCAACTAAAATAAGTTAGAGTTTGTTAGTGAGACCGAGAGGTGATCTGACCTTCTTGAGCGAACCTTAGTTGTGTCATCCTTTAGAACCGGTGTCGTGAGAGTTTTCAATCCATTGTCTTGTCATCTCCTTCAATATAATTCTTACCTAAGTAGACGTTTTTATCACTGCAGTCAAAGTTTCCAAAGTTTTGTCAAAAGTTTTCATTTAGTTAAGTTAAGTAGTTAAATCAAATCTAAAAAAATCAATTAAATATTTTGGTGAGTCTTGGTTAGAGTTTAGTGATTATAAACGTTTTCACGTGTCTTCGAGTTCGATATCCGGACTTTCCTCATCTGTGCTATACGCGACCGGTACACTTGCCGTTTGTGTGAACTAGGATAGATTGTTTGGTTTTTAAAGCTTAGTTGCGACTTGTGTTTTATTTATATATATATATTTATATAAATTTTCGCACATCAGTTAGGGGGATTGAAGCCCATTTCCGACTGGTGATTACTAATAATCTGTCTCCGGTGGTTATACCTCACAATCAATACGATTGGACTTTTGAAGTGAGAACTAATTCTCTTCAAAGTCTCCCGAAGTATAAGGGTCTAGCAACGGAGGAACCTTACTTCCACTTGGAGGCATATAACTCCATTTGTAACACAATTGGGGGTCAAGGTTTTACATCGGATGAAGTCAAGTTGGTTCTATTTCATTTTTCGTTGGAAGACAAGGCAAATAGATGGTTTTACACTTTGCCTTCCGCATCCATTTATACTTGGGCTGAAATGCAACAAAGGTTTTTGGAAGAATTTTACACGGCCCAAAAGACCAACGAAACGAGAAGAAGTTTGAGAACGTTCCAACAACAATCAGGGGAAATTTTTCATGAAGCATTTGAGAGGTTTAACATGATGATTAAAAACTGTCCTCATCATGGTATTTCTCTTTGGGAGTTGTTAAATGCTTTTCATGAGGGGTTGAGTATGGAGGATGAACGGGATTTGAGGTCGATCACTAATGGTATATTTGGTACCAATTATTAACAAGATGATTGGGCGTATTTGGAACAAATGGCAGTTACATCAAAGAGAAAGGCTCAAACCGGTAGAAGAGCGAGACCGGCGACCGGTAGACCTCAAGTGCAAGCTGTGGAAGAAGGAAATGTACGAACCACTAATCAGGTAATTGATGTTTGTACAAATTGTTACGAGTTGGGTCATGCTTCGGAGGTGTGCGTGGTAGGTCAAGTACCGGTGGAAGAGGTGAATGCACTTCAAGGGGGAGGTGGTAGGAATTACAACAGGAACTCCAACACCTACCAGCCCAGGTTGAGAAATCACCCGAATTTTCGATATGGAAACCCGACCACTCAATCTAACCCGAATTTTCAAGGAAACCAAGGCAATTATGTTCCTCGCCAACAATATAATAACCAAGGTAATTTTCATGGAGGGAATAGTCAAGGGTTTCAAGTTAAAAGAGGGTCAGCGGGTCAAAGTTCATCGAGTGGAAATGAGGTTATGGACATGTTGAAGTTGATGCAACAAGACATGCAACGAAGAAATCAACTTGATGAAGTGAAAATGCAAAAGGATGAAGTTAGAGATAAGGCCATCCAATCGTTGACCACACAAATTGGCCAAATCGCAACTGAAGTGTCCGAGTTGAAGAAGAATAAGGGGCAATTGCCAAGCGACACTAAGGTAAACCCTTCTCATAACTCTTCTCGTAATGTTCCTATTAACCACATTAGTGTTTTAAGAAGTGGTAAAGAATACAAAAAAAAATTTATAACCGGGTGTGGTTGATGGGGAAGTTGAGGATATTACGGATAATGAAAGTGATGATGAAATAGTAACATATAAACCCACTAAACATGTCACTTTTGAAAAACCGTTACAAAATCCGGGTCAAACTTCTAATGTAAAAGATAAAAATACGGAAGTGGAACCAAATGCGGTTCCATTTCCCTCGGCTTTACTTGACCCGGGTAAGAAAAATATCATTTCAAGAAGGGGTCCTCAAAAAGAAGAGATGTGGGAAGTATTTAAGCAGGTCAAAGTGAATTTACCGCTACTTGAGGCAATTAAACAAGTGCCCGCGTATGCTAAGTTTTTAAAAGAATTATGCACTCAAAAGAGACAACAAAAAGTGCCTATATGAGTGGATTTAACTGAGCGGGTAAGTGCGGTTTTAAAAGGAGATCTTCCTCCTAAGCTTCAAGATCTGGGAACGCCATTAATTAACATTCAAGTAGGCGATTTTCAAATGTCTAAGGCGTTACTAGATCTTGGAGCCGGAGTAAGTATTCTTCCGAGGGGTTTATATGACCAATATGATTTTGGTCCCTTAAAACGAGTTGAGACAACGATTGTGTTAGCCGATTTGTCTCATAGACTCCCCCAAGGAATTGTGCGGGATGTGATAGTAAAAGTTGAAGAATTTCACTATCCGATTGACTTTTTGGTCTTAGACTACTCATCAGTTGATTCAACCCAACAACAGAATGTTATATTGGGTCGACCGTTTTTAAACACCGCTCATGCTATTATTGACTGCCGATCGGGTACGGTTGACATGGCTTTTGGAAATAGGAAAATGAGATTAAATGTGTTCGCTAACGGATCTAATGCTTTATGTGGTGATGAGTGTTTCATGGCAGATATTGTTGACATGTGAACCGCATGATTATGAGGAAGATGCTTTGGAAGCATGTGTTTGTGATTTTCCTGAACAGGTACATCTTTATGCATTGAGGATGGAAGAGAAAAATCAAGATGTGTTGGCGGTAAAAGAGGGACGACCACCATGGACCCATCAAATTGAAAGTCTGCCAGCTGTGATTGATTCGTGTACAAAACCGTCATTAGAGAGCCCACCGAAATTGGAATTGAAGGATTTGCCTAGCCACTTGAAGTATGCGTTTTTGGGAGATAATGACACATTACTGGTCATTATTGAATCTAATTTGGAAGAGGCCTAAGAACAAGAGTTGTTGAAGGTGTTGAAGACGAACAAGGCGGCCATAGGTTGGACAATTGCCGACTTAAAAAGCATTAGTCCATCTATAGTAATCCACAAAATCATCACCAACGAAGAGGAAAAACCAACCCGAGAGACTTAAAGAAGGTTGAATCCCAATTTGAGAGAAGTTGTGAAGAAAGAGGTAATAAAGTGGTTGGATGCGGGGATTATCTATCCCATCTCGGATAGTGCATGGGTAAGTCCTACATAGGTGGTACAGAAAAAAGTAGGTATACAGGTAAGTAAAGATGAAAGCGGTTAACAAATTGCCACCCGACCGGTCACCGGGTGGCGAGTTTGCATTGATTATCGCAAATTAAATGCTGCTACATCTAAAGACCATTTTCCATTACCTTTTATTGACCAAATTATTGAAAAATTATCGGGTCAAACATATTACTGTTTTTTGGATGGGTACTCGGGTTATAACCAAATTGCTATTCACCCGAATGACCAACACAAGACCACTTTCACCTGTCCGTATGGCACGTTTGCTTTTCGGCGAATGCCATTCGGATTGTGTAATGCACCGACCACATTCCAACGGTGTATGATGAGTATTTTTCATTACCTTTTATTGACCAAATTATTGAAAAAATTACCTTTTATCTAAAGACCATTTATCTAAAGACCATTTTCCATTACCTTTTATTGACCAAATTATTGAAAAATTATCGGGTCAAACATATTACTGTTTTTCGGATGGGTACTCGGGTTATAACCAAATTGCTATTCACCTGAATGACCAACACAAGACCACTTTCACCTGTCCGTATGGCACGTTTGCTTTTCGGCGAATGCCATTCGGATTGTGTAATGCACCGACCACATTCCAACGGTGTATGATGAGTATTTTTTTGGATATGGTTGGGGATTCACTTGAGGTATTTATGGATGACTTTTCCATTTTTGGTCCAACTTATGAAACTTGTCTCAACGAATTAGAAAAAGTTTTAAAAAGGTGTGTTGAGACAAATTTGGTTTTAAGTTGGGAGAAAAGTCATTTCATGGTGCAAGAAGGTATTGTGTTAGGTCACGTGATTTCAGAAAGGGGAATGGAAGTGGATAAGGCAAAGGTTCGGGTAATATCATCTTTACCTCCACCTAAATACATTAAAGGGGTAAGGTTATTTTTGGGGCATGCAGGTTTTTATAGAATATTTATTAAAGGCTTTAGTTTGATCAAAAAACCTTTATGTAATTTATTGTTAAAAGATGCTCCTTTTGATTTTACTAACGAGTGTTTGCAAGCGTTTAATGTTTTGAAGGAACAGTTGGTGAAAGCTTTCATTATACAACCACCGGATTGGTCAAAGCCATTTGAGATTATGTGCGATGCTAGTGATACGACTATTGGAGCGGTTTTGGGTCAACGAATTGATAAAAGCCGGTGGTAATTTATTATGCGAGTAAAACTTTATCCGAAGCGCAACTTAATTATACGACCACCGAAAAAGAATTGCTTGCGGTGGTGTATGCTTTGGATAAGTTTCGCTCGTATATTTGGGGGAGTAAGGTGATTGTTTATTCGGAACATAGCGCGGTTCGATATTTGATGGAGAAGAAGGATGCAAAAGCACGTTTAATTCGATGGGTATTGCTTTTGCAAGAATTTGATTTAGAGGTTCGGGATAAAGAGGGGTGTGAAAATGTAGTGGCGCATCACTTATCCCGAATCCCATTAGAGGGTGTTGATGACCCGATGAAGATAAATGAATGGTTTCCCGATGAAAAATTGTTAGCCGTGTCGAGCACACCATGGTATGCTCACTTCGTGAATTATTTAGCTACGGCAGCTATTCCAAGTCATTGGGTGAAGAAAAGAAGACAATATATTTGGGATGAACCGGATTTGTTCAGGATTGGTTCGGATCAAGTGATGTAACATCCTACTTTTGATTATAATAATAAAATAAATGTCATTTATTTTATATTGTGTCGTTTATCGGTTTAGATAACAAATTGTACACGGTTGGGCTTGGACATTAGAAGATAGAATAAAAGATGGAATGGGCCTTAGGTCCATGGGCTTAAAGGAGTATAAATACCCCTTAAACCCTAATCCTTTCCATTTTATCCATCTCTACACCATAGCCTACACCTTGGAAAACACACACAAACACTATCGTTTAACCCGAACCAAGATCTGAAGGCGAAAACCCGAGCTTGTTGGTGCTAGATCTTTGTGAAGAACCAAAACAACATCAAAGACCAGCTAGTTTTCATAGTTCGACTCATTTAAGGTACGTTTATAACTAGAAATCGTTCATTTAGGTCCGGATTCATTTAGATAATCACATATCTATTTTAGTATGCTGAAAATGAATCTTACCAAACAAATATTACTTAAATGTATTAGCATTTGATAGGTTAATTGATAACCTAAAAGAACCCATAGCCTATGTGCCTAAATCACACCCTTTAAACATTGATGTTTGATCGATTTGATGGTTAGGGTTTGTAGGCGCTGTAATTACGAATCCATTGATACCTAAATCGTGATATTTGGTTAAGAAACGAGGGTTTAATTGCAGATCTGATGAATGTTGACTATTTTGTGTTCTTGGCAATTTTGACTTTGACCCTAAGTCAAAGTCTAGATAAGAACATGGATGATTCGTTAATAATGGTGCAATTAGTTATGTCCAGGTAGCGAATCAGCTCACCCAATTCGTTACATCAGAATTAGGCTAAAGAACTAGGATAGGGAACCAGGTAACGAATCAGGTGATTCGTTACTCACTAATTCGCCAAGTTCCAATAACGAATTAGACCACAAATCAAGTCATATTTAGATAACGAATCGGAATGACGAATCAGAGGATAAGAGGACGAATTAGGATAACGAATTAAGAAAGAAAAACATAATGAATCAGAGGCAAACTGCTATAACGAATGAGGGAGTGAATTAGAAAATAATTTAAAAATCCTAGTGGAAAATGTGTTAAGACAACTAATGAAAAAAAATAAAAATAATAAATTAAAATCCTTTGGAAAATGTGTTAAGACAATTTCCAAGCTGACCTGGCAGCTTAACCCCAGCCAGGGGCTCTGCCCCTTGGACCACGCTAGGGGCTGCCTCCCCTAGAACCCCGCTGCCAGGGGCGCTGCCCCCGGCCCCTGGTCGTCATGGGTTATATAAAGATAGAAATACGATATGAGTAGTAATAGTTAATTGATACATGTAAATATTATACAGTTAGCCGTGCATAGCTCAAGAAAGGGATTACGATTAACGGTGAACTTAACCACATTTAGGTGAGTTTCTAGCCCCAATTCTTGTTATGTTTTCGGGGTTGTGTGCATACTCGATGTGATTTGTTAATACACTTATCCTAAGTGATAAACGTATGCCTTATGTGAGTTATGTGAAAAGGTATGATTGATTGCTTGTCAGTACGTGAACGATCTTCGGATATTGCACGAATTGTCAAGTTATGATTATGGATATGATGTTGTGTATAATGTATGAATGATATGTACATATGCTATAAATGAATGTAGAAGATAGCCAGGTACAGAAGAAAGGGACTGAGCCCTAATAATACTCAAGGCAGAAAAAGGGACTGAGCCCTAATAATACCCAAGGCATAAACGGGACTGAGCCCTAATAATACTCAAGGCAAAAAAGGGACCGAGCCCTTTATAATCTCAAGGCAGAAAAAGGGACTGAGCCCTAACAATACTCAAGGCAGAAAAAGGGATTGGACCCTACTAGTATCCGAGGTAGAATAGAATAATGTGAAGTAGAATATAGAATAAAGTATGAAGATAAGTATATATATCTTATATACACAGTATAAGAATATAAAGCATGTACGAAAGTATGTGGTATGAATGTATTGTATGATGTATGATTAACTAGAACTCACTCAGCGTATCTGACTTTTAGTATGCACGCAGGCAAATAGGTTAAGGCAGCTCGCGTGATTGAGGACACATGGCATGGGATCGAAGACACTAGCATCTCGAAGAAATGTTGTGATGTTTTAAAGACTATGTTTTACGTTAAATAATTTTGAATGTTGGATAAGACAAGATTTGACATTTATGTAATATATTATGGTTGATGTTTTAAATGTTCCGCGAATGTTTTAATTAACTCTGATGTTTAGAACTGCGTTTATGAGTAAATCCGACACCAAATTAGGGCTACAGGTAACGGGGCCTTACAAGTGATAAGGATATGTATTCCCGATTCCGAGGTGTGGGAGGTTTTGACTCATGCACATGAATCGGCGTGCGGAGGTCATTTTAGCGGTCAAAAGATGGGTTACCGGGTGCTCTAATTTGGGTTTTATTGGTTCACCATTTTTAAAGATGCAAGCGAGTATGCTCGACATTGTTTGAATTGTCAAAAGTTGGGTAGTATCTCGAAACTGGATGAAATGCCATTGCAACCGATTTTGGTATTAGAGATTTTTGATGTATGGGGAATTGACTTTATGGGACCGTTTCCAAACTCAAATGGATTTTTATATATCTTGGTTGCGGTTGATTATGTATCTAAGTGGGTAGAAGCGGGTAGCAACAAGAACCAATGACCATTCGGTAGTTTGCAAGTTCGTTCAATCAAACATCTTTGCTCAGTTCGGCATCTCGCGGGTTATTATAAGTGATGGTGGATTGCATTTCAAAAATTTCAACTTTGGAAAGCTGTTAAAAAGATATAATGTGAATCACCGAATCGCTACTCCCTATCATCCGCAAACGAGTGGGCAAGTTGAAATGTCCAATCGCCAAATTAAAGAAATTTTGATGAAGACGGTGCGGGTTGATAGAAAAGATTGGTCGTCTAAGTTAAATGATGCATTGTGGGCATATCGAACCGCTTATAAAACTCCTATTGGCACAACTCCTTATCGGTTAGTTTATGAAAAAGGGTGTCGTTTGCCAATGGAGTTGGCACATAGGGCGTTTTGGGCAATCAAGAATGTTAACGCGGATTATAAGGAGGCGGGTGAATTAAGTGAAGTTGAATGAGATTGAGGAAATCCGGGATGAAGCGTATGAATGTGCTTCCGCGTACAAAGACAAACTAAAGAAAGTCCATGATGCAATGTTGAGAAAACGGACTTTTGAAGTGGGTCAAAAGGTGTGGTTTTACAATTCAAGGTTGAAATTGTTTCCGGGCAAGTTAAAGAGCAAGTGAATGAGTCCGTATATCATCACAAAAGTCGGCCAACTTGGTGAGGTGGAAATAGAAGATGTTCAAGAGAAAACGAAACAAGTGGTGAACGGTCAAAGACTTAAACCATACTTGGAGGGAAAGGATATCAACATGCTCAATGTGGATAAGGTGAGTTACTTGTTAAGCTCACCGGATGGGGAAACGAATTAAGAGGCCAAGGTATGTTGTATATTTTAGTTTAGGTTAATTTAGTTTTTAGTAAGTTTGGTTTTAAAAATTACCGTTCTTATCTTTAAGTAACTTCGACTCAAGTGCGGGAAATGTTAACAAATTTCTTTACCGTGTTGGGGACAACTCGGATTTTTCAAGGGGAATGGGTAATATTTTGTAGGTTTTTATTAAAAAAATTTATTTATATATATATATATATATATATATATATATATATATATATATATTAAAACGTGCAGGTGCCACCGTAACCTACGGTACCCACCGTAGGCTACGGTGGAGCTAAATAAACCCACGCTGGCCAGGACCTGTCTTACGGTAGGCATTTGTGAACCAAGGCCACCGTAAGCTACGATGTTCACCGTAGTTTACGGTGGACCCTGGAGCTGGGCGACGGAATTCGGGTTTATTATTAAAAAAAAATTTATTTACTTTCACAATTAACCTACACCACATATGGATTCTTACTTCCTCCACCACATATTTCACCAACATCTTCTCCAAACATTAAAACCCTAACTCCCTACTTCAATCTACCTTAACTTTCTCATCTTTCAACCAAATCATTTGATTTTTGGGTCTAAATTGGCTAGAATTTCACAAAGATTTAAATTATACCATCATATTTGAAAGAATCCCTCGTTTTGCTGGTCGATTTTGGACAATTAAATCTGAAAATTTGTGGGTTTTTAGTTATTTTGAAGTTTGTTCATCTTCATCTTCTAAAACAATAGGGTATGTAATTTATTTTCATTCTTGATGGTCTATTGCAAAGGAATTGTAAGTTGTTCATAATTTTGCTTACATATCCACACTTGCTTGAATTGTTGAATAATATGAATAAGGAGTTTGAATGGGTTATGGTTGAAGATAATTAGTGTAATGTTAACCATACTTATGGCATATTGTTGGTCATATAGTGGAATATAATGTTAAAAATTTTGAAAATTGTTTCAGAAAATTGAATAATATGTCTAAGTAGCATCTTCAATCATAATGTTAAGCAAGTGTGGGGATGTTTATGGTTGAAAAGTGAGTAACTTGCTGTTTTGTGTTGTTTGTTGTGTTCAGAATGGGTCTAAAAGGAAAAGAACCGGTTGGGTCTTCAAGCAATCCTACTGACCAACCAAAAAGAAGAAGGTTAATTCTTCAAGCAGACGTGGACGAGGAGGAAGAAGAGAAAATGAGTGAAAAGCCAATATGGAGGTCAGGGTCTTTGGCAGATCAACCTCAGGAATGGCAAGCGATATTATTTCATGATCAAATGAACTTGTTAAGGCAGCGAACTGATGCATTTATTTATGAGAAAGAAGTTTGGGAAGAGGATTTTGGTCCGTTTGGGGTTACCGATAAATTCAGAGCGTTGGGTTGGGAAGCAGCTCTGAAGTGTTATGACAAAGAGGCAACTAATTTGTTCGATACAGAAATACAAGAATGGATGGCGACCTTATGACGGGTTACAGGTAACCACCCATCAAAAGACAAGTTAATTGGTACTGTGAACGGGGTTCAAGTGGAAATGTCGTTTGATAGTTTGAGACGGGTGGCGAAGTTTGATAGTAAGCCACAAAACCGGTATATGTTTCCAAGTTTGGATGACTTGTATTTGGCACCCGAGAAGCACCCGAAGTGGAACACCATGTTAGATGATTTGTTTTTGCCTGGGACATACGCTGGGAAGTTGTACCGAAAAAATCTGAGGATGGAAGCAAAGTTGCTGCTAACGATATGCATTCATAATATCATCCCGCGTCAGGGTGATAGGGTCGAGGTACGATATCCCGAAGTTCCCATTTTATACACGTTTTTACATAGATCACCGCTTATTTCATACCGATTTTTGGTAATGAGTAATGTATGGATAAGCCGAAATAGCGTGGACCGGAAGATCATACCGCAATGCCGATTAATCACGGCATTGTTAAAAAAATATGGGGCTATTGGTGTTGGTGATAAGGGTTCGTATAAGAAGTTCAAATCGTTCGACATTACACAGTTGGGTTCCGGTTGGGTATATTCACACTCTGAATGGAACCATAAATTGAAAAGTGATGGAAGGAGGTGGAGAGTTTTGAAAGTAAATGAAAGACCGTTGAATGCGGGTGAGGCGGATGACCCGGAAAGTGAGGATGAGGAAAGTGGAGATGAAGCGTATCAAGATGATCCGAATGTAGTTCATATGGAAACGGATCAAGCGGGACCAAGTTGGGATGGAAGGCAACCGGGGATGTAATCGGGTTACGTGGGAAGTGCATTTGACTATGCACAAAGGTCTAATGATTCGAACTGGGCTCATCAAGGAACAATGCAAGAGGTGGTAGAAAGGCAAAGACCACCCATGTTTAGGGATTGGCCCGAATATTCCCAAACCGCTTTTGATAACCAAACCTTCATGGGTGCTAGTATAGAAAGGGCATTGAAGCAGAATTATGATCGACAAGAACAATGGAACCACACCCATGCATATGCCTTTGAAAATGAGATGAAAAACCGATACCTTGCTGATCGTCAGTGACGGATGCATGACGTGTGGCATCCGGGACAGCGGATTGTGGCCAACCCGCCATATGTGGATTACACCGCTTTGCCACCGTATGATGGTAGTGTGTCATACCCGACACCACGATTGCATCATTCCAGGTGGGTGGATCCAAACCAAGGTTCAAGTCAAGGCACCTCGCAACAACAAAGAAGTGAGCAAGGTGGTGATGATCAAGATGCATTTGGATTTGGTGAGTTCAACGATGTGATGACGTCCATTTTCGGGCCAGCCCGACCACCCTACTTCTGATTGAGCTTCATGAATCCAGGTGAACACTGTTTTGTACATTATTGTATATATTGTTTTCTTTGTGTCTTTATTTATTTTGGGTGCATGGGTGGAGGATGAAATACTTTTGATTAAGTACTATGGGTTGTATCTGAAAGGATGGTTGTGTTGGTGGCAGTTTTTTTTTTATTTCTTATCAAAACTGTACATTGGGGACAATGTATCCCAAGTGTGGGGATGAGGGAAAATTTGTTTGTTTAAAAAAATCGAAAAAAAATTAAAAAACTAAAAACATAAAAAATTGAAATTTTTTTTAAGAAAATCGGAAATTGGTAAGATGGTGGGGGTAAGGTTTTGGTCCCTCTTCATGGTCACAAATCTCTAAATAACATGTGCCTAATTGTTTTAAAAGAAGAATATGTGGTTTTCTAATCAAGCTTAGCATGCTTTCGGTGTAATAACTTTCATAACACGTTCGTTTACACGTAAAAATTGAGAAAGTAAGGATTGGTGAGACGGGTAATATTATCCGATAGAACTTGTACAACTAGTGCATTTCAAGATCTTAGCATGGCATGAGTGCAAAAGGGATAGAGGCACTTAGGTTAAGTCTCGTCTGGATGTGCGAAAGTGTGGGTTTTGGGGGGGTTGGGCCTCATATATTATACATATGAGCGTGGGTAAATGTGAGGGGCGGGGGGTTGGTTCCCTTAGAAAACTTTATTGGGCCAATTCTTTTATTCAATCAACCGGGTGTTATGTTGCCAAACATCCGACTTAATAGGTTTCTATGTAATTGTTTTAGTATTTGTCAAGTAGATATATTAAGCATTATGTTTATTATGCATAAAAAAAAGTTGTATTAGAATTGCAATGTTTATGTATGCAATGTTCAAGTATTATATTAGTTCAAAAAAATGTTTGATGTTAGTGATGTTATAGTTGTTCATTTCATTATTTACTTAGTTTGTTTGTAATAAGTCGGATCGGTTCGCTTGAGCTACTTTCAATATCCCCTTCCATACCCTTAAACTTGGCCCCATTACAACCCGTTAAGCCCTCTTGATTTGCATTCATGTCAAAAGCATTTACATAGGTGGAGATTTGATGATTGTACAAGCGTATGCGAGGTGAATTGATTAAATGTTAAATGTATGGATGATCACCAAGGAAAGGTTATTGTGTAAATGTGTGTTATGTATAGGTGAAAGCCGAAAGCATGTTAGGTTTGGTTAGAAATCTATGGTTTTAATGTAACATCAAGTGGACTAGTGCACCGATAAATATAAGGGAATATGGCATGACTTGGGACCTTAATCGTACCGGAAGTGTGGTAAGATTGGTGGATACACGTTGAAAATAATAAAGAGTTTGTGTTGAGATGTTGCTTGAGGGCAAGCAACGGGTAAGTGTGGGAATGTGACGGGTGGTCCATGGGACACCCCTTAAGTGGTTTAAGTTCGTTAATAATCACACGTTTAGTCGGTTTATCTTGTTGAATTAGATAACTACGTTTACTCGTATAAGTTTAGGTACGAGAACGTGGTCGAAAACGTGGACGAAAACGGACTTCAAACGAGAAAGTTATGACGAAGACAAGGTAGCCATGTTCAAGGCCACCGTAGCTTACGGTGGCTGGGTCTGAAGATTAACCCACCGTAAGGCAGATTTGGGCTACCGTTGGGTCTTTGGAAGCCACCGTAAGCTACGGTGGCCACCGTAGCTTACGGTGGACGCGACGCTGCAGTTTTGTAACTGCCATATATGATTGTATTTTGGACGGCTTTTGGGAGGATTATCACATATTTTCATCTAGAGACGACCTAGAGGTGATTTTGGTGGGCAAGAACATTATTTTGAGTTTGGTAATCATTAAAGACTCGTTTTTAATTCATATGCAAACTATAATCGAAGGAATGATGAACCGAATCATGCTCGGCTAAATCCCTTTGTGTTTTCCCTCGGATTGTAAGGTTTATTATGTTTGTTTGGTTGAATGTTCAGACAATTTCTGAGATAATATTTGATCTTCTTGATTTCATTATTATGGTGTTTATGTATTGATTGATAGATTGTTAGTTTATCGATTTTGTGTTCTAAACCGTCACTTCTTGGTGCTTTAAGTAATCGAGATTTATCGGGAGGGATTTAGGGTTAGATAAACTAATTGGTTTTTGAATGATCACCTTGCGTTGTATAATCCAAGTACTTGATCTTCAATTATCGCAATCGTCTACATAAACACGAACTTTACCCATTGTTCATCTCAGTTAAACATTAACCGTAACATTCATGGAAACCTGAAACCGAGGGAAGACATATTTTCTCATATTGATTAAAACTCGTTTATTTCTTTAGTTTTCTTTGTTATTCAAATCAAACAACCAAATCATTGAGTTTATTTTCTGCACTTAGTTTAATATAGATAAATTTCTGTGCTACTTGATAACACATTTTCCACAAAACTCCTTGAGTTCGATACCCGCTTACCGCTATCTAATTAGTTGTAATCGGTTTATTTTTGATTGAGTCTTCGACCTCACGTCAGTGAGTTCATACTTTTCGTACTTGTTTTCAGGAAGAAAACTTCAAGTATTTTCATTACTTGTTTTAGGGGATAAAACATAAACCATTTTCATATACTTGTTTTCATGGAGAAAACACAGACATACTCTTATATTTATTTTCGGAAAGAAAACATAATGACTCTTTTTAGATTTATATAAGTTCTAATATAACACAAGTGTATACTAGATGCCTTATATATCACTTAAATTCCTAATATTCTTTGAACCGTTAGAGAGGGGATTCTTACGGGGTAATATTGAGTAGTACTACTAGGTTTGACAAACTCCACCCGGGTTTGTCGTGCTTGCACGACTGGGATGTCGTAAAACGGGTGTCTTATTGGCCTTACTATATACGCCACTGTTGGTGGTAGACCTGTTAAGAAGGCATGCATCTTGTCAGCTTTGGTTCAACCTTTTAGTAGCTTATAAATGGGTTAGCTACCCTGATGTATTTTAAAATATGTTGAATCTACATACACTATTTTTTTACAATAACTTATGAACTCACCAACCTCGTTTTGACCCTTTAGTATTTAGACTTGCCCTGGTTACATGGTATGCTAAGAAGCTCATGCATGTATTTTTTTGGAGTTTCATTATACCATGGATACATTTCTTACATTTTTTTCCACTTGGATGGGCTGTGCATGCTTGGGCAATTATTACTTGGTTTTAAACTGTTTACTTTTACGCTTACTTAAATGCAATTTACACCGTAAATGTATTTTCTCATTTTAATGAGTAATAATAAATGGTATCTTTCATTTTTTAATGGTTGTTCAGTGTGACAAGTTGCTAGATTATGGTATGTCACGCTTCTCACGGTAAAACCTTGTTGGTTAAAATTTGAGGGTGTGACAAATTGGTATAAGATATAGGTTTGTTTTCAAAACTAGTCAATAACCATTTTTTAAAGCTCTACAATTAGGTGTGTACAAATCGGGTCGACCCGAAATTACCCAGAAACCGGACCGAAATTTAACCGAAACCGAGACCGATTTACGGCATAGGGTCGGCTTTCGGTTACTATATATTTGCATTTTCGGGTTCGGGTCGGTCTCGGTCGGTTACCCTGAATAGCATAAAAAAACCGAACCCGACCAAATATATAATCAGAATCCAAGTAAGTGAGGTAAGGCCCACATTTGCAGCTTATAGGGATCATGGTAGTGGATCTATAGTGGTTGGAGAAGTGCTTGAATGTCTGAATCTGTGATTGCCGTTGAAGATGTATGAGAGAGTGGAAACAAAATTAAAAGATATTGAAGACAATGGTATGAGAAGTGCTTGAATGGAGAAGTGCTTGGAGATAATGGTATGAGAGTGAATAAGAAGTTACAACCAAGAAAGGGTAGCACATAGTAATTTGCTTACTTTATCGATCTTGTGAAACAACTTATCACTTAAAAGATATTTAATTAAATTATTAAAGTAACTTTTGAAATTAAAATAATATATTAAAATAACTTACCTAAAACATGGCATGTGTAAAACTTTAGGAGATGGTGTAATGAAGTGTGTCAGTAAACAAAAGTGCTTCCACACTATGTGTTGGCTTCTCTTATCTATATTATTTCTTTCACATTTATTATGGTCATTTTCTCTTACCACTTTCTCTATCCTATCATCTTGAACAAACTAAGAAGACGACCTTTGTACCGATCGTTCCACCACCTCTCTAATCTTCCAAATTGCTTCCACACTATGTGTTGGCTTGAAGATGAAGCCCGCAGCTCTGCATGCATCATTCAACCCCAAAGTTCAGTTTCAAACTTGCAGATTTGCAGAAACTTTAATTCGGTTTTTGTCTTTTTATATTACCCGAATGACCGAGACCCATGGTACCCGGTACCCGAACCGAATCAAACGGGTCAGTCGTCGGTTCTTATATATGTGGTTTTTCGGGTTTCGGTCCGGGTCGGGTAAATCACGGTTCGGGTCGGTCCGATCAAAATGCTCACCCATATCTACAATAGTTATTCTAACGTGTCAACCCACAAACACATTTCATTCACACATGCACTTTGTACCCACGTAGTATTCACACAACATTAGTTTCACATTTACGTAGAAATTCATACATGAAACAAATAGACACTCATACATGATATACACAGTCAATTATACATGAGGTACATACATACATAGCATCCGAACATTTCAACACACTGTGGGCTGGTTGACATCGTCCACGTCATTCTCCATGGGCGAGGAACACATCAATCACGTTGTCACATCAGCATCTACCCCCTATCACCCCACTGGCTTCGAGGAAGAAACCCGCATGAATCTAGTGATGGCACCATCAGGCATGTTATGCCTTCTCAGATCCCTGTTTGGGGCGACACCTATAATTAGCTTTATCTTTCCGGGAGTTGGTTCATCGGAAACGAGTCCATTCTCCACTTACCCGTGAAAATACCCTAACCTCACTAGCCATACTGTCACACACCAACTTACGGCCTAAGATACATATCAAAGTTTAAGGTTGTAAAGCGGACGTCTTGATTAAAATATTAATATATTCTGAAATCCGGTAATTAAACATCCGATAGCTAACACAAAAGTGTTTGAAATCATAAAGACCATAATTTACATTATTTTAATGATAAAAAATTCAACTTAGCCATCTGATCGTCTAATGGATATCCATCATCTCTAAGCACCTATTCCCGATTACCTGTAAGGTTGTAAAACAGTTTATAAAATACCTCAGCATATGCTGGTGAACACTATGACATTTGTCAATTTCGGGTCTTGTTTGTATTCGTTTATGCATTGTTTTATGTCGTAAACCGACCCGTTTTGTAAACCGAAACTCATGATATATAAAATTTTGGATTTTTATGTTACCAAAACATTCCCATTTGTTCAATTTGAAAAATCTCTTTCACGGATTCGAAAACGGACTTAAAACGAGCAAATTATATCAAAAACGAACTTTCAGACGCGAAACGAACCACTAGACGAGCTGCCCCCCCCCATCGGGCATGCCGTGTCGCGCGACCAGAGGGCTAGGAGGAGGCCGTGCAGCATCTAGGACCCCCTGTACACCTATTCATTTTTGTTTGTTGTTTTGTGCTTTGCTTGTTTGTTTAACCAACCTATTTGCATGTAAACATAAAAGAGAACCTTATAAAGAAGCCTTTGACCCTTACCCTATATAAATACCCATCTCCTTCATTCTTACACTTGCTACATCTCCAAAAACTCTCTCAAAACTCCATAGATTCAAGGTTGTTTATTTATGTGTTCTTGAAGGTTTTACTTCTCAAGTCAAACTAACTTTAGTCTTTCATTCTAACTTGTTCATCTAACATCACTAACACTTGATTATGGTGGTACAACATATATATAATACACACCCCTTTTTTCCTTTGTTAGTTACTTCACCGACTCCGGTTGGTTAAGTTTCGGACGTCATAAGGCAAGGCATCATGGAGGACTTCGTGTTCTTGATATATATACACACTTATATAACTTGTTTGCACATGCTAACCATTTCTAACATCTGCTCATTTTAGTTTGCTTACCTTATTTACAAGTTCCATGGTTATGGGTCTAAGATTCTATGCTTCGGTTCGACCGTAAATAGCTCTAAACCAGAAACCAAACTTTTGCTTAGTAGTTTTGTTAAAAATAGTTGTTTAAACATGGTTAATGTTAGATTTGGGTTTCTAAAATTATTTTTACAAGTTCTTTGATATTAAGCATGTGGAATCCATCTATGGACTCGTTGGGAAATGGAAACCGAACCAAACCGAAACTTTTGCTTAAAAGACTTGTTGTTAACTTTTTTAGTTGTAAAACTTAAATATTTCTCATTTATAAATTATTATACAAGGTCTATGATATTTGGGCATGTGGAGACCATCAAGGAACATATTGTGAGATGGAAACCGAACCAATCCGATTTTACTCGCTTAAGACACACAAGTGTGTTTTTAGCTATCAAGACTTGTATATTTCTTTAAAAATAGTTTACAAACTGATTTTTAGTATTTTCTTAAGTACTTGGAATTGTTGGATCCAACTTGATCTCATAACATAGTTTGGATCGACAAAACAGAAGACTCGCTTAATGTACATTGTTAGTTCTAAAACAATAGCTCTATATACTTGGTTAAGTGTTATTATATTTTAATGAGTTATCTCAACAATTAATAGTTTGGAAAGTTGACTTTGGGTTTGACCATTTGTCAAGACCCGAACCGACAACCCGAACACTTGTTAAAAACCTGTTTTAGTATCTTTATTCCAAGGGACTTGCATTCTTGCATTTTTACCCACCTTATTACCTAACATAGGTTAAGTACATATTAAGGTTAGATACTTTAACCCAGTTTTAAGTAAACTTACATTTTTAAAGTGTTATTATTATAAATTCTTAAATAGTTACATTTTAAACCTTGAACTTTAATTGTTTACTTTTTGCAACAATTATTTTATTTAAAGATCTTCAAGACAACCTTTCTAAATCTAAGGCTTTCTTTTATTTAGGCTTCATACGTTAAACTCGTCGTTACGGAAAATCTCCAAATAATCAATCTTTCAAGTTTATTACTTAAATGTGAGTAACTTCATACCCCGTTTTCTATCTTTTATTTTGGGGGTCACATTTCATCTTATCTAAACTAAATGTTTTATACTTGGGTCGTAAACCGCAAACGTTGTTGTATACTTTACTTGAATAATTGCCAGATTTGGTGTTCTATGCTTATTTGTCTATGTGTTTGTCGCTTTTGGATGGTGGAACTATAAATCCTATACCATTTTGCAACTCCTCATGGCAAGGTGTCGTTAACGTAATGCAATTAACGATTACTATAAAATCCTAAACTATTTGGCAACCCCTTATAGTTGGGTGTCGCTAACTTGTTAGCGATAACTATTTTATCCAAGTTTGTAGCTATTATTTATAGTTTTGTATACTAGTTTTGTGGCTTTTCATACTATATATCTATTGTTCAAACTTATGAATTGCTCACCAACCTTTGTGTTGACAAACTTTATTTTATGAAATGTTACAGGTTTGCATCTAGGTTGACTCAAGATCGTGGTGAAAACGTTGTCAAGACTTTAGATTATTAGCAAAAATGAACAATATTTGATTTGCTATATTTTGTTAAATGTGTTGTATTTGACATATGAATATTGTTTTGTGACATTTTCGATGTTGTAAAATGAAATGAGTTTGTTAAATATTGTCGCTTAAATTAGTGTCATGCGCTTATGGGCAATCGTTACACCTCGGCATGTTCCGCCGCCTTTGGTCGGGGTGTGACAGATTGGAATCAGAGCCATGACAATTAAGATAGGTGGTTAGACGTAACGACCTAGAATTGTTATGCTTAGGTCCTATACGTGTGTTCATACGTGTTTGCTCTATTTGATTGTTCATAACGCATGTTTATTTATAAACTTGTTTAAAATTCACCAATATCCTAAATGTTCACATACACACACTTTCATAGTATTTCCAAGGTATCCTTACCTTAAAACGCAAAAGTGATTTTTATTGTGTTTTATGGATTACAAGATTAACTTGGATCCCGTTGTTTCAAATCCCTTAAAGGTTGCGTTTATATCGGGTTTGTAGCCATCGTAGGAAACGAGACATTATAAAATGACCATTTGACAAAAAGATTCCAAGGATCGAAGGTGATTGACTTACCTGGGATGGTTGAGTTATAGTGCTCATTTTCTAGGCCACAAATCATGTTATATATGTCAATTCTTTAAGTAGTCGAATGCGAGCGTTCCGGTCGCCATCCTAATTTTCTGTGTTAAAACAATAGATCTACGGTGGTTCGTGGACTAGTGTTTTAACATGACGTTGTATCTCGATTTATTGTGTTATTATTGTTATTTGAGTCGAAAACATGAAAAAGTCGCGGTGGTTACGTGCACATGTTTAGACTCTAACGTGGTGTTTTATAAATTTTTTTTAGTGTTGGAATATCGAGTTGTGGTAGTTTATGCGCGATTTTTCCGACTCTATAAATCTCAAAATCTCAAAATTTTCAAGCTTTAACCATCTCAAAATCATTTACGTTTTGTTTACGGTTTTATTACTTATAAACAAAGTTTTATATTTTACCTAACACTAACATCTCTCTTTACTAACTCTAGGATTCACAAATCAAAAATCGGAATCTTATTTTATTTTATACACCTTTATATTCATTTCCTTTTACCCAAAACTTATCCCATTTTCTTTATAAATTTTAGCATGCCTCCGCTAATACGCCAACCGCGCAAGAACTCCACCCGACGCATGGCCACTCTCATCGCCAAACAAATGGCCGCTGTGATTCCCGAACTTATAACCCAAATCCAAGCTACCCTACCCACACCCGTTGTTGCACCCGTTGAACCCAAACCCGCATGTTACCTACTTATGCAATTTACTAGTGCCAACCCGTCCGAATTCTTTGGAACCAACTGTGCGACTACCTTGTTGCAATGGTTCGAATCTGTTGAGAATGTGTTTTTACACAGCGAAATGACCCGAAGCGAAAAAGACAAACTTCGCTTCAAGCATGTTTAGGAAAACCGCCCTAACATAGTGGGGTAGTGTTATGCATCTCCAAGGTTCAGATGTGGCCATGGCTCTTCCATGGGCCGAACTCAAAGCACTTATGATGAAGAAATTTTGTCCGAAAAACGAGCTCCAAAAGCTTGAGGAAGAATTTTGGAACCTAAAACAAGAAAGTGGTGATAACGCCGCTTAAAATCTCCGTTTCCACAAGCTAAGCGTTCTCGTACCTCACTTGGTTACCCTAACTGAACGTCAACATGATAAATACATTGGGGGTCTACCAATGAAAATTCGGGACTCAGTCATGAGTAGCAAGCCCTCGAACCTTGAGGAAGCCATCACATTTGCAGGTGCGCTATCGGAAAATCATGTGATGGAGGGTACCCTTACCCTCAAGAAAACAACTGAGAAAGCCAAAGCCGAGCCCGCTCCCCAAACCAAGGTTGAACCCGCACCACAAGCCATCAACTACTCAAACTCTTCCCGACACAACAACAACAACAACAACAAAAAGAAACCCAAAACCAACTACCGAAATTATGCCGTCGCCCAACCTCAACCACAACAACAAACCCAAACCCTTCCTCAAAACCGAAAACCTTATGTTGGAAACTCCTCGCTATGTAACACTTGCCAACTTCACCATCCACTAAACTCGTCTTGTTACCATTGTACCATTTGTAACTGATTTGGCAATCTCGACACCACATGCCAATCCCCCCAACGAACCCAACCTAACCAACCCAACCAACCAAGAACTTTTCCCCAAAATTCCCAAAACCGATATGCACCCTACCCACCAAACCAACCCCAACAACCCCGAGCTTGCTTTAATTGTGGTGATCCCAACCATTTCCGCAACAATTGCCCACGTTTAACCTTTGCTAATCAAGCCCAAACCGTGACCATACCTTACAACTAAACCCATGCCTACCAAGTCCAAACCTACCAAACTCAACTTCCCCAACTCAATGCACCACTTATCCAACCTATCCAAGCCATCCAAGCACCACCACCACCTCCAACACAAGCACCACAAGTCAACCATGGCAACCAAGGGCGAGCTTTTATGATGAATGCAAATCAAGCTCAAGTGGCAAACTATGTTGTGAACGGTATGTTTTTGGTGAACTATCATTTGGCTTCTATTTTATTTGATACCGGTGCCGATAGAAGTTTTATTTCTTTGAAATTTGCTATGCCTTGAACTAAGTTTTCCCGACCGTTCTCCGTTGAAGTCGCCAATGGCAATTCTATTACCATCAATTCTGTCGTCCGCGATTGTTCTCTCATCCTTTCTAAGCATAAATTCTCCATCAACCTCATCCCGATGCAAATGGGTAGTTTCGATGTCATAGTAGGCATGGATTGGTTATCTTTGCACAGTGCCGAAGTTGTTTGTTTTGAAAAAATTCATTCGCATCCCGCTCGTCAACGGCAAGGTTCTTAAGGTCTTGGAAACGCAACGTCTCAAAGGATAAATCTCATGTCGTGTGCTCAAGCGCAAAAGTACTTACGCCAAAAGTACGTCCCGTTTCTAGCTCTCTCGTTGACAAAAGACAAAACGGAAAGGAAAATCCAAGATATTCCTATTGTTCGTGAATTCCTCGATGTTTTTCCCGATGATGTCACTAGTCTTCCTCCCGTTCGTCCGATTGAATTCCAAATCGATCTTGTGCCCGGCGCGATGCCCGTGGCTAAGGCTCCTTATCGTCTAGCCCCGTCGGAAATGCAAGAATTATCAAATCAACTCGAATAACTTTCTAATAAAGGCTTCATTCGTCCTAGCTCTTCTCCTTGGGGCGCTCCCGTTCTCTTCATGAAAAAGAAGGATGGTTTGTTTCCTATGTGCATCGATTATCGAGAGCTTAACAAACTAACTATTAAAAATCGTTATCCTTTGCCACGTATTGACGACTTATTCGACCAACTTCAAGGCGCAACTTGTTTCTCCAAAATCGATCTTCGATCGGGTTATCATCAATTGCGTGTTCACGAAGAGGACATTCCGAAAACCTCTTTCCGTACTCGATATGGACATTTCAAATTTTTGGTTATGCCTTCGGGTTAACAAATGCACGCGCGGTATTTATGGACCTCATGAAGCGCTTTTGCAAACCATTCCTTGATAAATTCGTTATTGTCTTTATTGATGACATCCTTATCTTTTCTAAAACCAAAGCCGAACATGAACATCATTTGCTTTCCATTCTCAAGCTCCTTAGAAACGAACAACTCTATGCCAAATTCTCCAAGTGTGAATTTGGCTCGATGAAGTTCAGTTTTTAGGACATATCGTAAACGACAAAGGTATTCATGTTGATCTCGCTAAAATCGAGGCCGTTAAGGATTGGAAAACTCCAACGACTCCCACGGAAATTCGATCCTTCCTTGGTTTGGCCGGATTTTATCGGCGTTTCATTCGAAACTTTTCTAAGATCTCTTAGCCTCTTACCTCTCTCACCCATAAGGGACAACCCTTCGATTGGGGATCGAAGCAAGAGGAAACCTTTTGTACTCTCAAGGACATGCTTTGCAATGCTCCTATTCTAACCCTTCCCGATGGAAACGACGATTTTGTTGTATTTTGCGATGCCTCCCATTAAGGCCTTGATTGTGTCCTCATGCAACGAGGTCAAGTCATCGCATACGCATCAAGGCAACTTAAGGTCAACGAGAAGAACTATACGACTCATGATCTAGAACTTGGTGTCGTCGTTTTTGCTCTCAAAATCTGGAGACATTACCTTTATGGAACAAAATGTGTAGTTTTTACCGATCATAAAAGCCTTCAACACATTTTTGACCAAAAAGATCTCAACATGAGACAACGAATTACTTAGTGATTACGATTGCGAGATTCGCTACCACCCCAGTAAAGTGAATGTTGTCGCCGACGCCCTAAGTCGAAAGGTTAATGCTAAATCCCTTCTGCTTCTAAGCGTTTTTGTCCAAACCGATCTCCAAATTCGTATATTTCAAGCTCAGCGTACTTCCGTTGAAGAAGGTAACATGTATGATGAGATGTCATGTGGAGCCAAACTTCAACTCGAAACCAAACCCGATGGTCTCTGGTACTTTCTCAATCGTTTGTGGATTCCCGATCGCGATGACCTTCGTACTTGTATACTCGACGAAGCTCACAATTCGCGGTATTTCGTTCATCCCGGTGCGGATAAGATGTATTTCGATCTTCATGCTACCTTTTGGTGGCCGGGTATGAAAAAGGACGTGGCGTTGTTTGTATCTAAATGTCTTACTTGCTCAAAAGTCAAAGCCGAACATCAAAGACCTTTTGGTCTACTCGAGCAACCACCGATTCCCGTTTGGAAATGGGAAGACATTGCTATGGACTTTATCACCAAATTACCCAACACCCAAAAAGGCAACGATAGCATTTGGGTGATCATCGATCGTTTAACCAAATCTGCTCATTTCATTCCGATCAGCGAGAAGTATTTTGTCGAGCAACTTGCTCAAATCTATGTTCGGGAAATCGTGTGCCGACACGGTTTGCCATTGTCTATCATCTCCGATCGCGATGCCCGTTTTATCTCTCATTTTTGGCGATCTCTTCAAGAAGCTTTGGGAACACGAATCGATCTTAGCACTGCTTATCATCCTCAAACGGACAGTCAATCCGAACGTACAATCCAAACACTCGAGGATATGCTATGAGCGTGTGTCCTTGATTTCAGTGGGAAGTGGGATTCTCATCTTCCGTTCATCGAGTTATCCTATAACAATAGCTACCATTCTAGCATTGATGTGGCTCCTTTACAAGCTCTTTACGGTCGTAAGTGTCGTTCCCCTATTTGTTGGAACGAAATCGGTGAAGCTCAAATCACGGGACCCGAAATGGTCCAAGAAGCAACCGATGTCATTGATCAAATCCGTAAGAATCTCATAGCCTCTAGAAATCGTCAAAAGAGTTACGCCGACAAATGGCGAAAAACGATCGAATTTAATGTTTACGATCGTGTCCTTCTAAAAGTATCTCCTTGGAAGGGGGTAGTCCGTTTTGGAAAGAAGGGTAAACTAGCTCCTCGTTTCGTTGGTCCTTTTAAAATTCTTGAACGTGTTGGGAAGGTGGCTTATCGACTCAAACTACCGGAAGAACTTGCCGGTGTTCATCCGACATTTCATGTTTCGAATCTCAAAAAGTGCCTAGCCGAGGGTAATCTCCATATACCTCTTGACGAATTTCATGTTGATGAGTCTATGATTATGGTTGAACGACCCGTTGAGATCATGGATCGCAACGAGAAGAAAACTAAGCGTAGTCGTATTCGTTTAGTAAAAGTTCGATGGGATCACGGCGTGACGCGGAATTTACTTGGGAACGAGAAGACGCAATGAAAGAGAGGTATCCACATTTGTTTGAATCATCGTCTTCATCTTAATTTCGGGACGAAATTTCCTAAAGTAGGGAATACTGTGACATTCGTCAATTTCGGGTCTTGTTTGTATTCGTTTATGCATTCTTTTATGTCATAAACCGACCCGTTTTGTAAACCGAAACTCATGATATATAAAATATTGGATTTTTATGTTACCTAAGCATTCCCATTTGTTCAATTTAAAAACCTCATTTACGGATTCGAAAACGGACTTAAAACGAGCAAATTACATCCAAAATGAACTTTCGGACGCGAAACGAATCACTAGACGAGCTGGGCCAGCCCCCCCTGGGCAGGCTACGCCGCGTGACCAGAGGGCTAGGAGGAGGCCGAACGGCGTCTAGGACCCCTGTACACCATTTCGTTTTTGTTTGTTGTTTTGTGCTTTGCTTGTTTGTTTAACCAACCTATTTGCATGTAAAAATAAAAGAGAACCTTATAAAGAAGCCTTTGACCCTTACCCTATATATACACACCCATATTCTTCATTCTTACACTTTCTACATCTCCAAAAACTCTCTTAAAACTCCATAGATTCATGGTTGTTTATTCATGTGTTCTTGAAGGTTTGACTTCTCAAGTCACACTAACTTTAGTCTTTCATTCTAACTTGTTCATCTAACATTACTAACACTTGATTATGGTGGTACAACATATATATAATACACACCCCTTGTTTCCTTTGTTAGTTACTTCACCGACTCCGGTTGGTTAAGTTTCGGACGTCATAAGGCAAGGATTCATGGAGGACTTCGTGTTCTTGATATATTTACACACTTAAGTAACTTGTTTGCACATACTAACCATGTCTAACGTCTGCTCATTTTAGTTTGTTTACATTATTTACAAGTTCCATGGTTATGGGTTTAAGAGTCTATGCTTCGGTTCGACCGAAAATAGCTCTAAACCGGAAACCGAACTTTTGCTTACTAGTTTTGTTAAAAAATAGTTGTTTAAACATGGTAAATGTTAGATTTGGGTTTCTAAAATCATTTTTATAAGTTCTTTGATATTAAGCATGTGGAATCCATCTATGAATTCGTTGGGAGATGGAAACCGAACCAAACCAAAACTTTTGCTTAAAAGACTTGTTGTTAACTTTTTTAGTTGTAAAACTTAAATATTTCTCATTTATAAATTAGTATAAAAGGTCTATGGTATTTGGGCTTGTGGAGACCATCAAGGAACATATTGTGAGATGGAAACAGAACCAATACGATTTTACTCACTTAAGACACACAAGTGTGTTTTTAGCTATCAAGACTTGTATATTTCTTTAAAAATATTTTACAAACTGATTTTTAGTATTTTCTTAAGTACTTGGAATTGTTGGATCCAACTTGATCTCATAACATAGTTTGGACCGACAAAACCAAACACTCGCATAACGTACGTTGTTAGTTCTAAAACAATAGATCTATATACTTGGTTAAGTGTTATTGTTTTTTAATGAGTTATCTCATAACAATTAATATTTTGGAAAGTTGACTTTGGGTTTGACCATTTGTCAAGACCCGAACCAACAACCCGAACACTTGTTGAAAACCCGTTTTAGTATCTTTATTCCAAGGGACCTGCATTCTTGTATTTTTACCCACCTTATTACCTAACGTAGGTTAAGTAAATATTAAGGTTAGATACTTTAACCCAGTTTTAAGTAAACTTACAGTTTTAAAGTGCTATTATTATAAATTCTAAAACAGTTACAATTTAAATCTTGAACTTTAATTGTTTACTTTTTGCAACAATTATTTTATTTAAAGATCTTCAAGACAACCTTTCTAAATCTAAGACTTTCTTTTATTTAGGCTTCATACGTTAAACTCGTCGTTCCGGCAAATCTCCAAATAATCAATCTTTCAAGTTTATTACTTGAATGTGAGTAACTTCATACCCCGTTTTCTATCTTTTATTTTGGGGGTCACATTTTATCTTATCTAAACTAAATGTTTTATACTTGGGTCTTAAACCACAAAAGTTGTTGTATACTTTACTTGAATAATTGCTCGATTTGGTGTTCTATGCTTATTTGCCTATGTGTTTATCGCTTTTGGATGGTGGAACTATAAACCCTAGACAATTTGGCAACCCCTCATGGCAAGGTGTCGTTAACGTAATGCAATTAATGATAACTATAAAATCCTAAACTATTTGGCAACCCCTTATAGTTGGGTGTCACTAACTTGTTAGCGATAACTATTTTATCCAAGTTTGTAGCTATTATTTATGGTTTTGTATACTAGTTTTGTGGCTTTTCATACTATATATCTATTGTTCAAACTTATGAATTGCTCACCAACCTTTGTGTTGAAAAACTTTATTTTCTGAAATGTTACAGGTTTACATCTAGGTTGACTCGAGATCGTGGTGAAAACGTTGTCAAGACTTTAGGTTATAAGCAAAAATGAACAATATTTGATTTGCTATATTTTGTTAAATGTTGTTGTATTTGACATATGAATATTGTTATGTGACATTTTCTATGTTGTGAAAAGGAATGAGTTTGTTTAATATTGTCGCTTAAATTAGTGTCATGCGCTTATGAGAAATCGTTACACCTCGCCATGTTCCGCCACCTTTGGTCGGGGTGTAACAAACACGTTGACACAAAAATATTTCATATACTTAATGATTCCCTCGGGTATCTTATGACCAGACCCAACCTGTGACACCCGGTAAATTCCCAACCCCCTTAAACTAAGTAATCAACCTAATAATTAGGTGATTGTAAATATTATGCGCGCCATGATAGTCAGCGCGTGCATTTGTTATGTGCGCCCTGCGCGAGCGCGCTATGTTAAGGATCAGCGCGGGCACATTATGTGCGCCCGGCGCGAGCATATGTTAGAATCAGCGCGGGCATTTATGTTTGCCCTGCGCGAGCGCGCCATGTTAGTCAGCGCGTGCATGTGTTATGTGCGCCCTGCGCGAGCGCACCATGTTAAGAACCAGCGTGAGCATATGTTATATGCGCCATGCGTGAACGTTTTGGCCTTATGTTTTCATGTAACTTAAACGTTATGTTGTCTATGGGTTGACCATCCCGCATGATGCTAAGGCGGGTGCATCCTACATCGTTTATGCGCGTGCGGAAGGGAACTAACCTACCCGCATGGCGGGAACGTTGAGAGCTAGTTTGTCTGAAGCTCCAGGATGGAATTGACTTCAACATGACTGATCACTATGTTGAAATACCAAAACCACCTGGAGAATCTACAAATGAAACTCAAATGTCCCTAACTGCGAGAAGGTTACGCACCTACCCGCAGCAAAGAAATGTTCTACACGCAGAAAGCTATGCGCACCAAGTTATACGCGTAGAACACTTAGTCAAAATGATCAGATTTAAGGAAATTGTCCCCGCCCAAAAGAGGGCGGTTGCGTGTTTCAGAAAACTTCTACTTTTTACTGTACACTGTCTAAAGCACTGAAAAAGCAAACTGTAAAAGTCAACTGCCAGCCACCCACTCTCACCAGCCACAGCCCTGCATGTCCTGTCCATATCAAATCAGAATCTTTAATCTACTTTTCTACTCTTTTTAATAAATAATAATAATTTCCATACTTTATCATCATTTCAAAAGATTACAATTCCCTAAAGCAAGGGATTATGTTCCCTTGAGTTTGCCTATAAATTTGTAGCCTAAATTATCACCCAAAACACACTTCAAAGAACTACAAACTTGCACTAATCCTTTCCCAAGCATCCGTTGTTTCCAGCTCCGATCCTGTTACTAGGTAAGCCGAGATTATAACCTTGAGATCTACTTTCCAACCCCTATATCTTGATCTTAATATATATACTTGTTATTTAATCGTATTCTAGACCTTCGATTCCGAGGCCAACACCAAGAAAACCTGAATCTCGATTAATCCCTTAACAAGAACCACAGGTGAGTCTCACAGCCCCTATTTTCACTGTTTTCACCATTTTAAACTGTTTTCGGGGCGAGGGACACGTATTTAAATAATGTTTTATCATGGTATATTTACAAGCTAAGCAAACGATTACGTGTTTAAGTTATGTTTCATGATGAGCAATGCAAACAGTTATCTATGGTTTTTCGATGATAGTGCACCAGATTCGAGTAAGTGATCACTTTACCATTGGAACTCTAAGGGTAGGGACTGCTGGTTTGATCCGCCCACTCGTAGGGGTCGCACCTCTTACACAGACGAGTGCCTAGTATGGTCATGGGGCAGTACTATGGGTTTGAGCCCGCTCGTAGAGGTCGCTCCTCTTACGCAGACGAGCGCCTTGTTTTCCGGCACAACGTCCGCGCGTAACCCGCGGGACGGTATTACAGCATATATTCGCTCGTAGTGGCAGCGCCACTTACACAGACGAGCACAGTTTTCCAGAAGTGTCCTCGCGTAACCCGCGGGACGGTATTACGTTATTTTAGCTCGTAGTGGCAGCGCCACTTACACAGACGAGCACAGTTCCCAGAAATGTTCGCGCGTAACCCGCGGAACGATTTTTATCAGAATATGTTGATAGAACTATGTTTTACCAAGCATGTGTTTTAATGATGCTAACAGAATTATGTTTCAGAATGATTATGATGCAATACGATTTATCAAGTTACTAAAACTTGTGAACTCACTCAGTTTATACTGATTCAAATGTTTTTACGTGTCTTTCAGGAGATAACTAGGTAGCGCATGGAGTCACACTTAGAGCACCACACGCTGAACATCTAAAACAAGCTTTTTGGAAGATTTTGGTTTTATCCCCTCGATGCGCACGGTTACCCGCCGCGCAAGGGGATATGGCGAGGAAATCTTCAGTTTTATACTTGGATGTTTTTTTTTTGTAATCTTTGAACAATGTAACGTGTTTGTACTAAACTTCTCATGCGCAATAAAAATCTTTGAATGTTTTGCAATGGCCCGTGCTTAATTATCAATCCCCACTCGTGCGCGCCCGGCTGTTTCCGCCGCTCAGGGCCGGGTGTGACAGATTGGTATCAGAGCACTGGTTATAGCGAACTAGGAAAAGAAGTTTTTAACCTAGACTATAACCTTTGGGGAATCGCATGAAATATTTTTCAAAGAATATTTTCAAAAGAAAAATCACACACGCACTTAGGAACACGGGTCACAGTGTCTAGAGATAAGAACATTATGTGCTCTGAGTACATGCGCTAAGTTTGTTATATTTTCTTTTTATGAAAAGAATGCCTCCAACCAGAGCCAAGGGAATTACCATGACACCCGAGGAGCTCGCAGAAATAATCGCGCAGGCGATTGCAACGCATGAGGCCAGCAAGGCCGAATCTAGTCAGGGTCGCCAAGAGAACGAGACCCCAGAACCCGAATCAGGAGCCTTGGACAAAGGATGCTCCTATAAAACATTCATGGCCTGTAGGCCTTGGCCGTTCAAAGGCACCGAAGGAGCCATTGGGCTCTACAATTGGATTGACAAGATGGAGACAGTTCTCTCCATCAGCGGATGTAGTGAAAACCAGAAGGTCCTTTACGCGACCTGCATGTTCCAAGAAGCAGCTTCATCTTGGTGGAAGCTCCAAGTAAAGACTTTGGGGCGAGAAGTTGCTCTTCACAAGACCTGGGAAGAATTGAAAGAAATGTTGATGAGAAAGTTCTGCTCTCGCGCAGAAATTCAGAGCTTGCAACAAGAATTCTGGAACCACACCATGGTAGGAACGGATATCGATGCCTACACCAATCGTTTCAACGAGCTTTGCCAGCTGGTGCCAGACATGGCAAACACAGAAGAAAAGAAAATCGAGAGGTACATCTTTGGGTTACCTCCTGTCGTTAGGGTCCCGCTCAACGCCGCCGCACCTCCGACCTTTGACGAGGCGGTTGCGCGAGCCATCACCCTTACAAGGGATACGGTTCGTGCGGGTATGTTGACTGCTCGCTTGAACGAGCAGCGAACCTCTGACTCCAAGAGGAAATGGAACTCCCACCGAGGATCAGACTTCAAGCAGCCACCGCCCAAGAAGCAGGAAAGCACAAGGGTTTACGCGATTCAGGCCGCGGAACCATCAAGGAAAGGATACAGCGGGCCTTACCCATGGTGCAACAAATGCAAGTACCACCACGAAGGCGAATGCGCGAACGTCACGTGCGCCAAATGTGGCAGACCAGGACACAAGACGGTGAATTGCCGTGCTAAAGAAGCTGGAGCCAATGACAACTGCTACGCATGCGGGAAGTCTGGACACTTCAGTCGGGATTGCCCACAGAAAGGAAACCAAGCTCGCGGGAGAGCTTTTGTGATCGGCGCGGGTGAAGCAAAGGAAGAACCGAATGTGGTAACCGGTACGTTTTTGCTTAACGGTCATTATGCATCTGTCTTATTTGATACTGGCGCTGACCTAAGTTTTATATCCCATGAGTTTAAAAACTCCCTGGGCTTAGCGACCAGTAGGTTAGACAAACCTTATACTATAGAACTAGCCAATGGTAGGCAGTTATGCGCGAATGAAAGGACTGAGCAATGTGTGTTAGTCATGGGAGGTCATGAGTTCAATATAAACTTGTTGTCAATAGATTTGGGAAGTTTCGATATTGTGGTAGGTATGGATTGGTTGGTCGAAAATCTCGCGGAGATTGTTTGTCATGAGAAGCAGGTTCGAATTCCACTGATGAACGGAGAAACTTTGATGATTCAAGGGGAAAGAAGGGGAGTTGCGACGAAACTGATTTCATGCCTAAAGGCGCGTAAGTGCCTAAGGAAAGGGTGCTACGCCTTCCTGGCGCATGTAGTAGAGAAAGGAGATGAGCGAAGAATTGAAGACTTACCAGTAGTACGCGAATTTCCAGAAGTTTTTCCTGAAGATTTGCCCGGGTTACCGCCGCCGCGACAAGTCGAGTTTCGTATTGATTTGGTCCCAGGAGCTGCGCCAGTAGCTCGAGCGCCTTATCGCTTAGCTCCATCCGAGATGCAAGAGCTATCCAATCAGTTACAGGAACTATTGGATAAGGGTTTCATACGCCCAAGCTTTTCACCTTGGGGAGCTCCAGTACTGTTTGTAAAGAAGAAGGATGGTTCGTTCCGGATGTGTATTGACTACAGGGAGCTGAACAAGCTGACAGTCAAAAATCGGTACCCCTTACCGAGGATTGACGACTTATTTGACCAGTTGCAGGGATCCAGTTATTATTCGAAGATAGATCTACGGTCAGGATACCACCAACTTAGGGTCCATGAGGAAGACGCACCAAAGACAGCCTTCCGAACCAGATATGGCCATTATGAGTTCTTAGTGATGCCTTTCGGGCTAACTAATGCGCCAGCTATATTCATGGATCTGATGAACCGTGTGTGCAAACCATACTTGGACAAGTTTGTGATCGTGTTTATAGACGATATTTTGATTTACTCTCGAACCAAGGCCGAGCATGAGCAACACCTGAGAATGATTTTGGAATTGTTAAGGAAAGAAAAGTTGTATGCGAAGTTTTCCAAGTGCGAGTTCTGGCTTAGAGAAGTTCATTTTCTCGGTCACGTTGTAAACGAGAAAGGAATACACGTCGATCCTTCTAAGGTTAAAGCCATCGAAAACTGGGAAGCGCCAAAAACCCCAACTGAGGTGAGGCAATTCCTTGGGCTAGCTGGCTACTATCGACGCTTCATTGAGAACTTCTCCAAGATAGCTCTACCTCTGACCGCGCTAACTCAGAAAGACAAGGCGTTTATTTGGGGCAAGAATCAGGAAGCGGCATTTCAAATGTTGAAACAGAAGTTATGTAGTGCGCCAATCTTATCCCTGCCCGAGGGGACAGATGACATCGTTGTTTACTGCGACGCTTCACACCAGGGACTCGGATGTGTCCTTATGCAGCGAGACAAAGTTATAGCGTATGCCTCGCGCCAACTTAAGACCAATGAGAAGAACTACACAACGCATGATTTAGAACTTGGAGCTGTTGTCTTCGCGCTAAAGATTTGGCGCCATTACCTCTACGGTACGAAATGTGTAATCTTTACGGATCATAAGAGCCTTCAACATATATTCGATCAGAAGGATTTAAACATGAGGCAACGAAGATGGGTTGAATTGTTAAATGATTATGATTGCGAGATCAAGTATCATCCGGGGAAAGCGAATGTGGTAGCAGACGCGCTAAGTAGGAAGGAACGAATAAAAACGCTACGAGTCAAGGCTCTAAGGTTGACCATTCACGCAGATCTCTCTACCCGCATCCGAGACGCTCAGCAAGAAGCCTTGAAACCAGAGTTTGTTAAAAACGAATGCCTTGGGGGTATGATTAAGAATTTGGAACTTAAAGGGAACAACACTCGATATTTTGCCAACCGCATATGGGTCCCTCTCAAGGGAGGATTGCGCGAGCAGGTATTAAACGAAGCTCACAAGACGCGATATTCCGTACATCCTGGCGCAGACAAGATGTACCAAGATGTTAAAACACTGTATTGGTGGCCCAATCTTAAAGGCGCCATCGCGATGTATGTCAGTAAGTGCCTGACGTGTTCAAAAGTAAAGGCTGAATACCAGAAACCATCGGGGTTGCTTCAGCAGCCAGAAATTCCCATGTGGAAGTGGGAACAAATCTCTATGGATTTCATCACCAAACTACCAAGGACACCTGGGGGTTATGACACGTTATGGGTTATTGTAGATCGGCTAACTAAGTCAGCACACTTCCTGCCGATTAAAGAAACTGATAAAATGGAAAAGCTAGCCCGACTATATATTCGAGAAGTAGTTTCAAAGCATGGAGTCCCAGTGTCCATCATTTCTGATAGAGATAGTCGGTTCACATCAAGGTTTTGGAGATCGTTACAAGGAGCTCTAGGTACTCGCCTTGATATGAGTACAGCTTATCATCCTCAAACGGATGGGCAAAGCGAGCGAACAATCCAGACATTTGAAGATATGCTGCGCGCGTGCGCGATCGATTTTGGAGGTAGTTGGGATACCCACCTCCCGTTGGTTGAATTTTCTTACAATAACAGTTATCACACAAGCATTAAGTGCCTAAGGAAAGGGTGCTACGCCTTCCTGGCGCATGTAGTAGAGAAAGGAGATGAGCGAAGAATTGAAGACTTACCAGTAGTACGCGAATTTCCAGAAGTTTTTCCTGAAGATTTGCCCGGGTTACCGCCGCCGCGACAAGTCGAGTTTCGTATTGATTTGGTCCCAGGAGCTGCGCCAGTAGCTCGAGCGCCTTATCGCTTAGCTCCATCCGAGATGCAAGAGCTATCCAATCAGTTACAGGAACTATTGGATAAGGGTTTCATACGCCCAAGCTTTTCACCTTGGGGAGCTCCAGTACTGTTTGTAAAGAAGAAGGATGGTTCGTTCCGGATGTGTATTGACTACAGGGAGCTGAACAAGCTGACAGTCAAAAATCGGTACCCCTTACCGAGGATTGACGACTTATTTGACCAGTTGCAGGGATCCAGTTATTATTCGAAGATAGATCTACGGTCAGGATACCACCAACTTAGGGTCCATGAGGAAGACGCACCAAAGACAGCCTTCCGAACCAGATATGGCCATTATGAGTTCTTAGTGATGCCTTTCGGGCTAACTAATGCGCCAGCTATATTCATGGATCTGATGAACCGTGTGTGCAAACCATACTTGGACAAGTTTGTGATCGTGTTTATAGACGATATTTTGATTTACTCTCGAACCAAGGCCGAGCATGAGCAACACCTGAGAATGATTTTGGAATTGTTAAGGAAAGAAAAGTTGTATGCGAAGTTTTCCAAGTGCGAGTTCTGGCTTAGAGAAGTTCATTTTCTCGGTCACGTTGTAAACGAGAAAGGAATACACGTCGATCCTTCTAAGGTTAAAGCCATCGAAAACTGGGAAGCGCCAAAAACCCCAACTGAGGTGAGGCAATTCCTTGGGCTAGCTGGCTACTATCGACGCTTCATTGAGAACTTCTCCAAGATAGCTCTACCTCTGACCGCGCTAACTCAGAAAGACAAGGCGTTTATTTGGGGCAAGAATCAGGAAGCGGCATTTCAAATGTTGAAACAGAAGTTATGTAGTGCGCCAATCTTATCCCTGCCCGAGGGGACAGATGACATCGTTGTTTACTGCGACGCTTCACACCAGGGACTCGGATGTGTCCTTATGCAGCGAGACAAAGTTATAGCGTATGCCTCGCGCCAACTTAAGACCAATGAGAAGAACTACACAACGCATGATTTAGAACTTGGAGCTGTTGTCTTCGCGCTAAAGATTTGGCGCCATTACCTCTACGGTACGAAATGTGTAATCTTTACGGATCATAAGAGCCTTCAACATATATTCGATCAGAAGGATTTAAACATGAGGCAACGAAGATGGGTTGAATTGTTAAATGATTATGATTGCGAGATCAAGTATCATCCGGGGAAAGCGAATGTGGTAGCAGACGCGCTAAGTAGGAAGGAACGAATAAAAACGCTACGAGTCAAGGCTCTAAGGTTGACCATTCACGCAGATCTCTCTACCCGCATCCGAGACGCTCAGCAAGAAGCCTTGAAACCAGAGTTTGTTAAAAACGAATGCCTTGGGGGTATGATTAAGAATTTGGAACTTAAAGGGAACAACACTCGATATTTTGCCAACCGCATATGGGTCCCTCTCAAGGGAGGATTGCGCGAGCAGGTATTAAACGAAGCTCACAAGACGCGATATTCCGTACATCCTGGCGCAGACAAGATGTACCAAGATGTTAAAACACTGTATTGGTGGCCCAATCTTAAAGGCGCCATCGCGATGTATGTCAGTAAGTGCCTGACGTGTTCAAAAGTAAAGGCTGAATACCAGAAACCATCGGGGTTGCTTCAGCAGCCAGAAATTCCCATGTGGAAGTGGGAACAAATCTCTATGGATTTCATCACCAAACTACCAAGGACACCTGGGGGTTATGACACGTTATGGGTTATTGTAGATCGGCTAACTAAGTCAGCACACTTCCTGCCGATTAAAGAAACTGATAAAATGGAAAAGCTAGCCCGACTATATATTCGAGAAGTAGTTTCAAAGCATGGAGTCCCAGTGTCCATCATTTCTGATAGAGATAGTCGGTTCACATCAAGGTTTTGGAGATCGTTACAAGGAGCTCTAGGTACTCGCCTTGATATGAGTACAGCTTATCATCCTCAAACGGATGGGCAAAGCGAGCGAACAATCCAGACATTGGAAGATATGCTGCGCGCGTGCGCGATCGATTTTGGAGGTAGTTGGGATACCCACCTCCCGTTGGTTGAATTTTCTTACAATAACAGTTATCACACAAGCATTAAGTGCCTAAGGAAAGGGTGCTACGCCTTCCTGGCGCATGTAGTAGAGAAAGGAGATGAGCGAAGAATTGAAGACTTACCAGTAGTACGCGAATTTCCAGAAGTTTTTCCTGAAGATTTGCCCGGGTTACCGCCGCCGCGACAAGTCGAGTTTCGTATTGATTTGGTCCCAGGAGCTGCGCCAGTAGCTCGAGCGCCTTATCGCTTAGCTCCATCCGAGATGCAAGAGCTATCCAATCAGTTACAGGAACTATTGGATAAGGGTTTCATACGCCCAAGCTTTTCACCTTGGGGAGCTCCAGTACTGTTTGTAAAGAAGAAGGATGGTTCGTTCCGGATGTGTATTGACTACAGGGAGCTGAACAAGCTGACAGTCAAAAATCGGTACCCCTTACCGAGGATTGACGACTTATTTGACCAGTTGCAGGGATCCAGTTATTATTCGAAGATAGATCTACGGTCAGGATACCACCAACTTAGGGTCCATGAGGAAGACGCACCAAAGACAGCCTTCCGAACCAGATATGGCCATTATGAGTTCTTAGTGATGCCTTTCGGGCTAACTAATGCGCCAGCTATATTCATGGATCTGATGAACCGTGTGTGCAAACCATACTTGGACAAGTTTGTGATCGTGTTTATAGACGATATTTTGATTTACTCTCGAACCAAGGCCGAGCATGAGCAACACCTGAGAATGATTTTGGAATTGTTAAGGAAAGAAAAGTTGTATGCGAAGTTTTCCAAGTGCGAGTTCTGGCTTAGAGAAGTTCATTTTCTCGGTCACGTTGTAAACGAGAAAGGAATACACGTCGATCCTTCTAAGGTTAAAGCCATCGAAAACTGGGAAGCGCCAAAAACCCCAACTGAGGTGAGGCAATTCCTTGGGCTAGCTGGCTACTATCGACGCTTCATTGAGAACTTCTCCAAGATAGCTCTACCTCTGACCGCGCTAACTCAGAAAGACAAGGCGTTTATTTGGGGCAAGAATCAGGAAGCGGCATTTCAAATGTTGAAACAGAAGTTATGTAGTGCGCCAATCTTATCCCTGCCCGAGGGGACAGATGACATCGTTGTTTACTGCGACGCTTCACACCAGG
Organism: Bidens hawaiensis; assembly: GCF_021521415.1. Lineage (NCBI taxonomy): Eukaryota > Viridiplantae > Streptophyta > Magnoliopsida > Asterales > Asteraceae > Bidens > Bidens hawaiensis. The sequence continues at coordinate 903,014 of NW_027491723.1, read as the reverse complement.
GACTCGGATGTGTCCTTATGCAGCGAGACAAAGTTATAGCGTATGCCTCGCGCCAACTTAAGACCAATGAGAAGAACTACACAACGCATGATTTAGAACTTGGAGCTGTTGTCTTCGCGCTAAAGATTTGGCGCCATTACCTCTACGGTACGAAATGTGTAATCTTTACGGATCATAAGAGCCTTCAACATATATTCGATCAGAAGGATTTAAACATGAGGCAACGAAGATGGGTTGAATTGTTAAATGATTATGATTGCGAGATCAAGTATCATCCGGGGAAAGCGAATGTGGTAGCAGACGCGCTAAGTAGGAAGGAACGAATAAAAACGCTACGAGTCAAGGCTCTAAGGTTGACCATTCACGCAGATCTCTCTACCCGCATCCGAGACGCTCAGCAAGAAGCCTTGAAACCAGAGTTTGTTAAAAACGAATGCCTTGGGGGTATGATTAAGAATTTGGAACTTAAAGGGAACAACACTCGATATTTTGCCAACCGCATATGGGTCCCTCTCAAGGGAGGATTGCGCGAGCAGGTATTAAACGAAGCTCACAAGACGCGATATTCCGTACATCCTGGCGCAGACAAGATGTACCAAGATGTTAAAACACTGTATTGGTGGCCCAATCTTAAAGGCGCCATCGCGATGTATGTCAGTAAGTGCCTGACGTGTTCAAAAGTAAAGGCTGAATACCAGAAACCATCGGGGTTGCTTCAGCAGCCAGAAATTCCCATGTGGAAGTGGGAACAAATCTCTATGGATTTCATCACCAAACTACCAAGGACACCTGGGGGTTATGACACGTTATGGGTTATTGTAGATCGGCTAACTAAGTCAGCACACTTCCTGCCGATTAAAGAAACTGATAAAATGGAAAAGCTAGCCCGACTATATATTCGAGAAGTAGTTTCAAAGCATGGAGTCCCAGTGTCCATCATTTCTGATAGAGATAGTCGGTTCACATCAAGGTTTTGGAGATCGTTACAAGGAGCTCTAGGTACTCGCCTTGATATGAGTACAGCTTATCATCCTCAAACGGATGGGCAAAGCGAGCGAACAATCCAGACATTGGAAGATATGCTGCGCGCGTGCGCGATCGATTTTGGAGGTAGTTGGGATACCCACCTCCCGTTGGTTGAATTTTCTTACAATAACAGTTATCACACAAGCATTAAGGCTGCGCCGTTCGAAGCTTTATATGGGCGCAAGTGTAGATCCCCACTGTGTTGGGCTGAAGTGGGCGACAAGCAAATGACTGGTCCAGAAGTGATCCAAGAAACAACAGACAAGATTTTTCAGATAAGGGATCGCCTTAAGGCAGCACGCGACAGACAGAAAAGTTATGCTGATATAAGAAGGAAACCGTTGGAGTTTCAAGAAGGGGATAAAGTACTTTTGAAAGTCTCTCCATGGAAGGGAGTCCCCCGTTTCGGTAAGCGAGGAAAGCTAAATCCGCGCTACATTGGACCTTTTGAGATCCTGGAGAGGATCGGTCCAGTTGCTTATAAACTCCGTCTACCCGCCGAACTCAGTGGAGTTCATGATACGTTTCATGTATCCAACCTCAAGAAATGTTTATCTGACGAAACGTTGATTTTACCGGTGGAAGAAATTCATATTGACAAACAGCTGCACTTCGTAGAAAAGCCTATAGCAGTAACCGATTGGAAAGAACAAAGGTTGCGCAGAAGCAGAATCAAGTTGGTAAAAGTTCAATGGAACTCAAGGCGTGGGCCTGAGTTCACTTGGGAAAGAGAAGATCAGATGCGCATAAAATACCCACACCTCTTTCAGAACATGGCTTCTGCCAGCAACGTCTCCTAAATTTCGGGACGAAATTCGTTTAACGAGGGGAGAATGTGACACCCGGTAAATTCCCAACCCCCTTAAACTAAGTAATCAACCTAATAATTAGGTGATTGTAAATATTATGCGCGCCATGATAGTCAGCGCGTGCATTTGTTATGTGCGCCCTGCGCGAGCGCGCTATGTTAAGGATCAGCGCGGGCACATTATGTGCGCCCGGCGCGAGCATATGTTAGAATCAGCGCGGGCATTTATGTTTGCCCTGCGCGAGCGCGCCATGTTAGTCAGCGCGTGCATGTGTTATGTGCGCCCTGCGCGAGCGCACCATGTTAAGAACCAGCGTGAGCATATGTTATATGCGCCATGCGTGAACGTTTTGGCCTTATGTTTTCATGTAACTTAAACGTTATGTTGTCTATGGGTTGACCATCCCGCATGATGCTAAGGCGGGTGCATCCTACATCGTTTATGCGCGTGCGGAAGGGAACTAACCTACCCGCATGGCGGGAACGTTGAGAGCTAGTTTGTCTGAAGCTCCAGGATGGAATTGACTTCAACATGACTGATCACTATGTTGAAATACCAAAACCACCTGGAGAATCTACAAATGAAACTCAAATGTCCCTAACTGCGAGAAGGTTACGCACCTACCCGCAGCAAAGAAATGTTCTACACGCAGAAAGCTATGCGCACCAAGTTATACGCGCAGAACACTTAGTCAAAATGATCAGATTTAAGGAAATTGTCCCCGCCCAAAAGAGGGCGGTTGCGTGTTTCAGAAAACTTCTACTTTTTACTGTACACTGTCTAAAGCACTGAAAAAGCAAACTGTAAAAGTCAACTGCCAGCCACCCACTCTCACCAGCCACAGCCCTGCATGTCCTGTCCATATCAAATCAGAATCTTTAATCTACTTTTCTACTCTTTTTAATAAATAATAATAATTTCCATACTTTATCATCATTTCAAAAGATTACAATTCCCTAAAGCAAGGGATTATGTTCCCTTGAGTTTGCCTATAAATTTGTAGCCTAAATTATCACCCAAAACACACTTCAAAGAACTACAAACTTGCACTAATCCTTTCCCAAGCATCCGTTGTTTCCAGCTCCGATCCTGTTACTAGGTAAGCCGAGATTATAACCTTGAGATCTACTTTCCAACCCCTATATCTTGATCTTAATATATATACTTGTTATTTAATCGTATTCTAGACCTTCGATTCCGAGGCCAACACCAAGAAAACCTGAATCTCGATTAATCCCTTAACAAGAACCACAGGTGAGTCTCACAGCCCCTATTTTCACTGTTTTCACCATTTTAAACTGTTTTCGGGGCGAGGGACACGTATTTAAATAATGTTTTATCATGGTATATTTACAAGCTAAGCAAACGATTACGTGTTTAAGTTATGTTTCATGATGAGCAATGCAAACAGTTATCTATGGTTTTTCGATGATAGTGCACCAGATTCGAGTAAGTGATCACTTTACCATTGGAACTCTAAGGGTAGGGACTGCTGGTTTGATCCGCCCACTCGTAGGGGTCGCACCTCTTACACAGACGAGTGCCTAGTATGGTCATGGGGCAGTACTATGGGTTTGAGCCCGCTCGTAGAGGTCGCTCCTCTTACGCAGACGAGCGCCTTGTTTTCCGGCACAACGTCCGCGCGTAACCCGCGGGACGGTATTACAGCATATATTCGCTCGTAGTGGCAGCGCCACTTACACAGACGAGCACAGTTTTCCAGAAGTGTCCTCGCGTAACCCGCGGGACGGTATTACGTTATTTTAGCTCGTAGTGGCAGCGCCACTTACACAGACGAGCACAGTTCCCAGAAATGTTCGCGCGTAACCCGCGGAACGATTTTTATCAGAATATGTTGATAGAACTATGTTTTACCAAGCATGTGTTTTAATGATGCTAACAGAATTATGTTTCAGAATGATTATGATGCAATACGATTTATCAAGTTACTAAAACTTGTGAACTCACTCAGTTTATACTGATTCAAATGTTTTTACGTGTCTTTCAGGAGATAACTAGGTAGCGCATGGAGTCACACTTAGAGCACCACACGCTGAACATCTAAAACAAGCTTTTTGGAAGATTTTGGTTTTATCCCCTCGATGCGCACGGTTACCCGCCGCGCAAGGGGATATGGCGAGGAAATCTTCAGTTTTATACTTGGATGTTTTTTTTTTGTAATCTTTGAACAATGTAACGTGTTTGTACTAAACTTCTCATGCGCAATAAAAATCTTTGAATGTTTTGCAATGGCCCGTGCTTAATTATCAATCCCCACTCGTGCGCGCCCGGCTGTTTCCGCCGCTCAGGGCCGGGTGTGACACAACCTGGCATAGGAAATAATCAATTTATGAAATTCTGAATTACTATTACAAGCTCCTTCTCAACTCGAAACCGCTAAACAAACACCACAACGTTTGAGTACTTAGCAACGTTCGAGTACTTTTATTTTGGGGGTCACATTTCATCTTATCTAAACTAAATGTTTTATACTTGGGTCTTAAACCACAAACGTTGTTGTATACTTTACTTGAATAATTGCTCGATTTGGTGTTCTATGCTTATTTGCCTATGTGTTTATCGTTTTTGGATGGTGGAACTATAAATCCTAGACAATTTGGCAACCCCTCATGGCAAGGTGTCGTTAACGTAATGCAATTAATGATAACTATAAAATCCTAAACTATTTGGCAACCCCTTATAGTTGGGTGTCACTAACTTGTTAGCGATAACTATTTTATCCAAGTTTGTAGCTATTATTTATGGTTTTGTATACTAGTTTTGTGGCTTTTCATACTATATATCTATTGTTCAAACTTATGAATTGCTCACCAACCTTTATGTTGAAAAACTTTATTTTATGAAATGTTACAGGTTTACATCTAGGTTGACTCGAGATCGTGGTGAAAACGTTGTCAAGACTTTAGGTTATTAGCAAAAATGAACAATATTTGATTTGCTATATTTTGTTAAATGTTGTTGTATTTGACATATGAATATTGTTATGTGACATTTTTGATGTTGTGAAAAGGAATGAGTTTGTTTAATATTGTCGCTTAAATTAGTGTCATGCGCTTATGAGAAATCGTTACACCTCGGCATGTTCCGCCACCTTTGGTCGGGGTGTAACAAACACGTTGACACAAAAATATTTCATATACTTAATGATCCCCTCGGGTATCTTATGACCAGACCCAACCTGGCATAGGAAATAATCAATTTATGAAATTCTGAATTACTATTACAAGCTCCATCTCAACTCGAAACCGCTAAACAAACACCACAACGTTCGAGTACTTAGCAACTTTCAATATACACAAGTTATCCCCACTCGGATATTACTTAAATCCGGCCAAACATTGCAGAGCCATAATCAGGCATGGTGCGGTGTGCCCACCGTCTACCCACATATGAAAGGATCCAGACAAATGTATACGATAGCCTGAGGGCCGACAATTACCTTTGTTTATATAGTTTTAGAGATACATAATCCCATGTAAAATTGTTAATGACTGTAGGTTCCTGGACGGATCGTACACGGGATATCGCTAACAACGCAGGTGCGGAATCCCTGCGCAGGTAGTTACGAGTGTAGAGATAGAATCACACGAGCAATAAATCAAACACGTTATATTGATAACCGAACACGTGACTCACGGTCACTATTACAGAAGATGACACGTAACAATACGAAACACACTGAAACAAACCCTAAAACGACCAACACTAACTGTTTCGTCTGAAACAGTTTATATACACGACAACTTCGCCATAGGCGAAGTTGTCAATAACTTCGCTGATTCAACAAGTTCGCCATAGCGAACTTGTTGACAACTTCGCGCATTACAAAACAAACATAAACAAAACATAATTACATTACAGACTCGATTACAAATGCTAGACTATGAACTACTGACATACATGTACCAACAGACTCCCCCTTGGCAGTAGCTTCATATCTTGATCTTCAAATCTTGAGTCTTGTAATCTTCACCTCTACGCGTGCGCCCCTTCTCTCACACATACCGACACTACCCTTTGATATTTCCTAGCTTGATCCTTCCAAGCAGGAATGTAGAAGATCTTCTTCTCGTTGAGCACTTTCAAATCAGCCTTCGATAGATTAACAAGATGCATCGGGTCGTACACCCGAAGTACTTCTTGTTCATCCTCATCTTCCATTACCGCCTCAGCTGTCTCACAATCCACGTACCACCATTTTAAATCTTTTAGGACGTTCTTGGGCATAACTTTCATCGGTACTTCTTTCAAATGACGGACTGGTTTATACTTCATTACCATCCAAGGTTTGCCGTCAGCCCTCATTCCACGATCTTTGTCTTCTATCAACTTTCCTTTTTGAGGCTTTAGCAGTTCAAACTTTTTGTCTTTAATGGCTTCTTTCCAGACGATCTTCCCAATGATTCTTGCCATATCATCATTACTTCTATTGATCAGCCCCAATCTCGCTAAATCTCTCACCTCACATTCTGGTAAGGAATTCAGAGATCTCAACAATCTCTTAAAGTACTGAATGCCGTCGTACCGTTTGATCACAAATAGTTTCAGCTCTTTGTCGTACAACCAGCATATGATTCCTTTCTTTGACTCTGCATAGCCCTTTATATTATAAGTCTTTCTGAACATCGTTGGCACTGCAGGCTTCTTGGTTTTAACAAACCACTGAGCACAGCCTTCTTTCCAGTTCGGCTGCTCCTCCCATACTGTATCTTCTATCACGCTCTCATCCCCCAATTCTGATCTCTCAACAGCTGGAATCTCATGTTCCACTGAATCATCTACAATCTCACCTTCTTCTAATACATCTTCCACATTAATCTGTTCTCCAATCCTCTCAATCTCATCCATAGGCAACACGTCATCATCATCCATCAACTCATCGTCCTCCTCCTCATCCAACTCCTTCAACGCATCAATAACGTCTTCAACATCAGCGTCGTCATCCACAACTACAACATCATCACCAGCTGCATTTGTAGACTCCCCCTCAGTTGTGGAGGCTCCAAGAGCCTGAGAGGTTCTTGGCAGCTCATCACCTGCACCTGAAGGTGCATTGGGATCATCGTCATGATCTTCTCGTCTTTTCGTTCTCAACTCATCGCCCCTACACGTCTTCTCCCCCTGAGATGCCAAGTAATCCTTGAAGGCATCTATTATTCGTCCATGTTCAACCAGGAGGGCAGCTTGTAGTCGATTGGATTCCACTAGGCGGTCAATAGTCTTTGACTGTTCAGCAACAATCCGCTCTAGCGAAAGAATCCTCTCGGTATCTGAAGTAGGCAATGGAGTTGGAGGAACATTAGCAGAAGTGACCGCAGGTGGTACACTTGGTAACCCTGCAGTAGAAGTTATTGTCGACTCCACAAACCGTGCAACTACCACCGGTGGATTAAGCGGTTGAGGTGGTAGGGACACAATTGTTGGTGCCGACGTCTCGATCGCCGTAACCTGTGCAGTAGTAGGAATAAGAGACATACCAGATAAGGCAGGTGGAGCAAAACGTACTAGTCTTGAAGATTCTCCAGCTCCCGAACCTATCCCTCTCTGTTCTCTTCTTGAGCGTCTTAGCACAATCTGTACTGCCTCCTCTTCATCCACTTCATCCTCATCCTCCTCCACAGTTCTCGGCCTCTTTCCCGTAGTCCGTTCACGAGACACCATAAGTCTTCTTGCCTCAGCAAACGTCTCGTCTAGATCAGAGTCAGCTACCGAAGTAGCTGCTCTGGTAACATCCATAAACTGAGGACCCGAGACATCCATATCAAACAAACCATGTCCACTAAAAGCAGCATCTAGATCAACGTTTTCAGCAGTGGACACAGCCTGAGATATAGTAGCTGGCACAGCAGCAGAAGATACAACAGGCGCAGCCGATACAGCATGAGGTGCTGCCGCCTGATGTGGTTGCGGATCCCTGAACTCGTCCCCTCCTGCAGGAACATACTCCGGGTTAATGAGATACCCGAAAAGTGGAGTATGCCTGGGACGCCGCTCAGGGTTGCTACGAGTGCTCGACGTTCTGCACTGAGCAAAGATACGTTTTGTTACGCACTCAACGTATCTGATAGGGCGTCTTTGCGGTATAGACGGAGCGACATGATTAATAATCATTTGTAGAAACCGAGGATACATAATAAAACGCTCGCGCGCCGTCGCCCGTCGCTGACGATCAATCTCGTAAAAGATTAGCTGACTAAAAGAATATCTGCGGTTGTAAGTCAGCGCAATCATAGCCGATTGCATCGTCGCACCCATCCCGTCTGTTCCTGCCTTTCTGCCGGACATGCATACTATCAACACATGCATCAAAAAGCGCCATTGATCCAGCAGAAAGCCTTTCCTCCTCTGCGAGTCCCCCAGCGGACCCGAATAACCCATCCTTAAGTAAGCTCCGTCACGGAAAGGAGCTACGAATTCCGTTGGGTCGTCTCTCGTCTCATCACCGAACTGCAGAGCCAACCGTATGTCTTCCGAGGAAAACTGTATGTCTTGACCATTGACAGTTGCTCGCATCACTGGAGGCTCAGGTCTGCAATCATAATACACCGTCTGCCAGAAATCTTGAATGTTGGGCAGAGATATGGGTAGTGTATTAGTGATCGCGTGAAAAACTCGTGATCGTTGGAGAAATGTGATAATCTCCCTATAGTCTTCAACGCCTCGTGCGTCTGGATCCAAAGTGATGTATTGGTTATGGGCTGGGAAGAATTGTCGTTGCTCATCACCATCATCACCTCCAGTACCTCCAACAGCAGCCATATCTGCACAAAACAAATCAAGTTAGAGACCATATAATCATCTCACAAGTTCGCTGTGTACCATATGCGAAGTTGTGATGTACAGGCGAATTTAAAGGTGAGGCGAAGTTGGGAACAACTTCGCTTCATCTGTAAGTTCGTCTAAAAACTTATAAAAAATTTGAAATAGGCGAAGTTGTGTTCAAGGCGAAGTTATGGATAACTTCGCCATAGGCGAAATTAAGCTTCAAGCGAAGTTGTGGATAACTTCGCTGAAGGCGAACTTAAGCCACTGGCGAAGTTGAGAATAACTTCGCGTAAACCTTAACTTCGCCTGAATCTGAAACGGCGACTGTTCAGATTCAAACAAGGTTTATCCGATGTTTCGGACCGATTTAACGATCTAACAATGAAGTCCAACATATTTCAATGGTGTTAGGATGAAAAGGTCGTCCATGAACACGTAACGTGAGGTCGGAAAACTTGGTTTCTAAGGTTCGACGACCCGAGGTCTCGAACCGGGTAAAACTATAACGAGAAAGATAGGATGATATTGACTACACATACCACGAGTATAGTAGAAACTAGGAACACAAGATCGAAATCGAAAGCGAAGAATAAGATCCGGATGTATTGGTTATTCGAACAAGTTCGCCGGTAATTCGAAAAAAGTGATATAGTTACTGTTTACAATCCCTTATATAGGGCAGAGTTGGTTCAGGCGAAGTTACTCTTAACTTCGCCAAGGCGAAGTTAAGCACAACTTCGCCGAATTCAACAACTTCGCCCGTAATTTTCAAAATCAGCCCTTTAAGTTTGAATAATCCTGAATTTAACCTTATCAATTACCAAAAAGAGTTAAACAAATATGATCAAGACCTAGTAACCAACAATAATATAACTACAAAAAAACAAAAAACTTAGAAAAATTTTAACGAAATAAGGGATCAAATTTCAGTCTAGTCAGGGACCACTACGTTTTAGAAAAGATCCTAACAGGAATCATACTAACGATGTGACTGTCACTTAGATCCGTGTTTGGCTGTATTATGACATAGAGACACAGGTTGTAAGCATGTAAATAACGTAAATGGTTTTCATCGTTTCTGTGATACGGATTAAGGTTCAGTTAAGCTCAAAAATTTAAGTTGGCAACATCTCAGAGATAATGATGTCTTCTATCTATTCTCAAAGCGTATTTGGCTATACCCAAGTCACCCCGAATTGACTTCGACCCATAATGTCTGATTATCTTGTAGATACACTATGTCTGCCTCCCGTTTTCTTCTAACTCCAGACTTGAGAAATTTATATACACGTATATATATAAATATATATATATATATATATATATATATATATATTTTTTTTTTTTTTTTTTTTAAATCAAAATTGTTATCGACTTCGGAGTACTAAATCACTGCAAGTCCCGAATCTGGATCACTGCAGTATCTTGAAATGCTTTCTTCACGGGAATCAGAACACTCACGGGCTCGTGTATGACTGGGTAGTCGCTTTTCTGCCTATCCTTCGAAAAGATATGTATGAAGACATACAAAACTCTTAAGGAGTTTCCACGTAAATTCGAGTAAATTTAAGTTAGTATCACATACACTTTTACGCACCATAAAAATTACCATGACATACAATGACTGTTCTAAAGCCTTTTAAGCCTAATATCTTCACTAGTTAAGCACACACAATCAGTATATATATCATTTTCCAAGGTTGGATCAATTTTCTGTTAAAACACAGCATAGAACTTCATACGAAGTAACAGACTTGAAAATTAATTTCATTTCCCACAAAAAAAAACTTTAAATTCAATCGCCCCAATCACGTCAAAGTCGTCAGGTAAACGGCTATCCTGAAGATCCAATGGATCAACTGGACCGACCACATACAAGTATGTGTCCTTCTTACTAAGTATGACCGACTAATTTTCAGCAACTGAAAGAACACACGTCATAGCTGCCCCGGTCACTTTCAGTCTTCCAGTTAATGGCTATCCTCATTCTCTACGTTGAAACGAGGACCAAAACATATCCTAGGATATGTCCATCAAACTGAGGTAACCGACTAATTTTAAGCAAAAATGACCCATGTTTTTTTTTTTTTTTTTTTTTTTTTTTTTTTTTAAATCAAAGACATGGTTACTCGGGATTGATCATCCCGTTTAGCTCAATTAGGTTTTGAAATCTGGATTTATCAAACGCTTTTGTAAACAAGTCAGCAAAATTTTCAAGTGTATCAACTTTTTCGATCTTTATCAGTTTCTTCTCAGCACAATCCCGTATGAAGTGATGGCGAATGTCAATATGCTTAGTTTTACTGTGCTTCACAGGATTGTTAATTACTGAGATGGCGGCAGTGTTATCAATTAAAATAGGAGTAAGTAAGAAATTCAGACCATAGTCGCGCAATTGTTGCTGAATCCACAAAACCTGAGAGCAGCAGTTGGATGCTGCCATGTATTCAGCTTCGCATGTTGAAATTGCAACTGATGTCTGTTTCTTGCACTGCCAGGAAACTAATCTTCCTCCAAGAAACTGACAGCCTCCTGTTGTTGACTTCCGACTCTGATTACAGCCACCATAATCAGAATCTGTATACGCCACCAGTTCAACGTCTCCTCCCTTTGGGTACCACAACCCTAGTTTCGGCTTGCCCTTAAGATACCGCAAAATCCTCTTCACACCTTTCATGTGAGATTCCTTTGGGTTTGCCTGAAAACGAGCACAAAGACAAACAGAAAACATTATATCGGGCCTAGAAGCAGTTAAATACATTAATGAACCTATTATCGCCCGATACAGAGTAGGGTCCACATCTGCGTCACCATCTGATTCAGCGCCCAATTTGTGATTGACGCAGATTGGGGTGTCATATGGAGAACTGTCCTCCATCTTGAATCTCTTCAGCACATCATGAACATACTTTGTTTGATGAATGAACATCCCATCCTTCTTCTGATCAACCTGCAATCCTAGAAAGAAGGTTAGTTCACCCATAGCACTCATCTCGAATCGTTTCTTCATGACAGCCTCAAAATCCTGACACATGGATACTCTTGATGCAGCAAAAATGATATCATCCACGTAGACTTGAACCAGTAAGAAGTCACATCCTTCTCTCTTCACAAACAGCGTACTGTCAATCAATCCTCTTTCAAAACCATTTTCCAGCAAGTAGTCCGATAACGTTGAATACCATGCACGAGGTGCCTGATGTAACCCATATAACGCCTTGCTCAACCTGTATACGTGATCCGGAAAGTCTGGGTCAGGAAAACCCGGAGGTTGCTCAACAAACACAACCTCATCAACTTTCCCGTTAAGAAACGCGCTCTTCACATCCAACTGAAATACCTTCATCTTTTTAAATGTAGCAAACGCCAAAAACAATCGAATCGCTTCTAACCGGGCAACAGGAGCGAAAACCTCATTGTAGTCAATACCCTCTTGTTGATTAAAACCTTTAACAACCAGCCTCGCCTTATTTCTCACGATAATCCCCTTTTCATCTCTCTTGCACTTGAACACCCATTTCGTGCCTATAGCATGCACATTCTTTGGTTTTTCAACCAAAGTCCAAACTTCCATTTTTTCGAACTGAGCCAACTCTTCTTGCATGGCTTCGACCCACGAGCTGTCCTTTAAAGCCATTTGATAATTCTTCGGTTCGACTTGGCTTATGAAGCAAGAGTACAAACATTCGTTCATGATACCTGTATCTTTAATGCTTGTATAAACACAGGTGTGCTCATTCAAGCTACTTCTGGTTTGTACACTAGAGGACACATCACCTATAACATTCTCCAATGGGTGATCTTTGTGAATTCTCGTGGTCGGAACAGCACCGACATGCAAATTGTCTTCCAAGTTTGAAGAGATCTCATCTATGGTAGTTTCAGGCTGAGAGTGAAAAGGATTAATAAACTCATCTTCAGTTGAGGCCGCAGGGGTATCGATAGGGTTTGATGTGGAAGGCTGAGATTTTTCTGTCATCTGATGTTGCACTACCTCCTCTTCCTCATCAAAAATCATCTTCGTCACTGCTCTTTCGTCTTCTTCAGAAATTTCCAAAGTAGGTACGTTAAACGACTTAAAAAGTTTAACATAGTCAAACAGCTCAGCAGGTCCATTGCTTGGTTTTGGCGGTTGGTAACTAGTAATGTCGGTGTTACAAACCACCTCCACCTTGCAAGTTGTCGTATTGAAGACCCGTCTGTTGGGAGTCCCAACAACATAACCGACTAGGATTCCCTCATCAGCTACTTCACCAAATTTCGAATTAGTCTTCAAAATCGAACAAGGAGACCCAAAAGGTTCAAGACCGCACAAGTTGGGCTTCCTTCCGTGCATAAGCTCGTAATAGGTTTTTCCAAGTCTCTTAACGGTTAACACCCGATTCAGAACATAGCAGGCTGTAGCAATCAACGTTCGGTTCTTCCTTTCAGCTACTCCGTTCTGTTGTGGAGTATACGGAGCGCTGTATTGATGCTCAATACCCTTCTGAAGACAAAAGATTTCCATCTCAAAGTTCTTGAACTCTGTCCCATTGTCGCTTCTGATGAATTTAACTGATTTACTCATGACGTTCTCGACTTTTGTAATTAGATTCTTCACCATCTGAGTCGTCTCGTCTTTCGTTTTCAGAAAATATACCCACGAGTATCGCGAGTAATCATCAGTTATCACCAAGCAGTAAGAAGTACCACCTAGACTTTGTACATTCACCGGACCGAAGAGATCCATATGAAGTAGTTCTAGAGTACCAGCAATTGAGTTGATCGTCTTGGTGAGATGGCTTTTCTTGTGTTGTTTTCCCTTCTTGCACGCTATGCATTTATCTTCAAAGTTAAAACTCTTTAAGGGAACGCCCATCACAAGCCCATTTTTGACACGTACACGATCAAATACACAAACAAATACAAGAATGGATAATCAAATCTGCAGATTCATATAATAATAAAACACGTTACATACCGTAACATAAACAGAAACACGACTGACCCGAGGTGAGCTCTACCTCGGGTCGTCTCACACGACTCTAGTCTCTTACTCTCTCTCAATAAACAAGCTGCTCAAACACACACTGATTTCTTGATACATAAAACTAAACAAGACACAACTATATATAGACAAACATTTACGGGCCTGGGCTTCAGTAGGCGAAGTTGTGATAACTTCGCCTAAGGCAGAAGTTGTTACAACTTCGCCGTTGGCGAAGTTGTTATAACTTCGCCTAGGCGAAGTTGTAACAACTTCGCCTGTGACGATCCGCTGGTCAGAATTGCATAGCGACGGTCACAGAATGCACCAACAGTCTCCCCTTTGACCGTTGCTCTCAATTCTAACAAACACGAAAGATCATCTGTTACAAAACATGCACTAACAGACTCCCTCTTAACTGATGATCTTCTGTTTTGTTCATCAACCAGCCGTGTCTGAATCTGTCCTGTAGCTTCACAAATCTACCAATCACCCAGCGTCTTCCATATCAGATCTCCCCTTCAGTGTAAGCTTCTCCGACTATAACGATTGAGGTCTTTGAAATGCATGCATCCTCGTGCCAATAGATCATCTCAACCAATCACGTGAGTCCATCTGACTTCACCAACACATGAAGTTGGGCTTCCTCCACAACTTCACCAACTCGTCGGCATACGATAAGGTTTAATCTTCAACTACTCAACATCAGGTGATCAATTTCATCACAAAACCACCTTGACAGAATCTAACACATGACCATTAATTAATCCGAAGCATCTTCAATCACCAGGGATAACAATCAAGAACATAGACACTTTAATTCCCGGTTAAATCCAACTTGTTCCAGAATCTTCACTCGTATAAATAAGCATCACGTTTCAGGATCCAATTCTCGAACGCCTTGAAAATAACATAAATAATATGCTCTGACCGCAATCCAGTAATGACGAAAACCTTCAGTTCAATTTGACTTTCTTCGGTTGGTCAACCACGAACAACAACAATTTCATTGCCCACAAACACCCGAATATGTGTCAATATCCAGTTTCAAACAATATCCCATTCACAACCTCAACTCCAAATCCAGAGTTGACACGTATTTGTTCACACGTAAGACCAAGAGATAACAAGATCACTCGTTGACGGAACAACATCTTTGGTCTCACAATAATCGTGTACACCTGGCCATACAGACGAAAACTCCAAAGAATTTTTTTTTTTTTTTTTTTTTTTTTTTTTTTTTTTTTTTTTTTAACTTCACCTGGCTGCTAACTTCACCTGGCCATAACTTCGCCTGGCTGCTAACTTCGCCTGTTCATAACTTCGCCTGGCTATAACTTCGCCGAGAAGTCAACTTCGCCTAAAGTCAACTTCGCCTGTTCATAACTTCGCCAGACCTTATATCTTCGCTGAAACCCTACGAACAGTGACGGCAACTTCGCCTGATGAACAATAACTTCGCCTGCGGCGCTGTTCGGCCAGAAACGCACAGAAACGTGCCAGAAACACCAAAACGCAGATCTCGAACCATAGCATAAGAGCCTAAGGCTCTGATACCACTTGTTAGTCCCGGTGCTGATCGATACGAGATCCGCACGAGGTCTAGGAGTGCGGAATCCTCCTAGACTCGTTTATTGGTGTATAGACGAAGAACACAAACACGTACACGATCAAATACACAAACAAATACAAGAATGGATAATCAAATCTGCAGATTCATATAATAATAAAACACGTTACATACCGTAACATAAACAGAAACACGACTGACCCGAGGTGAGCTCTACCTCGGGTCGTCTCACACGACTCTAGTCTCTTACTCTCTCTCAATAAACAAGCTGCTCAAACACACACTGATTTCTTGATACATAAAACTAAACAAGACACAACTATATATAGACAAACATTTACGGGCCTGGGCTTCAGTAGGCGAAGTTGTGATAACTTCGCCTAAGGCAGAAGTTGTTACAACTTGTTATAACTTCGCCTAGGCGAAGTTGTGCTAACTTCGCCTGTGACGATCCGCTGGTCAGAATTGCATAGCGACGGTCACAGAATGCACCAACAGTCTCCCCTTTGACCGTTGCTCTCAATTCTAACAAACACGAAAGATCATCTGTTACAAAACATGCACTAACAGACTCCCTCTTAACTGATGATCTTCTGTTTTGTTCATCAACCAGCCGTGTCTGAATCTGTCCTGTAGCTTCACAAATCTACCAATCACCCAGCGTCTTCCATATCAGATCTCCCCTTCAGTGTAAGCTTCTCCGACTATAACGATTGAGGTCTTTGAAATGCATGCATCCTCGTGCCAATAGATCATCTCAACCAATCACGTGAGTCCATCTGACTTCACCAACACATGAAGTTGGGCTTCCTCCACAACTTCACCAACTCGTCGGCATACGATAAGGTTTAATCTTCAACTACTCAACATCAGGTGATCAATTTCATCACAAAACCACCTTGACAGAATCTAACACATGACCATTAATTAATCCGAAGCATCTTCAATCACCAGGGATAACAATCAAGAACATAGACACTTTAATTCCCGGTTAAATCCAACTTGTTCCAGAATCTTCACTCGTATAAATAAGCATCACGTTTCAGGATCCAATTCTCGAACGCCTTGAAAATAACATAAATAATATGCTCTGACCGCAATCCAGTAATGACGAAAACCTTCAGTTCAATTTGACTTTCTTCGGTTGGTCAACCACGAACAACAACAATTTCATTGCCCACAAACACCCGAATATGTGTCAATATCCAGTTTCAAACAATATCCCATTCACAACCTCAACTCCAAATCCAGAGTTGACACGTATTTGTTCACACGTAAGACCAAGAGATAACAAGATCACTCGTTGACGGAACAACATCTTTGGTCTCACAATAATCGTGTAAACCTGGCCATACAGACGAAAACTCCAAACAAATTTTTTTTTTTTTTTTTTTTTTTTTTTTTTAACTTCACCTGGCTGCTAACTTCACCTGGCCATAACTTCGCCTGGCTGCTAACTTCGCCTGTTCATAACTTCGCCTGGCTATAACTTCGCCGAGAAGTCAACTTCGCCTAAAGTCAACTTCGCCTGTTCATAACTTCGCCAGACCTTATATCTTCGCTGAAACCCTACGAACAGTGACGGCAACTTCGCCTGATGAACAATAACTTCGCCTGCGGCGCTGTTCGGCCAGAAACGCACAGAAACGTGCCAAAAACACCAAAACGCAGATCTCGAACCATAGTATAAGAGCCTAAGGCTCTGATACCAATTGTAGGTTCCTGGACGGATCGTACACGGGATATCGCTAACAACGCAGGTGCGGAATCCCTGCGCAGGTAGTTACGAGTGTAGAGATAGAATCACACGAGCAATAAATCAAACACGTTATATTGATAACCGAACACGTGACTCACGGTCACTATTACAGAAGATGACACGTAACAATACGAAACACACTGAAACAAACCCTAAAACGACCAACACTAACTGTTTCGTCTGAAACAGTTTATATACACGACAACTTCGCCATAGGCGAAGTTGTCAATAACTTCGCTGATTCAACAAGTTCGCCATAGCGAACTTGTTGACAACTTCGCGCATTACAAAACAAACATAAACAAAACATAATTACATTACAGACTCGATTACAAATGCTAGACTATGAACTACTGACATACATGTACCAACAATGACTCGATTAAAGAGTTATAAAAGTTTGAGCGTACTCATGCTTATAAAGAGTTGAGACATATTCACCTTTGCTATGGTCAATGTGTTTCACTAATTTATGCTTTCTTGTTACCTCGAACCCTCGGACATATAGTACGAGAATAACCATTTACAAATAACTAGATCAGCGATCTAGCTTTAAACCTTTCGTCTATTTGCAAAACCTTTACCTTGATAATTATTTAATTATAAAATATATGAACCTGTAGTACCCTTATTGCTTTTCATTCATATGCTACGTTTCTTCTTCATGAAGAAACACATATACCGGGTTCTTCTTCAAGAAGAAACATTATAAAAACTTTATATGATAAAGAAATAACATTTTAACCATGCCTTGTATTATGAAAACTATATTTTAACTTATATCTAAACAAGGTATGAGCTATACCCCCGACTAGAGAGTAAGCTATATATAATAAAATAATCGGGCATAACTCCTAGTTTGTATAGATACTTTATAAGAAATGCCTAAGCTTTACGCGGGCAACACTCCTACTTATTGTCAGGTAGTTGGAAGGCTTGAATTGTCAGAACCTTATCTACTTGCACGTTCTTTGAGAAAACGAACACGCCGGGACGTCAGGAGCATGGTATGCTTTACGATTTACGAGGCTATGTGTGTGTAATTGAAGTGTTTGGGATGAGAGGAGGCTTTACCTCGTGACCCTATTTATTAGCAAAAATTTGGCTTCCGTCGATTATCGCACCAGAGTTTAAACTAAGTTGTCACGTAGTGCAACGGACCTTATAATCGCCTTAGAATATTTATTCCGTCGTCTATCACGATGAAAGCTTGGGTTGGCCGTCACGTAGCGCTACACCGCCCACTAGCATTGTTGACTCGACACGTAGACCTGCCACATGTCGCCACGTGGCCTGCCCCATGTTGTGGCACATGGCTGGACTCGTGTCACGGTTACTTAACCTTGTCTTTGAATATCGCGATGACCTAAAAGTTCGGGTGGTCGTGTAGCGAGACATCGCCTTTCATAGGGTTTTGTAATACTCCCATCACGTATCCCGACAAGCTTGTTTCCGGTTCCTCACGTAGCGCAACGTGTCTAAATGTTCAGAATTTTCTTTTCAGCCCCTTGACTTTTGTGATTAACATTTTTGGTGTAAAAAGTTAGAGATGTTACAATACTTTCCTTCAAGTTCGAGCCCGTGGGTATCGGATAAGACACACCGCGTTGAGGCTGACCCTTTAATGCACTTTCATAGAAACGCTTTGGCATAGAGATGTCATTATTTCCTTATGCCATATACTCAAACTCTGTTTTGACTAGGATCAACCAGTTCCCACCTACTCTTTTTGATGTAACTCCCAATTGATTGGTGTATAATCAATGACAAAACTTTTGATGAACCTTTCAATATTGTAACACTCAATACTCGACAATCGAATCTAAGAGACAATTTGACACATGCTAGGAAAAATTAGGGTGAGCATGCAAAACAAATTATTATTACGGGTGTACACAGGATAAAAGTTTGAGGCACATGTAAATCTTGGTGAACCCTAGTGTGTAGATAAATTGTCGTAATCTATAAATTAAATTTTTTCTTAGCAAAGTTTCCACTTTCAGTAGATGTTCTAGTACTCCATTCAACGACTAGTCAGTATTGATAAACCTGTTCAGCAGCTGATGGATGTGGTGATCCGATTGAAGATTACTACATGCACACAAGGCTACCATTGATAAAATTTATAATTGTAATTTCACTGCTATAAGTGTTTCATTTAAATTTTGACTAAAATCCAAACGAAACGTTGCTAAGAAAACCATCTTAATTAAAAAAACCTCCACTCGAATCCCATGTCAAGACCTCTGACATCAACGAAGCCGTCAGTTGAACATGGTGACTTAAATCAATTATTTATACTCTTTACATGATTTAAATAATTGTTTCATAAGAAATTTTTTTGAGTAAATCTTTGGCCTGACATTTACCGATGGAGGCTTTTTCCATCAAAACTTTCATCGCGGCCTCACAAATCTTTCTTGCTAATATGGCCATTATACTCCTTTTTTAGGAAATATTTGGTCTTGATTTGATAATCGATAATCTTCTTAAGCAATGCCTTTGTTAACACGGAAATGCCACTACAGATTTACGCTAGTTTGATTTCAACCTTATTAGATTTGGTACTTGTTGAACGCCTTTGTGGAGAAAATGATCTGATTCACCGAGTTGGTACTTGTACCACGTCAAACTCGCTATTTCCATTAATTCTCTCTCCTAGTGATGTGGTAAACCTCAAATCTTAACTCTGATGGAGTTGCACACCTAACCCTGATAAGACAAATAATAGAACCTTACCTTTCAATTGACCTACAAAAAGAATGGCTGACGCACTCCCGAATGGCTGATCACTTTCATTTAATGACGTTACCATGATAAATCTTGATTTGAATGAAACCCAAAAAATGGTGTTCTCATTATGGCTTCCGTTTCTCCCTAGTCTGGACCCTAACTCAAGGATACTTTTTTGGTAAGAATTTTTTTATAAACTCGGAGCATTGGATATTACAAACATGAGGACTAAATCTATAATGCGAACAACCCCTACCAATCTATGTATGGCTCTCCATTTTCAAAAATTCTCCTTTACCAAGTGTACCAAAACTATTAAACCTGAAACTCTCGAGATACAACGAATTGGCTGACAAGCCAATTATTCCCATGAATACGATATGGTCTATTCTAGATAGATAACATAAAATCAATCCTTTAGACTAGAGCTAAAGAAAAATTAAGATATTTTTTTCTTGGTATTCCACATTTGACTCGCAAAAGTAATTGTTGGTTATGGTTGGCGACATGAACCACTTGTGATGTGTTCTAGTGTCGTGGGTTAGCTCATATACACCCTTATATATAAATACTAACGGAACGTAACGGAACGTTGAAGGTGGAAATTAGAGCCAGATCATTAACCGACCTTAGCACCTTAAGCATCTTTAGTCTCGTTTTGACCTTGCAAAACCAGTATTCGCACCAAATAGATGTCAAGAAGAGCAAGCTTACGACACTGAATAGGCCGACTTGAATCAAAAAAGAAGCCTTCTTGATGACCTTATCCGATGTGAGATGTGAACCCTAATTCCCTCTAGAGTGGTGGACTAGAATAATCTATTGATTGCGTATGATGATTCAAGGTCTTGCTCTGGATGCCCATCCGACCAAAGACTAAACTACTTAGAATGAGTTAGTTTATACCATCCTCTACTTTTTGATAATCAGACCTTGATAAGGTCAATCCTGTTATTTAAACCATCCCTTGGATATGTTTTCCCTTTCTCGCTAAATGCCAAAACATTAAACCACGTCTCTTATTCTCAATGATAGTGACAAATTTTTAGACAAAGGTCGTTTCTCTTCCGTTGGGGCAACGCGAAGTCGAATATCAAATTTGTTTGGCCTGTTTCAGAAACGGGAAAATTTCGTTGGGAATGGGAGCAGAATTCCATGGACTTCATCATCAAGTTACTTTAAACTCCTAGCGGATGCGAAACCATCTGGGTAATTGTAGTTTGATTGACCGAATCACACACTTTCTTATATTAACGGAGACTGATAAGAAAGAGAAAAGGACCGAACTCCTTACACTGTTCATACACTTTTGAATACGATGAGCCGCTGATATTTTCAGAATAAGGGACACAATAACCGACTTGGATCTTCACTCAAGCTACTTATATTTTTCCAGACTAGTTGGTTTCAATTAAAAATTTAATCCTCTTCAGAAACCTCACGTACAATGAATTCATCCCCATCATTCGATGGCGGTGACTGCAAAATTTCCAATCTCTGGTAATGATATCTCATGTCAACAAACGTTTTGGACAGTCGCTTTGGCTTTTTCCACTTCGATCACGGTGAGTAATTCCTCGGGTGTCTTCAACTTGCGTAATCCTAGAAATTTTTAAATTTCGACTTTAAAAAATTATCTTGATAGTGATTATGATATAATCTAACTCGTGTCACACCCCCATCTTGGACATGGGCATGCAACCAACAGTTGGTACCATATTTTTATATAAATCAGAGTTACGGGTTTAAAGCAGAAGTTATAAGTACTTGGATTAAAATATTATTTACACATCAAAAGACGGGATTATAAAAATACTCGATTAATGTTTTACAAAATATTACTTGTTCATACAAACCACCATTTCATATTTTAAAGTTTATCAAAAAGATCTGAGCCATCAGGTTATCTACCATCACTTTGATTCTTCAAGCGTGCTATCCTTCATTTACTGTAAAATGTTTAGAAAATACGTCAGCAACACATGCTGGTGAATAAGCTGACATATAAAATATGTTTCTTTACTTGAACATAACTTAGGTCCGGGCCGTCGTGGCTTAGGAATAATCAAGTTTTAAAACAAAACACAAATTTTAAACTTAAGTTCTACACAAATCACTCAACAAACACTGTAGCGTTCGACATTACATAGGTACCATCAGTATACACATGATCACCCTCACTCGGACGTAACTTAGGTCTGGCTCATCGTGGCGGAGGAAAATGACCAGCTGTGGCGCGGTGTGCCCACCGACTTTTTACCACATATGTAAGGATCCAAACAAACGTACACGACAGCCTGAGGGCCAGCGATTACTTTTGTTTATAATGTTTTACAGATACGTAATCTCATGTAATTAATTTCATTTAGTGGACTCAATTAAACAAGGTTATAAAGTTGTGCGTATTCACCTTTCTTTGAAATGATCAGCTTTAATACACTGACCGATTCTTCTTTGCTATCTCGCACCTATAGTACGAGTATAACATTTTATTAGTACCGGATCTTTTATCCGACTTAAGAGCTTTAGTCTATTTGTATAAACTTTACCTCGATTATATTTTCTTTTAAACCTTTAGTTTAAATATTCTTTCTTTTCTTTTACAAGTCAAAACATCTAGTGTTACTAGTTTTACTTTCTTTAAATACTACGTTTCTTCTTCTTGAAGAAATGTATACTTTTCTTTTACTTATTATTTAAGATTAATAATAATAATAAACTTAAATAATAGTTATAACAAAGAATCATATTACAATCACATTTCGTTCTTTTATATTCTTTGTTAAGTTTTCTTTTGTTATTTTTTTTAGGCATCGAGTATACCCTTAACTTAGGGTTTTAAGCCTTTATTATTTTATTATTATTTTATTCGAGCATTATGCATACCTTGCTTGGCTTATAAAAATCCCTTGATACTTCGACAGCACTTCGACGCCTTCTTGATTTCTCAAGCTTGTTGCTCAACACTTTCCTTTGCACGCGAATCGAGGCACACATATCTTCACAACATGTCGGCACGTTCAATATAACGTCAATGGTACTTTGGAATATTGTGGGTTTAATGGCATGGAACACTAGGAATCGGGCACGGAAATCGAGGTGGTCGAGGGCACGTTTTACGAGGTTTAGAGAGATGTTTTAGAGTGAGAAAAAGATGTGAAATTTGGTGTGAGGAATGGGAGGGCCGGAGGCCACTATTTGTAGGCTGATCTATGGGCCATCGCGACACGCGATGGCCCTTTGATTACTCCGTCGCGATATGGGATGGCCCTTTGATTACTCCGTTGCGTATCGCGACGTAGCTTACACCAGTCACTGCTAGCTTTGTCACGTGGCGGACGCATTGCCACGTGGTAACACATGGCGGACTTTGTGCCACGTGGTGACACCTTCGCTATCGATAACTTATGGTTATAATTTCAAAATATTATGATCAAAAATTTCCAAATGAAATTTCTTTCAACAAGAGGATGATGTGGCAACCGAAATTTTTTATTAAACATTTGCAACACTGACCGATCATTAGTGGCACTAATCAATAGACAAGAAGTCTACTTATTTACTTATCGACAGATATCAATTTTCGGGAAGAAAATATTTCATCAAGGCGATGATGTGACATCTAACAATTTCAAGTTAACATCATTAACACAAACTCCGTTAATAAAACATTCGTTCACATATATGAGTTAATTTGGGTTAATTAATTGTGTTAGTTATTGCACAAACATCCACGTAACAGTAATTCATGAATATATTTATAATGTGTAAGTTATTGCACAAATATGTAAATAATATCCCGAGCATATATTTTTAATATTATCTATTTGAAATTACATGTTAAATGATTATGTGTTTGTTTGTAGCTTATTTCAAGAAATTGCGATCGATTGCACGTATTGCGCGTAACTTATACATTTTTGGCTTTCACAAAAATAATAGTTTATGAAATAACAAAGATGCTTTATTCTTATAAACATGGGTTAATATTTTAATCATAATGTTTCGTTATAATTGGGTTTGGAATTAAAAAGATTCATTTACGTCAAAAAAGGTTTCAACAAGGATCCCATTCTCGTAACTATGAATAAATGAATTACTAAAACAAATAATCCCATTCTTGTAAATGGGTTAGCTACCCGAATGCATTTTGAAATGTCCAAATCTACATACACTACTTTTTACTATAACTTATGAGCTAACCAACTTAGTGTTGATCCCTGAGTATTTATACTTCCCTAGGTTACTAAGTATGCTAAGGAGCTTGTGCCTTCATTTGTTTGGAGTTTCATTATTGCATTGATACATGTCTTACGTTATTTTACACTTGGATGAGTTGTGTATGTTTGAGTTTTTAATACTTTGTTTTAAACTATTTACTTTTACACTTACGCAAGCACAATTTACAATGAAAATATATTTACCAACGAGTCATCGGGTCATGTTTGTTTTTGTGTGTGAGTCTATACGTGAGTCTTAGGGTCATGTGTTGTTAAACACACTCTCATAACATAAATAGTTGTAATAGGTAGTTAGCGAGTCAAGTGTATTCTTTTGATTTTGAGGAAAATCTATTACACGAATCACCAGGTGAGTTCATACTTTTCATACTTGTTTTCAGGAAGAAAACTCCAAACATTTTCATTACTTGTTTTCGCGGATAAAACATAAACCACTTTCACATACTTGTTTTCAGGGAGAAAATGTAGACATACTCTTATATTTGTTTTTGGGAAGAAAACATAATGACTTGTTTTAGATTTATAAAATTTCTTATATATCACAATTCTATGCTATATGCCCTCTATATCACTTACAGTCCATACATTTTTTGAACCCTTTGAGAGGGATTCTTGTGGGGTAATATTGAGTAGTACTACTGGATTTGGCAAACCTCACCCAGGTTTTTCGCGCTTGCACGACTGGGATGTTGTAAAACGGGTGTCTTATTAGCCTAACTATATACGCCAGTGTTGGTGATACACCTATCAGCTTTGGTTCAACCGTCTAGTAGCTTATAAATAGTTAGCTACCCAGAAGTATTTTGAAATGTGTTGAATCTACGTACACTGTTTTTTACTATAACATATGAACTCACCAACCTCGTTTTGACCCTTTAGTATTTAGACTTGCTCAGGTTACTTGGTATACTAATAAGCTCGTGCATGTATTTGTTTGGAGTTTCATTATAGCATGGATACATGTTTTACGTTTTTTCCACTTGGATGGATTGTGAATGCTTGCACACTTAATACTTTGTGTTAAACTGTTTACTTTTACACTTACATAAATGCAATTGATACCGTAAATGTATTTTCTCATACTAACGAGTAATAATAAATGGTGTCTTTCATTTTTAAAGGGTTGTTTAGTATAACAAGTGGTTAGATCTTTGTATGTCATGCGACTCGTGGTAAAAACCAGTTAATTTAAAATTGGGGATGTGACATCCTATCTCAAGACACCCTATTCCCATCTAATACAACTTTAAATTCTAAATTCAATGTGGAAAGCTATCCATAGACATATTGGAAATTAATATCAGAACATCCCAAGTTTTGTGTTTAGATAGCAAGATAAGGGAGGCTGAAGTGTAACTTGTTAATAGTTCATTGATAAATTTAAGTGCACGTGCTAGAGTAACGAACTATCTATATGAATATGAAGTTTAGCCGCTTCAAGAAGCTTTGAGCTTCAGCTTTGATAGATCTTTGAAGGATTAGGACGCAGGCTAGTAAAAAACTGTGTCAAGTGGAATTTGGATTTATAAAGGTATGTTTATTTTACCTTAAGGTATTCAAATGGATAACAAGGGTTCAATCCATAGAGACACCTCGATAGTCAAATATTTTGATTGTGTAATTTACTATCATGAAAATTCTATCCATAATACATTTTCGTTTATGCATGTGTTTGTGTTTTGTGAGGATGGTTAAGTTAATAATGGGCATCACTAAATTTGGGGAGGATTATTGGTTATATTAGTGTTTTGTTATTCGATTTTATACTTCGGTTTAAGTAATTATCAACCTGGCTTATGTGTAATGTTAAATAGGTTGTTAATTAATTTATTTGGGTTCATATGGGAATTGGATTTGATGATATTAATTGATGTTTTGCATTACCTTGAGGTTCACACTCTCTCGATCGATAACAGAAAAAAGAACAAAACGGTTACAATTCTCTTGGGTTCTTATCAATTCATAGAAATGATTAGAATCCAAATCCACGGGAAAAATTCTCTATCTTTTCCGATAAATAATTTGTGTGGAACTTGTAAATAGGTTTATTTGAAAGTGATTCATGATTTAGAGCTAAATGAGGGCATATATTGTGATTCAAGCATCACCAAACAAAAAGAAACACGTCCAGATCAGACACAAACATATACCATTAGGTCCTTGGGCTTTTGGGTATTCAAGCACCTAAACCTCCCTAAAACCCAAAAACCCTCATTTCTTTCATCCCTGCCTCCCAACACACTCGAAAACAGACACAAACACTGTCATTCAAACCCGAATCCAATCCAAGCTAAATAAGAGCATATATCGCGATTCAAGCATCACCAAACAGCAATAAACAAGTCCAAAT
Source organism: Bidens hawaiensis (assembly GCF_021521415.1). Classification (NCBI taxonomy): domain Eukaryota; kingdom Viridiplantae; phylum Streptophyta; class Magnoliopsida; order Asterales; family Asteraceae; genus Bidens; species Bidens hawaiensis. The sequence continues at coordinate 876,774 of NW_027491723.1, read as the reverse complement.
CTACGTCTAGACTCGAACCCGAACCGAAAAAGGTTATAAAGATTAGGTTTTAGATGTTAGTTTGTTTTAAGAATTGATACTAAGGCAAATCAGACCTTACCGGGTAAGAAAAACATAAACTTTGAAATATACAAGTTGTTTGGGATGAGTCGGGTTGACCTAGTGACGTACAGACTGAGTTAAAGTAAGAAAATGAAGTTGTTATGGCCCATAACTCGTTTTATCAGTAAAACGAACATAACGGGATGTTAGAATGTGACTAGAATGGTTAAACGATTATGAGTTTGGCTCAAAACCGCCCCAACCGACCCATGCACACCCCTAGTATGTTATATGTACAAAGGAAAGAAGGTATGTACGAATGCATGGTTGTATGGTTGAATGAGCAAGAATGGAATAAACCCTTATAATATCTACGAATGTAGGGAACATACCCTAATAATATCTGCGAATGTATGGAACATAACCTAATAATATATGCGAATGTAGGGAACATACCCTAATAATATCTGTGAAGGGTATAGAGCGAAAGACTCTTTGCAACATAGGGATAGCTACGTATGTACTATATAAGTTAGAGCAAGAAAGTGTGAAAGGATGAATGTATGTACGTATGTATAAAAGAAAGGTAAACAGGTTAAGTATCTAATATGAACCTTCGGATGTGTGTGTGTGTGTCTGTGTCTAGGATGAGTATCATTTCAGAACTGTTAAATTATTTAAGAACTTGAAGGAACTATTGAAATTTTTATAGAAAATTTTTTTATATGTTAATGTTATTTGAGTGTAGCTTTATCATACTTTTATATCTATATTTACGATTCTAATTTTGAAAATAAGTTTTAATACATATCTATGTTTTTTTACACCGATGCTAATTTGTTAGTACATAAATTTTACAGATATGTAAATTTGTGAATAATATATGTAATAAAAAAATTATATAAAATATGATATAGCTACTCTTAAATAATGTTAATGTATAAAAAAAAGTAAAAAATGTTTGGTTGTTTAGAGTTCCTAAGAGTTCTTAACTTTTTTAGAGTTCTAAAATGATACTAACTATATATATATATCGATATGTATGTATAAGTATGTGAATGTAATGTATATTACTTGATTAACTAAAACTCACTCAGCGAAGCAGACTTTTAGCACGAACGCAGGTGAGTAGAATGAAACAACTGGCTTGAGGATAGACACATGGTAGAAGAATAAAGAAGCTGTCATTTGAAGAATGAAAGTTATGATATTGTGTGATGTTTTGAAAGTAAAGACATGTTTTACTATTTTTTTTAAATCAAAGTTATGTAATGAATGGTTAACTTTTATTTATTTCTCGAAAATTTTTAATTTACTCTAATATATAAAACTATATTCATGGGTAAATCCTATGCTAATGGAGGGCACCGAGACCAGGGCTTACAACGGTTAACTCGTGCTTCCTGTTAGGTAACATGTTTTTTATATGTTCTTTATAGTTGATAATCCAAACATTACAATATTCAGAGAAGACAAAATTACATATATTTTCCTTTATGTTTACAGTCGATTTCATTGCAATTCTTTTATCTTCAAAACTGACCTAAATTATGTTTTACGTTCTCAAATTTAACAGCTTTTGTTCTTTGGTCCTAACCCAGTTTTTTTCTCGGTTAAATCTTGTCATGTGAACCCTATGTGAGGGCATTAATGTTTTTTTACAATCTTAGTAAATTGGTTTTTAATTTTTAAAATTCCCACCCACCGACCATATGTAACCCCACCATAATTTTTCTTACTCTCTCTCTCTAAACTGTTCAGTCACTCTTTAACCAGCCGCTCACAATTGTATTGACCACCCTAATTTCAAAACATATGCACTGAACTAATTAAGGTGACAATGGTGGAATCAGGTCAGGTTAGTGTTTGTTCTCTCCCGCATCAACCTCCGTCAAGTTAGGGTTGTAATTTATTGAATCGTTCATGAGTTTTGAGAATTTCATCAATTAGATTATTGAAATAGACATGGAACGCGAGAAATAGTTAAGTTAAATTGGTGTTTCCGATGGTGATTTGGCAGGTGGGGTAATGGTGGGATAAGAGGAGTAGTGCTTCTAGGGTAGTTGCGTTGCCCATGGTACCGATTTACGCCAATATTCAGATTGCGAGTACTTATTTCTTTTTGGCCGATGATGGTGGGATTAAATGAGTGCTTCAAGAGCGGGTGGGTGGTTGGTTGTGTTGGGATTGGTGACGGCCGGTCCTATTTATCCCAACATTTAGACCTTCATGGTATTCAGATTGCGAGTGGTAACCGGTAGTTGTGTTGCCCATGGCCAAAATTCTGACCTTCAAATTCAGATTTCGAGTGCTTATTTCTTCTTGGCTGTGATGGGATAGGAGGATTGCTTCTAGAGCTGGTAGTGGCATTGCCCGTGGTACTGATTTATCCCATAATTCAGACCTTTAAAAATGATTAGGCATGTTGTTTGCAACCATGATGGTTGGTTCCTAATGGTGGTGGTGTGTGTGGGTGTTGCTGGTGGGAGAGAGAGAGCTATTTTAATTATTAAATATTTTTTAATAAATAAATAAAATGACTTGGTTTACTCTCATGTGAAAGGCACATGACTGACGTAACGAGAAAAACTAAGTTGGTTAGAGCCAAAGGACAAACGCTGTTAGATTTGGAAATGTAAAGTATAATTTAGGTCAATTGTGAAGATAAAGGATAAGAAATGAAATTGGGTGTAACCATAAAGAACAATATTTGTAATTCTGTCTTTAAGAAATTATATTTTTAATTGTAAACTAAATTAGCAAAAAAAAAGTATTTAACATTATATGATTTTGATGCACTCATTATAGTAAATGAAAGAGAAAACCACAAAAATATAGTTGTAATTTAGATAATTCATTTAGTTGTATTTTCATCATGTAACATCCAAACTCGTGCTCCCAAGATGGCTACCAAACTAAAGATAAAACCAAAAAATATAACATCTATAATTGTAACACTTGCCATAATTTCATTTTGAAATATCAACTTTTAAAAAGTTGAAGGGCGAAAGTGAAAATACCCAAGAAAGAAAGTTGGTGCAAAAATAAATAAAATAGGGTCATAAAATAAAAATATTTTGGTTTATATTAAACGATTGTTTAGAAGAAAAACTAAAAGGTTGCAAGATATTTATGATAGATATGAGCAGATACGAATCAATATCAATTCATACTATTATATACGGATCTAGTTCTTGATATGTTAAAGTTGAATCAATACAATAAACGAAGTGTGTGAGTGTTAAGAGAGTAATTTGGCAGAGTAAGTGAGTAACGACACTCGAAAATAATAAACACACACTCGTTACTTTACGATTCAGGATTCAGATATATATAGAAGACAAAGTCCATTCGTTAAACAAGTCATAACGAACGAGACTCATTCGTCTTCAATCCTTACTTTAACTTAACAGTATAGCGAATGACTCATTCCCTATACCTCATTTGTTAACATTCCATAACGAAGGGTACATTAATAATAACGATTAGGCCCATTCGTTAAACATCCTTAACGAATGGCTAATAATTATAACGTATGAGTTCATTCGTTAAACATACTTAACGAATGAACAAATATACATAACGTATGGACAAGTCAAATGACTAAAATGCCCTTTTATATTAATTAAGATAAATTACAGTGAATAAAAAGACAGAGACAACAAAACAATGCACTAACAAATTCCCACTCAATTCGTGCTCTTTGTCTTTGATTATTTGAATCTCTTTGTCTTCCAGTCCGCATAGCAATGAACTCCAAACGCGTTGCAAACACGCACAACACATTGGAATTGCATAGCACGTTCATAATCTTTAATCTCGGCAAACCGGATCTCATTCTTAAATAGCACGTTATTGTCGGACTCTGATAAATTTACGAGCCACATCGGATCGATCACCTGTACAAACTCAGTCTTCAATCCCGTACCGAATACTATAATGGCTTCACCTGTGCGGTTGTCGTAATAGCAACGGTTGAATGTTTTGTAGAGACTCTGTGGAAACGTCAATACAGGCACTCTTTTCATCGTTCGTGGCGGCTTGACCTTCAACACAAGCTTCCTCCAACCTGTTTGTGTATCTATCTCATCTATGTACTTTCTTGTTGGAACATGTGGTTTGAAGAACTTGAACCCATGATGTGCCTCAAATAATAAGTGACGATAGAACAAATATGCCATCTCGCTTTTCCCGGATTGACAAATGGCCTATTTGCAAGTGTACACATGTCCCACTTTATAATGCATACCTTAAGGTCAGAATCATACACCCGCGAGATGATATCACTTTTGACGGTCTTCGACGCTTTGAATGATGTCTTTTGGTGAGCTGTTGCCCGTGCCTTGATCTCCATCTCGTTTTCTTTTTCAACATATTTGTATGTTTCAATAATCTTAGAGAGACGGGCTTTGTTGCGTACCTCAAACATGCCCTCGAAAGAAGGATCTTTCGAATATGCAGAATCATTCATACCTGATCCACTTTCAGGTACTTTCTCTTTCTTCTTCTTTTTCTTCTCAAGATGCTCTTTAGCAGCTTGTACATAGTATTAAGTGAAGAATGGAATACACTGATCAACATTGGTACGTGTGTATAGATCATGACACTCCTCTGTTGTTACATCTCTACCTCAACTTCTTCATAAATTAACGACATATCCTAGGATGGAATACTTGTATCAAATCTGACATCATCATCATCTATCACCACCAGCAGATGTACTTGCATATTGATTCTACTCACTACCACCCATACCAGCATCAGGGTCTTTGTCCTTATCGTTACCCTTCAACTTCTTCAACATATCATCTTTACATGTGAGTTGAAGGGTCAAATTTTCCTGTTCCTTTATCTTCTCCCCCCTTAGCAGTAACTAGCTCATGATTCTCCTTCTGACAGTAAGCAATGTGGCTTACCATTCGACGTTGATCCATCCTCATTCGATCTTGAAATTGACGGTCAGCAACCATTTGACTTCCTGAAGATGTATCCAACTTAACAGCATATCCATTTGCCATGGAATAGTCAAAGAGTGAAAAGTAGGAGGCACTAGCTGCACTGGACCTTGTGGATGATTGAACCTCATAAATGTTAAAGCCAAAGGCTGCATTGTCATCATAGTTGGTGCATGAGTCGTAGCAATCGTGGTGATAGGAGAGGTTGGCATAAGAGAAAACATCGATTGAGAAATCGAAGCGAAACGTGGATCATATGAAGCCGTCGTCATAAGTGTAATAACCGGGGTACTGACAGCAGCCGAAAACACCGGTATTTGTTAAGAAACTGACGACCTTGGTTCGAAAGGACCAATCTCCACACTGCTGCCCTTTCGTTTATGTTGGGAAGCCTTAGAACTTGCTGCCTCAACCGTTTTACCACCACCATCTCTCCCATTTCCTCCATTACCTCTGTCACCAACATCATCACCGCCATTGTTCCTACCTGGTCCATTTTCCCATTCGAATCGAAATCATCGTGGATCCAATGATCATTAGATGGAAGTTCATAATTAGCTCTCCCCAAATGACCAATCATTCGTTTAAATCTTGGCCTGTCCACAACAGTTTGTTTATGATACGTCTTCATACACTTCATAGTATCTTTAGTCATGTGTTTCAAGACCATTACATCACTCATCATTGGTTGGTCAATAACTAGATCAGAAACCAGATCTTTAATTATCAGCTGCATGAAACGCGGATACATTAAAAACTGGTTCCTGCGATGACGAACCACGCAATTCTCCTTCAGATGATAAAAGATCATCTCGGAGAAGTTGAACGGCTTGTTCAGTATAAATGCAGCAAATGCAGACTGCAACATGATTCGACACTCGTCATAAACTCCTTTACGTCCACCAAGGCAATGAAGAATAACGTGAAGCTGGTACTTGTATTGTTCGCACAAGTACGCTTTGTTATATTGTGAACGGTCAAGATCGCCTTTGTGGAATAACACTGCGTTCTCGAATTTTTAATTAAAGAAAGGAAAGTATAAGATTGGATAGGATGAGAGAAGAAAAGAAAGTACATGCATATAATGCATTCTCAAGTTTAATGAAAAATGAAAGAAAGAGAAAGAAAAGAAATGGTTAATCACATTCTTTAGTTTAAATGATAGGAAAGGAAAGGAAATGAAAAAAATGTGTAGATTTACACATATAGCCTTTTTAAAACAATTATTAGATGTAGATTGAAGGGTAAAGTGGTAATTTTAAATATTTATCCTTTCCTTTCTTTCCAAATCATGCCAGATTGGCAAGAAAACTTTGGGACTTAAAACACCCAAGTTTTCCTATCATTTCCTATCATTTCTTTTATAAAAAAACTCATGAATGAAGATTCAAACTAAAATCTTATCATTTCCTTTCTTATCCCATGGAAAAAAACTCAAGAATACAGTGCAAACGTTGAAATAAACCTCAAATCGACGTCTTATAAAGCTCACATGGATGGTCTATCGTATCAGCAAACTGCATAACTCGTCGTATCACGTCAGTACCAATCTTGATCGTCTTATTCTGCACCAAAGCCATGATATGCTTTTCGTCATCGACATAACGAGCACTGTCCCAAATGGTCGAATCATGCTAAAATGTACCGGGACATCAACGGATATAGCATAATGTATATGTGAGCGACACAAGAAAGCAACAACATCCCCTAACATATCATGTACCTCAAATTCATCTTGCCAAAATGCACAGATGTTGTGTTTCTTGTCATAAGTCAGCTTTAGCTATGGCAGGTGTAGCTTCTTGTGCTTGAACTTGTGGTTCATCTTGAATGGCTGAGTTTTCTTGTGCCGGTGCATCAGCCATATGTTCATATGCCATATATGGAGTAAAAAAATCCCGAACATTATAAAAGTATACCAAATTCACTAACACTTAGTGTATTATAACTTTCTGTTTAAGATAATATAGTTTATTCGTTATTCCATTCGCTATGTCGAATGAGATCATTCGTTATAACGAATGAGATGATTCATTATTAAATAAATAACGAATGGCTGAATAAAAAATGACTCAGTAACGAATAAGTCCATTCGTTGCATGTATAAGACGAATGAAGTGTCATTCGTTATAAAGTAAAACAAATGTACCTATTCGTTATCTAAATATGACGAATGAGTTCATTTGGGCACTATAGACACGAATGAACCTCCATTCGTTTATGATACTTGATAAATATCATTTTTTTGACTCTCAATCAGTCAAAGTCAAATTTGAGTTCGTCATACCCAGTCAAACATGCAGTTTAAAATTGCAATCGGGTTAAATCACGATGAATCGATGTAATGCTCATATCACTAGACTCATAACATCATCGTCAAACAACCCTAATTAACATTTATATCAAATTAGCATGTTAAAATTGTTCATTTGATTAAAACACAGTCGGTTCACCTAAAACTCTTAATTAACCACTCAAATGTTCATCAATTTTGGCGATAATCATATCGTTTTGATAATTTTTTCCTTTTCAACACAAATTGATCAAAGAAAAATGATTTAGAGATGGTCGAAATTTCTAAAAAAAATTGGCCAAGGTTTTTTTTAGAAAATCAGTAAATTGAGGAAGACGGATGGCACATTCGTCTTCACCTGGGGTTTATATAATGTTTGACTTGAAAGCACCCCTAGGCACATTAATGAGCTCATTCAGTAGTTCAAACTAACGAATAGCATTCCATCTGTTTATTCATTCGTTAACAAAAGTTAACGAATCAAATTTAAATTAATTCATAACGAATAACAATCTAGTCGTCATTTATTCATTATCTTAATCATAGCGAATGAAGTTATTCATTATCAAACCAGTGAAAACGAATGAACTATAACGAATGGTTACATTCGTTATCATTTTTCATCGCGTATGACCTTCATTCGTTATTAAATAATTTAACGAATGGGCTCCATTCGTTACAACAATGTAACGAATGAGGTGTTAAATAAAAATGTAAAAATGAAATTCATTTTAACATCCCAATGGATAAATATGAATCAAAACATGTGTTTTGATAAACCATACCTTACAGCTTTTACCACACGGGGTAAAAATCAATACCTTAACTTGTTTTACATGAAAATTACATAAGTTAAAAGCAATTAACTTAAAAACGTTGGAAAATCTTTTTGTATTTTATTTTTCAAAAAATAACTTTTAGCTTGGAAATCAAGAATAAAGCAGGAACAAAAATAAAATATTTTTTGATTTTGAATATTTTCGACATAAAATCAAAATTAAAACTAAGACAAATATGATATCTGTTTTACAAAAGCAGTAACATAGTTTTGTGAGTTGAGTAGAAACTCATATTGACCAAATCTCCCTCTAGCACAGTTTTATATTTCAGCTTTATTAAGACTGGTGTTAAATCAGTCATTGGTATTGTCCACCTAAACTTTAACAACAAATTTTTATGAAATTTCAGTGATAGGATTAATTTTTTCAATTAAGCACGAATTATAAGTGGCCCCCATCTTTCAGACAATTGAAATATCTCATACAATTAAGCTTATAATGTATGTCCTTTTCTTTACTAAAAAATGATTAATTGTGACTCATGCAAAAATAACTAATAGAAAATAAAGCAGAAGGTTAACATTTTCTCTTAAGATCAGTACTAATACACACAAATAAGGTTCCATTTTAACAAAATAATAAGATAAAATAAGTTGAAGTTGTACATGCCTTAACCTCTAGTCTGGTACATGACTTTTTATAGTATACGCGGAGAAGGTCCAAGGCTTGTACGAAACACCAAGAAAATAAAGCAGAATACTTAAGCCTTAACCCTTAGATCGGTATTCCTACACGCGTAGAGGATCCAAGACTTAAGCAAAAATATAAAAAAAATAAAGTTGAATTGAAAAGAAAAATAAGGTGAATTTCTTAGCAAAATGAACGCATGTACACACAGAAATCTTTAAAATATTTTGAATCTTAAAACAGTCATTAACCATGCTTAAAAATGTTAATCCACTAGATTCGGCTAGCGTTTATGTTTATATCACTTACCTCTTCTTACTTGCTTATTTTAAAGCCTACCAATGCACTAATATAATTAAGCGCATAGCCTTTTAAGCTTATTTCTTACTGGATTAGGGACTAGATGACCAATGTACTACCATATTCTCTTTTTGCTTCAAAATTCATTTTTTGAGGAGGACAATTTTTATTTTTTTTGGATTTTTGAAATACTTGAATGTTTTTAGATTTTATCTATACAAACTAAAAGTACAATATTTTTGTGATTTTCTCTTTTCTCCCCTTAAAACCAAAATATTAAAGAAAACAAAACAAATAAAAACTATACAAACCAAAGTGATTATCCGAGCTTAAGGTTACCAGCAAGAGATTTTAAACCTTTTAGACCAAGCAAAAATTTAAATCTCGTTTCATCAAATGCTTTGGTAAAAGGGTCCGCCTTTTGATAATTCGCGTGCACCTTTTCTATGTCAATTAATTTCTTTTCATAGCAATCACGAATAAAATGATATCTAATATCAATATGTTTCGTTTTAGAGTGGTGCACGGGGTTCTTGGTGATACAAATAGCAACTGAGTTATCTATATAAATGGAAGTAGTAAGAAACTTCAAACCGTAATCCCGCCAGTGTTATTGGATCCATAAAACCCATGAACAGCAACTTGAGGCTGCCATGTATTCGGCTTCTGCGGTTGAAGTAGAGACCGTTGTCTGCTTTCTACACTTCCAGGAAACAAACCGGCTTCCTAGAAATTGGCAACCCACTCTAGTTGACTTGAAGTTGATCTTGCATCCTCCATAATCCAAATCAGAAAAAAGCAGTAATATCGAAACTATCATCCTTGGGATACCATAACTCGATGTCACGATTACCCCTCAGATAGTGAAATTTATCCTTCACTGTCGCCAGATAAGTTACTCGTGGACTCGCTTGATACCTGGTACACAAAAAAACATCAAACATAATATCAGGACGCGATGCATTTAGATACATAAAGGAAACTATCATAGCTCGGTATAGGGACGGATCAACGGTATCCTCCAATTCGTCCGCTGACAAGTTTTGACCCACGGGAAGAGGAGTAGAATAGCCTTTTCCGGCAGTTATCTAGAATCGGCTCAAGACGTCGTTCACATACTTTGTCTGATGAATGAATATTCCATCTTCAGATTGTTGAAGCTGCAACCCCTTGAAAGAAATTCATCTCCCCCATCGAGCTCATCTCGAACTTTGTTTGAATCGAATTTTCGAAGTCCTTTCATAGCTTGTCCTTTGTTGAGCCAAATATGATGTCTTCGACATAAATCTGGACGAGGAGCAAATATTCTCTGACTGTCTTTTAGAAAAGAGTGAAATCCACAGTTCTTAGTTTGAAGCCACTATCCGTAAGATGGTCAGCAAGTGTGTCACACCCCGACTTAGGGTCAACAAGTGTGTCATACCCCGACTTAGGGCCTAGGCGTGTCGCACCCCGACTTTGAAGCTACTATCCGTAATATGGTCAGCAAGTGCGGAAGTCTTTTAATATAAAATATTCATTTATAAAATGTTGGATTAAAATATACATTTAATGTTACAAAACAAGTTTGAGAAACTAAGTTCTTTTCATCGGAAGTCTTAAATATAATATTATTATAACTGAAACTCGAGTGTAAATACCCGTTTGATATTTCATATACCTTTCTTTAAAAAATATAATTCTTTATATTATTTTAATATAAAATATTTGAGCCATCAGATAGCATCTAATTACTAATCTCCAATCTTCTATTCTGTGTTTCTTGTCTGTTCTAACCTTTCTTGTTTTCCTATAAAATGGGTTGGAAAATACGTCAGCACACAGCTGGTGAATGACGCTGACTCTTTTAAAAATCTTTTCAATACCTTTGTGAAATCAACAATAATACCTTTGTGGCAACTCATTAGGCACCCCACTACATTGGGATCAAATTACCCTAAGTACCTTGTACAATTAATTATATACACAATATCATTTCTCTGAACAATCTCATAGACTTTCAAAGGCATGTTGATTGTGACACCCGGCATTTTCAGGTTAATTCCATTAACTAAACCCAGTTAAATCCTGTTGTATGTTTCAATAAACCCAGTTAGTTCTGTAAACTAACATATTGAATTTCCATGCATTTAGTGTCATGTATGCATACATTGAGTTAGTGATGTCATTGGTGACCTAAGTGAGAGTAACTAGTTATTGATAACTAGAATAACAAACTGGTCACACATGTTATAATATATGATAGGCTATAATAAATTTGTCACACATGATATGTTACATGTATTATATGTGATGGGTGTAATTGTGTTTTACGCTACATGATTAGTTGTTGTATACTTATATGTTGTAAGAGAAGTGAATAATTAAAATAACATAACATATGATATATTACATGACAAGTAACAAAAAGACTAGTACACAACATATGATTACTAGAAAATGTTTATAATAGAATGTAACATGTCACATGTAATAAAAATGACATAACCTAAAGTCTAATAAAATTGATTATGCCTTAATGATTGTGTTAATGATGAGTAAATAACAATATTTTGTGTTTTTGTATGATTTTTCAAAAGCAGTACATATTTTTGTATTTTTGGGGAGTTTAAGCAGAGAATCATATTGACCAAATTGCCCTTCCATCACAGTTTTATATTTCAGCGATATTGTGACCGGCGTTAAGTCGGTCATTGATATTGTTGTCCACTTAAATCTTATAACAAACCTTCAAGCGTTTATGTGATATGATTAAATGTTCAATTAGAGCATAGAATATCAAAAACCATCAGCCTCTAATCTCGGTTCAAGCTTAATTTGATTTTCACAATATCACCCCAACGTGACTTAAACCATTATAATGTTGATCAAAATTTGAATTTATAGAAATTTGTGTTCAATGCATTGACTTTCCTTTACTATGAGTGAGTATGCACGAGTCCATCTGTCGGCTTACATACACTGTATCCCCTGGGGTCCATTTCTTACTGGTATTGAGACGCGCCGAGGAACAAATGTATGACTAACAGCGGATTTTGATCAAGTTAGTAGTTTAAATTTGTACGATGTACAACAGTGATCAAGTTTAATGACTTTGGGTTTGCTCTAAAAGTAAATAAAATATTCATGCATATAAATACCCAGATGATTAAGCCGCATAAAGACTCACAATGTCCAGAACTTCAACTCTTGTTATTTGCTTTATTTTATTTTTGGTGATCAAACAAATATAAGGCTTGAATATGACAGGTTATTACATTTCTGCCATCCTTACCGAGATTTTTGGTAGAGACTAACAACTCTTTCAATTTGACATTTCTTTATGTTTATATCGCATAGTTTACTATAACAGCTTGTTTAAGACCAATCAATGCCCCAATTCAATTAAGCACTCAGTCTTTTAAGCTTATTTATTGCTAGATATGGGGTCAAACGATCAATGTACTATCATTTTCTCTTTTTTATTAAAAAATCAAAATTTGAGGTGCATAAAAATGAATTTAATCGCCCCAGTTACATTCAGTCTATATATTAATGGCTATCCTATCAATCCACAAGTGGAAAATAGGACCAAAACATGCAACTATGTTCCACAAACTTAAGTAACTGACATAATTTTCAGCGAGAAAATAAAGTAAAACACATAACAATCGCCCCCAACGACTTTCCATTATCAGGTAAATGGCTATCCCAAACGTTTACAAGTAAACATCAGGACCAAACATATACACATATATGTCCCTCAAATGTAGTAACTGACATAATTTTCAGCGAAAATATGAAAAAATCTTTTTGGATTTTCTCTTTACATACTTAAACACACAATCTTTTTGTCTTTTTCAATTTTCTTACAAACAGAATAAAAGTTCACAATCTTTTTGGTTTTTCGGATTTTTCTATACAAACTGAAAACTCAATATTTTTGGTTTTTCAAAATTTTAATATGTTTTTGGATTTTCAAAATATTTACAAAAAACATGTAAAACAAGAAAGCACAATATATTTGATTTTTCAGATTTTTCAATGTTTTTGGGTTTTATCTATACAAACAAAAAACACAATATTTTTGTATTTTCTATTTCACCCCCTAAAATCCAAAACTAAAATACAATAAAAGAAAAATATACGAAAATAAATATAATCATCCTTGTTTCAAGATATCAGCAAGGGTCTTCAATCCATTTAAACCAAGCAAAAATTTAAAACGAGTTTTGTCAAAAGCTTTAGTAAATAGATCGGCTTTTTGAAAATCGGTATGTACTTTCTCAAGGTCAGTCAATTTCTTTTCAAAATGATCCCGTATGAAATGATATCGAATTTCTATATGTTTCGTTTTAGAATGTTGTACGGGATTTTTGGTGATGCTAATGGCAACAGAGTTATCAATTAAAATTGGAGTAGTAAGAAACTTCAAACCGTAGTCGCGCAGATGTTGTTGGATCCACAAAATCTGGGAACAGCAACTCGAGGCTGCGACATATTCTGCCTCAACGGTTGAAGTGGAGACCGTCGTCTGCTTCTTACACTGCCAGGAAACAAGCCGACTTCCTAAGAATTGACACCTTGCCGTAGTCGATTTGAAATTAATCTTGCACCCTCTCTGAGTCAGAAAAGGCGGTAAGTTCAAAGTTATCGTCCTTGGGGTACCACAACCCGATGTTAGGATTGCCCCTCAGATATTGAAGAATACGCTTGACCGCTGCCAGGTGAGTCACTTGGGAACTAGCTTGGTACCTAGCACATAAACAAACAACAAACATTATATCAGGGCGAGAAGCCGTAAGATACATTAAAGATATAATCATAATGTCCTCCAATTCCTCCGGTGATAATTTGTGACCCACATGGAGATGAGTTGAAGGGATTTTTCTAGCAGATATTTTGAATCGGCTTAAGACAACGCTCACATATTTAGTCTGGTGAATAAAGATTCCTTTCACAGACTGGTGAACTTGCAACCCTAAAAAGAAGTTCATCTCTCACATCGAGCTCATTTCGAACTTTGTTTGCATTGACTTCTCGAAATCCTTACATAACGTGTCGTTTGTTGACCCAAAGATAATGTCGTAGGCATATATTTGAACGAGGAGAAGATCATCACCAATATTCTTATAAAATAAAGTGCAGTCGACAGTCCCTCGCTTGAAGCCGTTATCAGTCAAATGGTCGGCAAGCGTGCCATACCAAGCTCTCGGGGCTTGATGTTGACCATATAGGGCCTTGTGTAATCGGTAAACTCGGTCCGGATTATCAGGATCTTCAAAGCCAGGAGGCTGTAAAAAAAACACTTCCCCGTGTAATTTACCATTGAGAAAAGCACTTTTCACAACCATTTGATAGACTTTAATATTCTTGTAAGCCGCATAAGTCAGAAAGATTCGTATAGCTTCCAATCTTGCAACCGGAGCATATACCTCAATGTTGTCTATACCCTCTTGCTGATGGAAACCTTGCACCACTAGCCGTGCTTTATTTCTCACGATCACACCACGATCGTACTTTTTACATTTGAATACCCACTTAGTCGGAATAGGCTTCTTGACTCTAGCAGGTTTATCAATAAGATCCCAAGCACCCAGTCTGTTAAACTGTTGCAATTCCTCTTGCATTACCTCTACCCAAGAAGGATCTTCAAGTGCCTTACGAGTTTTCGTTGCTCAACTTGGGATAGAAAGCAAGTGTATTTGGCAAGATTTACGATTCTAGATGAATGTAAATCTGCATAAACACACAATACATTATTGTCACCTGACGACGCAACTTGATAACGTGTTTGAACGCCCACATCAAGTTCTCCAATGATGTTGTCCTTTGGATGATAATTATGAATCCGAAGAGTGGGATTCTCAGGAACAACAACACTGTCGTTTAAATTAGTGAGATTCTCCTCAGCATCATGAGACGATTCACCAATCTCACGTGTTTCAGGGAATGGAGCCGAGGAAGAATCAACAAAATGACCATCATCAGACGAGATCGAAATCACATCAGATTTATCAGGAAGATCATCTTGTGAAGCATCAACATAATCATACCTAGAAGATCTTGGAAATGAGAATTGATCTTCCAAATACGCATGAACCAAATCTTCATCAGGTTGTTCTTCCATTTGTGTGAAAGAACTGAATAAACTCTCGTAATCAAACATCCAATCAGGACCTTTACCTTGAGGAGGTGGGTTGTACTTTTGACAATCCACATGGTACCACTCCTCGACACAACCTGAAGTAGAATTAAATACCCTCTTCTTAGGTGATACATAACCCAAGAAATAACCTTCAATGGCATTTTCTTCAAATTTACCCACATCTCTTTTCAACATCGTACAAGGACACCCAAATGGTTCCAAGTACTTTAAATTAGGTTTTCATTTGTTCAAAAGCTCATAACTTGTCTTTTGGAGTCTCTTAACTATCAGAACCCGATTAAGCGTGTAACAAGCAGTATTCACTGCCTCGTTCCAGAATTGGACTGGAAGCTAAGAATCTGCCAGCATAGTTCTAGCTGCATCAATCAAGGTTCTGTTTTTCCTTTCAGCAACACCATTCTGTTGTGGTACGTAAGGAGCACTATATTCTCGATGAATTCCCTTTTGAACACAAAAGAAATCCAAGACGTTGTTTCTAAACTTCGTACCATTATCACTTCGAATACGTCTCACCTGAAGTTTGTATAGTGATTCGATCTTAGTGATTAGGTTTTGAACCAGAACGGGTGTTTGATCTTTTGAACTCATAAATAAGACCCATGAATATCTTGAATAGTCATTGGTAACTATAAGACAATACCAATCTCCAGCGATACTAGCACGATTCACAGGACCAAAAATATCCATATGAAGTCGTTCAAGAGGAGTATCAATGGAATTCAGTAACTTAGGCGGATGTGACTTTTTCTTCTGTTTGCCTTTCTTGCAAGCAATACAGTGGTCAGATAATTTAAAATGTTTCAAGGAAACACCTTCGACCAAGTTATTTGCCATTAAATAATTCATCTTCCGAACATGAATATGTCCCATTCTTCTATGCCAGAGAATCGTGTCCTTTTCAGTTGCTTTAGATACGAAACACGTTTCCACAGAAGTTGATGCTCTAGAAGACATGTTTAACACATAAATATCATTCGATCGAGGGGATCACATGACAACCATGTCCTCGGGAATGACGTATCCCAGTTTCAGAATCAGACATTCTTTATTAGTAAATATTGTCGTGCACTTCTTTTCACAGATTTGCGATACACTTAATAAATTACGATCAACTTTATCACAGTTGTTGACTTTCTCAAACGTAATATGCCCATTTGAAACTTCACCCTCTTGTGTAATCATACCCCCAGAATTCCCAGCAAAAGCCACATACCCTCCTTGAATATTTCTAAAATTGGTTAAGAGGTTGAGATTTCCAGTAATATGACGAGAACATCCACTGTCCATTATCCAGTTTTCATCAGACACGGTCTTGGATGTATCCTACACACAAATTGAAAGTGATTAGTTCAAAAAGGCATCCCAGGCCTTAGTCTTGGGCACCTCTTGAGTTTCATGAGAAGAATCAAATTTAACAGAATTCAATTGTTGTTCAGCAACTTGAGAATAAGTTACAGGCCTCTTAGACTTTCGTCTTAAATAGGCAGCTTGAACGACATTTGAGTTCACGTTCTTACAAATTGGTTCGGTCGGAACAAACTTGGGCTTAACATAACTTACATTCTCATTAACATGAATCACCTTTCTTGGATTCACATCAGAAAACATAATGTGAGTTTCATCATCAAACGACGTTGGTCGTCTCAAAATCTCCTTGACTAATGGAACCGGTTTTGATTGGTACTTGACAAATGGATGAAGATTCTGAGACTTCTTCTGTCCACAGTTTCTTACCACATGACCTTGTTGACTACAAAGAAAGCAACTTCTCGTGTCCACACGATCATGTTGAGATTTGGTAAAAACTGATGCCACAGAAGGTTGATGACTCACAGTTCTAGTAAAATTCTTGGCCAAATCATCAGATAACACAGATTTCTTGTTCATATAGAAATCAAGATTATAACAGTTGGAAAAACTTTGCAAAGAGTCAGTTTGAGTTGATTCACAAAATGAACTTTCTTAGCAATTTTTAATAGTTACTTAGCTTTAATCAATGGGTCTGATGTGTTTGATGTTTTGGCACAAGCATACTAACGTTCAAGATCTTGTATCTTGGAAGTTTAATTGTGAAAGACACTTTCGATAAATTTTGGTTAGATAATGCTAATCGGAATTTCTTTCTCAGTGAACATTGTATCTATTCCTTTTAATTTAAACACACGACCAGTTGATGGCTTGGAAACAGTTGAATTGATAAACTGCATCAAATCCTCATCAAAATAATGAGTGGCCTATATTTTTTCCATGTTTTATATAACAATTTTAGGTTTTTCTGATTTCTTGGCCTTCACCGGTTTAACCTTAACTTGTTCCTCCTTTTTCACTTGAGTTGTGTGTGAACCATACAAAGCCATCTCAAATTCATGAGGTTCACATAAAATGTGATTAGAACTTGGAATGTTCTGGTTTTTGTGTATCACTTCGGTTTCAAACACATCCTCAATGATCACCTTCTCTACATTCTCTACAAACACTTTACTACTTTCGACATGATGTTTTTGAGTTGGTGGTTGGGCTTTAACATTTTCATATTTTACTGGTTTAGATTTGTCAGAAACAATAGGTTCTTTCACAATCACTTCTTCTTCTTTTCTAGTAAAAGGATTTGCCTTATAATCATTTTGAAATGGTGCTGGTATTTCAACAAAACCTATACCCTTTTTAGAATATTTTTGCATACCAGATACTTCGATTATCTCATTTAGCAAAGACGATGAATTTCTAAATTTGCCCAACTTATTTTTCAACTCAATAACTTCATTCTCAAGTTCAGTTATCTTAGAACGATGTTTCAAGATTTCTTGAAATTATTGATCGTTGATTGTCATTTTGACAGACAGCTCAGCCTTTAGGTCATGATTACTTTCAGACAATGCTTCAATTTTCTCCCTAGATCTCATTTGAGATTCCAAAGATTGTCTATAAGTATCCTTAAGTGAAGCAATTTCTCTAACTAAACAATCATTATGGTTTTTCAATGATTCTAACTTAGGCTTGTTTTTCTCATATTCAATCCAAGACACATTAGCAAACACATTAACAAAGATAGGAACAGAAGTACTAACCTCATTAATTTTGGCCATGTGTTGGCGCATGATGCCAGTAGTTCAGTATCTCATGTTTATTTGTGTCTGTAATCGTTTAAATTATTCGTTTTGTGTTGAACTTGTTCTTATATGTTCGCCTTTTGTTTTAGCGAACTTGAGTTGAGCGAAGTTAGGACAACTTCACCTAGTATGTTTGGCAAAGTTGTCGAGTTATATAAACTCTAACTTTGGCTCATTGTGATTAACTTTGGACGGCTGTGTTTGAGTGATTCTCTGAGTCACGTGTTTGGTTTTGGTTATTACCCTTTGAAATATAACTAGTATTCTCTTATATACTTGTGTGTTGCTTGTGATTTACGTGTTCATCGTCTTAGCACTCGTATCGTATACGTAGGGGATTCCCACCCTCGTGTAACGAGATACTCATGTGTAGATCCGGCTGGGAACCTACACCATGGAAAGATAGATTTGAACAGTATGTGAAGTATCAAGACGCAAAGATGTGGGTCTGCAATCTAGATGGGTACATTCCACCAACTACTGAGTTTGAAGGTCGTGGACAGATTAAGAATTATAAAAAGTAAGATGGAGGATGATGAAAAGAAAATATATGAAGTAGAAAGTAAAGCACATGCAGCCATTACAATGGCACTTCCTCAAGAGATTCTCCATACTTTCAAGAAGTACAAAACTGCTCGAGAATTATGGGAAGCTCTTGAAAATCGATATGAAGGAAATGTTGGTGTAGGTTCCCTGGACGGATCACACGAGATATCCCGATATACACAGGTGCGGAATCCCTGTGTAGATCGTTACGGACGTAGAATATTAGCTCACGAACACACGTACACACAATACGAACAACCACACGTTATATTGATAACTTAAACCGAGATGCTTACAGACTCACGTCAATAGACTTACACGTAAACTGAACTCGATCAACCAAAATTCTAACTGACCAACTGATTAACCGTAAACAGTAAACAGAAGACAATATAAATACACGACAACTTCGCCTCAGACGAAGTTGTCAATAACTTCGCTCGTTGAACAAGTTCACCTAGGCGAACTTGTCAACAACTTCGCTTGGTTAACAAGTTCGCCTAAGCGAACTTGTCAACAACTTCGCTTTTACACAAACAATTACATAAACAATATTACAGACTCGATTACAGACTCTAGACATATGAACTACTGACATCTATGCACCAACAGACTCCCCCTTGGCAGTAGCTTCATATCTTGATCTTTCAGCTCTTGTCTTGTAATCCTGTATCTTCATGCGTGCACTCCTTCTCTAACACACACCGTCACAACTCGTTGATACTTTCTTGCTTCATCCTTCCAAGCTGGAATATAAAAGATCTTTTTCTCGTTGAGCATCTTCAGATCAGCTTGCGACAAGTTTACAAGATGCATCGGGTCGTAAACTCTAAGGATCTTTTGTTCATCCTCATCTTCCATCACAGCTTCAGCAGTCTGGCAGTCAACGTACCACCATTTTAGATTCTTCAACACATCTTGAGGCATATTCTTCATCGGAACCTCCTTGATGCATCGGATCGGTTTGTACTTCATCACCATCCATGGCTTGCCATCTGCTCTCAATCCCCTCTCTGTATCCTCCACGAGCTTTCCCTTCTGTGGCTTTAATAGTTCAAACTTCTTTTCTTTTATGCCTTCTTTCCACACAATCTTCTCAATCATTCTTGCCATATTGTTGTTACTTCTGTTTATCAGGCCCAACCTGGCCAAATCTTTCACCTCGCATTCCGGCAATGTATTGAGAGATCTCAACATTCTTTTGAAGTATTGAATGCCATCATAACGCTTCACCACAAACAACTTGATCTGTTCATCATAAATCCAACATATGATTCCCTTCTTCGACTCAGCATAGCCTTTGATGTTATAACTTTTCTTGAACATGGCTGGAACAGCAGGCTTCTTGGTCTTGATAAACCAATGAGCACAGCCTTCCTTCCACCTAGGCTGCTACTCCCACTCAGTCTCATCCATCTCAGCACTCACATCGGCTTTCTCAACCTCAGGGATCTCGTGTTCAACGTTTTCTTCTACTATCTCCCCCTCTTCTATTCCATCTTCAATCACAATCTGCTCACCGATCTTTTCAATCATATCACTTGGCAGCACATCTTCATCAAACAACACCTCATCACTGAACGTGTCGTCGTCAAGCTCTTTCAGCGCATCAATCACATCATCTTCAACTAACAACACATCATCACCAGAACCACCAGCCACGTCAGTAGACTCCCCCTCAGCTGTGGAAGTACCAAGAGCTTCAGAAGTTCTTGGCAGCTCACCACCTGCATCTTTCGATGCATTGGGATCATCGTCACGGTCATTTCTCTTCTTCGTTCTGAGCTCGTCGCCTTTACAGCCCATCTCCCCTTGAGATGCCAAGAACTCCTTCAAGGCATCTATGATTTTCCCATGCTCGACCAGGAGGGATGCCTGTAGCTGATTTGCTTCCACTAGGCTTTGAATAGTCTTTGATTGTTCTGCCACGATCCGCTCTAGTGAAGCTATTCTTTCTGAATCTGACATTGGCGAAGGCGAGACTCCAGAAGCAGGCGTAACCGCAGGTGGTACCATACCTGATAACCCTGCAGCTGTGACGACCGTTGACTCTACAAATCGAGCAGCTACCACCGATTGAGTAAGCGTTGGCGGTGGTAGTGACACGATCTCCGGAGTCGACGTCTGGATGGTAGTGGTGGATGTAATGCCAGCCGTTGATGTAGCCACCACGGGAACATCCGCAGCGCTTGTACTCGTCACCTGTACAGAAGAAGGAACAACGGACATACCAGACAGTGCGGCCGGAGCAAATCGTACAGTCCTTGAAGTCTCTCCAGCTCCCATGCCAGCACCTGTCCTTTCCCGTCTTGATCTTATAATCAGCTTATGTATGTCTTCTTCTTCTTCCGACTCATCATCATCCTCTGTTCTCTTCCTCTTCCCAATCGTTCTCTCTCGAGACACCATCAACCGTCTCCCCTCATTCATAATCTCGTCCAAATCGGAGTCAGCCATCGACGTAGCTGCTCTAGTTATACTCACACCCGAACTTTGTGCAGCTGAGACTTGCACCTCTTCAACTTGATCCATGTCAAAGTAGCCTTGACCTCCAAAAACAGCGTCAAGGTCTATATCCTCAGCCGTTGATACAACAGGCACAGTAGGAGCAGGAACAGCTTGAGTTGCTCTTGCCTGTTGCGGTTGAGGATCTCTGAACTCGTCCCCACCAGCAGGAACATACTCTGGGTTAAGGATTGCTCCTCGCACTTGACGTGCGGCATTGAGCAAAGATATGTTTGCTCACTGATTCGACGTATCTGATCGGGCGTCTCTGAGGTAGAGCCGGAGCGACATGGTTCAATATCATCTGTAAGAAGCGTGGGTACATGATGAACCGCTCCCGAGACATCGCCCTTCTTTGCCTGTCTATCTCGTAAAAGACCATTTGACTGAAACTATAACGCTTATTATAGGTCAGTGCAGTCATGGCAGACTGCATGGTCGCACCCTTACCATCTGTGCCCGCCTTCCTCCCCGACATGCACACGATCATGACGTGCATGAGGAAGCGCCACTGGTCTAGAAGGAAACCCTTCCTCCTTTGGGTATCTCCTAATGGACCAGAGTAGCCCATTCGAAGAAATGCTCCATCACGAAAGGAGCTACGAACTCTGTAGGATCGTCTCGAGTCTCCTCACCAAACTGTAATGCCACCCGGATCTGTTCAGAGTTGAACTGAACCTGTTGATTGTTCACCGTAGCTCTCATCACCGGGGGCTCAACACGGCAATCATATTCTACCGTCTCCCAGAAGTCTTCGATGTTCGGTAGAGATATCGGCAGTGTGTTGGTGATGGCATGAAAAATCCTCGAGCGCAGGAGGAAAGTGATAATCTCGCGGTAGTCATCCACACCGCTCGCCACCGGGTCAAGAGTGATGTACATATTGTGACCCGGGAAAAACTGTCTTTGATTGTCACCGTCATCGCCTCCTGCACCTCCAGCACCCGCAATCGCAGCCATATCTGCAACAAACTAACCAAGTTAGAACGACAAAAAGACATAGCACAAGTTCGCTTTGTTACCATGAGCGAAGTTGTGATAAACTCTGTATAGGCGAAATTAAAGTTGAGGCGAAGTTGGGAACAACTTCGCTTCAGCTTTAAGTTCGTCTAATTAATATAAGTAAAAATGATCTAGGTGAAGTTAAAGTTAACTTCGCCTCATCACAACATCGCCTCAGGCGAATTTAAGTTCTGGGCGAAGTTACGGATAACTTCGCCTCAGGCGAACTTAAGCTTCGGGCGAAGTTACGGATAACTTCGCCTCAGGCGAACTTAAGCTCCATGCGAAGTTACGGATAACTTCGCCTAAACCTTAACTTCGCCTGAATCTGAATCGGCGACAGTGAGATTCATGGAATAACATGCAGGTGATGATTCGGCTTATTTTAGACGATTAAGCACTCGAAAACACAAGTTTTAAGGACATGTTGACGATCAGAATTGTGTTCAACACGTAAACACAAGTTAAGAGAATCGGTTTCAAAACCGATTGGTTCAAGGTTAATAACCGGGTCGAAACTACCCTTGATTATCATGAAAGAACTTGTAATATACGATAATACAACATCTCGAACCTTTGATCGGTGTGAAAATCGGAATAGATAACACGTAAACGGTGTAAAGATCAAGTTCGCCGGAGAATAAGTTTGAATAAGTTTGCTGAAATTTAATAAACTGATGAACAGTTTTGACCTTAAGTATCCCTTATATAGGGGATCTGTTGTACAGGCGAAGTTACGGATAACTTCGCCTAGGCGAAGTTAACCACAACTTCGCCTGTTCAACAACATCGCCTATATATTTACAAAATCAAACCTTATAATTTTAACAATTTTCCAATTAAGTTATAAAACTTTCCAAGAAGAAATAAATAACATGATCATTTCTAAGTAACCAGTTAAAAAATCATAAAACTATCTAAGTACAAAAACTTAAAAATTTAAAGCATAAGGGATCAAATTTCAGTCTCGATAGGGACTGCTACGTTTTAGAAAAGATCCGAACAGGAATCATACTAACTACGTGACTGTCACATAGATCCGTGTTTAGCTGTATTATGACATATAGTGACAAGTTGTAAGCAGGTAATATACTTAAGATGGTTTTCATCGTTTCTGTGATACGAGATAGGTTCAATTAATCCTTAAAATTTAAGTGGGCAACAGCTCAGAAATATTGATGCCTCCTATCTATCCTCAAAGCGTATTTGGCTTTCCACAAGTCACCCCGAATTGACTTCGACCCATAGCGTCTGATTAAACATGTAAGTACTCTTCTTCTGGTTCCCGTTCTTCTTCTTACTCTAAGATTGAGAAGTCTTGATATTTCGTCATCTCTAAAATGTTTCAATAACTCCAAAATTTTTTTTTTTTTTTAAACAAACATAGACTTCAAAGTAGAAATTTAACTGCAAGTCCCGAATCTGGATCACTGCAGTATCTTGAAACGCTATCTTCACGGGAATCAGAACACACATGGGCTCGTGTATGACTGGGTAATCGCTTTTCTGCCTATCATTCGAAAAGATATATATGAAGACACGCAAAACTCTTAAGGAGTTTCCACGTAAAATCAAGTAAAATTAGTTTGTATCACGTCTACTTTTACGCACCATAAAAAGTTACCATGACATACAATGATTGTTCTAAAGCCTTTTAAGCCTAATAACTTCACTAGTTAAGCACACAAAATTAGTATTTCTATCATTTTCCAAGGTTGGATCAATTTTCCGTTTAACATAGCTAACGAACTTCTTACGAAGTAACAGACTTGAAAAGTAATTTCATTTCCCTATTCTTTCAAAATTTTAACAAAAATCGCCCCGACCAAAACAAAGTCTTCAGGTAAAAGGCTATCCCGAAGATCCAATGGATCAGCTGGACCGACCACATACTAGTATGTGTCCTTCTAACTAAGTATGATCGACTAATTTTAAGCGAAAGAATGAAAAACTAATCATAAATCGCCCTGGTCACTATCAGTAATCTGGTTAATGGCTATCCTCAAAATCTACAAGTAGAAAATGAGGATCAAAACATATCCGAAGACAAGTCCTTCAAACTAATGTAACCGACATAATTTTAAGCGATTAGTGACGTTTTTTTTTTCGAACAAAAGAAAAGCATGGTTACTCGGGATTGATCATCCCATTTAGTTCAATAAGGTTTTGAAATCTGGATTTGTCAAACGCTTTAGTGTATAAATCAGCGAAATTTTCAAGCGTATCCACCTTTTCAAGAATTATCAGTTTCTTCTCAGCACAATCCCGTATGAAATGATGACGTATGTCAATGTGTTTAGTTTTACTATGTTTCACGGGATTGTTAGTTACTGAGATAGCAGCTGTGTTATCAATGCAAATAGGAGTAAGTAAGAAATTCAGACCATAGTCGCGCAGCTGTTGTTGTATCCTAAGAACCTGAGAGCAGCAGTTGGATGCAGCCATGTATTCTGCCTCACAGGTTGAGATTGCGACTGAAGTCTGCTTCTTGCATTGCCACGACACTAATCTGCCACCAAGAAACTGACAACCTCCAGTTGTTGACTTCCGACTCTGATTGCACCCTCCATAATCAGAGTCTGTGTAAGCGACCAGCTCCAAGTCTCCTCCTCTCGGGTACCACAACCCCAGCTTCGGCTTGCCCTTGAGATACCGCAGTATCCTCTTTGCACCTTTCAAATGAGATTCTTTTGGATTTGCCTGAAAACGTGCACAAAGATAAACAGCAAACATTATATCAGGCCTAGATGCAGTTAAGTACATTAAAGAACCTATTATCGCCCGATATTGAGTTGGGTCCACATCTGCATCACCGTCTACTTCAGCACCCAATTTGTGATTGACGCAGATTGGAGTATCATATGGAGAACTGTCCTCCATCTTGAAGCGCTTGAGCACATCATGAACATACTTCGTTTGATGAATGAACATCCCGTCCTTCCTCTGATCAACCTGCAATCCTAGAAAGAAAGTTAGTTCACCCATAGCACTCATTTCAAACCTTTTCTTCATGACGGCTTCAAACTCCTGACACATGGAGACTTTTGATGCAGCAAATATAATGTCGTCCACGTAGACTTGTACCAGCAGGATGTCGCTTCCATCTCTTTTGAAGAACAACGTGCTATCAATTTTCCCTCTTTCAAAACCATTCTCGAGCAAGTAATCCGATAAAGTTGCATACCAGGCACGAGGTGCCTGATGTAATCCATACAACGCCTTGCTCAACCTGTACACGTGATCTGGATAGTCTGGGTCAGGAAAACCCGGTGGTTGCTCAACATACACAACCTCATCAACTATCCCATTCAAAAACGCACTCTTTACATCTAGCTGAAACACCTTCATCTTTTCATGAGCAGCAAACGCCAAGAACAGTCTTATGGCTTCCAACCTAGCGACAGGAGCAAACACTTCGTTATAATCAATCCCCTCTTGTTGATTAAAACCTTTCACGACAAGCCTCGCCTTGTTCCTTATAATAATCCCCTTATCATCTCTCTTGCACTTGAACACCCATTTTGTGCCTATCGCATGCACATTCTTTGGTTTTTCAACCAAAGTCCAAACTTCCATCTTCTCGAATTGAGCCAACTCTTCTTGCATGGCCTCGACCCACGAGTTGTCCTTTAAAGCCATTTGATAATTCTTCGGTTCGATCTGGCTTATAAAGTAGGGATACAGGCATTCATCAATTATTCCTGTCTCCTTAATGCTTGTATAAACACAGGTATGTTCATTCAAGCTATTTCTCGTTTGTACACCTGAGGACACATCACCAATCACATTATCCAGAGGGTGATCTTTATGAATTCTCATGGTCGGAACAGAACCGACATGCAAATTATCTTCCAAGTTAGAAGAGATCTCATCAATGGTTGTTTCATGCTGAGAGTGAAAAGGATTGTTAAATTCTTCTTCAGTTGAGGCAGCAGGGGTACCGATAGTGTTTGATGAGGAAGGTTGACATTTTTCAATCAGCTGTCTTTGCAATAAATTTTCTTCCTCATCGAGTATCATCTTCGTCGCAGCTCTTTCTTCTTCTTCAGAAATCTCCAAATCCGGTACGTTAAATGACTTAAAAAGCTTAACATAGTCGAAAAGCTCAGCATGTCCATTGCTAGGTTTTGGCGGTTGGTAACTTGTGATGTCAGTGTTACACACCACCTCCACTTTGCAAGTCGAAGTATTGAAGACACGTCTGTTGGGTGTACCAACAACATAACCGACTAAGATTCCTTCGTCGGCTACTTCACCAAATTTCGAGTTTGTCTTCAAGATCGAACAAGGGGACCCGAATGGTTCAAGACCACTCAAGTTGGGCTTCCTTCCATGCATAAGCTCGTAGCAAGTTTTACCAAGTCTCTTAACGGTTAACACTCTATTCAGAACATAGCAGGCTGTAGCAACTGCTTCAGCCCAGAACATCACAGGAAGCTTCGAATCTGCCAGCATAGTCCTAGCTCCTTCAATTAAAGTTCGGTTCTTTCTTTCAGCCACTCCATTCTGTTGTGTAGTATACGGAGCGCTGTATTGATGTTCAATTCCTTTCTGAAGACAGAAGATCTCCATTTCAAAGTTCTTGAACTCCGTCCCATTGTCACTTCTGATGAACTTAACTGTTTTACTCACGACGTTCTCAACTTTAGTAATCAAACTCTTCACCATTTGAGCCGTCTCATCTTTCGATTTCAGAAAATATACCCACGAATATCGTGAGTAGTCATCAGTGATCACCAAGCAGTAAGAAGTACCTCCTAGACTTTTTACATTCACGGGACCGAAGAGATCCATGTGAAGCAGTTCTAGAGTATTGGCAATTGAGTTGACCTTCTTGGTGAGATGGGATTTCTTGTGTTGCTTTCCCTTCTTGCATGCAATACATTTGTCTTCAAAGTTAAAACTTTTCAAGGGAACGCCCATCACAAGCCCATTTTTGACAATGTGGTTCATCTTCCGAAGATGAATGTGCCCCATTCTCCTGTGCCATAGTTCGGATTCTGATTCGCTTGCTTTTGTCATTAAACATGATTCTCCCAAGGCCATTTCAGTAGACCTCATATCCATCACATACGTATTTGTATCACGTGGAGCTGTCATCACTATCCACTCGTCTGGTATCTGAAAACCAGGCTTCAACACGATCGCCTCATTCTTCGTGAAGTGAACAGTATACTCCTTATCACAAATCTGCGACACACTCAGCAGATTGTGCTTCAGCTCTTCAACAAAATTCACATTCTCAAGTGTCATCTTCCCATTGGACACCGTACCTTTTCCCGTAATCCTTCCTCCACTTTCAGCAGCAAAACTAACTCTCGCACCCTGAACAGGTTTTAAGTCGTGTAACAAATATTTGTTACCCGTCATGTGCCGGGAACAGCCGCTATCTACAATCCAAAGACTGTGGGCAGCCCTGTTCAACTGTTCCTGCACAATAAAGCAAATGATTAGAATCTAGGGACCCAAGACCAATTGGTCTTGGATCTATACATCCCGTACTTCTGCTTTCCGAAGTTAGCATTTTAATAATTCCTATCAGTCCTAGTAGGAAATCTCATTGGAGATTGAGTGTGAGGCCTTCCAAACCTATGCGTATTGAAAGTATTATATCTTACGGTTTGGTGATTAGCATTGTAAAACTGAGGTTTGTTTCTGTGAAAACCTGTATTAGTTACATTTTGAAACTTTGAAGGGTTTTCATTTTTAAAATTACCATTAAGCTTATGCTCAGTTTTAATAGGCCTCACGCCTCTGAATTTAGGCGTCAGAGGACAATCTGCAACAAGATGTCCTAACTTATTACACCTAAAACAACACCTATATTCCATTTTCTTTTCAAATGTTGTTTTGGATGTAGAGGCAGTGTTACCGGCCGTTCGTCTCACATAAGGTGGGACGTACGGGTTGAGTGGAGTATTCTTTTTAGGAGATTTATCTTTTTCTCCACCAGTGGGTAACACTACCTTCTCTGTTGTCTTACCCGATTCGGACAACTTATCCGAATCCGATGAGACCGGACTCGTAACAGAAATATTTACACTTGAAACAGGCGAACTCGTTTCGCCACTACTAACACTACTAACACTTGGTTCTGAACTCTTAACTTTGATAGGAATTGTCTGAGGAACTTCAAAATCAACAGATTTCTGAACACTAGGGTTAAAAGTGTAATTGTGGTTATACGGTGGTGGAACCTCGTGATAACCAATTCCTCCTCTCTTTGTAGAGGTACCTTGATCACTAACAAGGTGATCAAGAATAGCTGAGGGATTTCGGAACTGCTCCAGTTTTCGGTTTAGTTCCACCACTTTCACCTGGTGGTCAGCAATCTGCTTTTCTCGTTCAGCAATCAGTTTAGTCTTTTCTTCTAAAACCTCATAACTAAGATCAATAACTTCAATTTTTTCAGCAAGTTTAGTTTTTAAGCTTTTAACATCTTTTTCACATGCTTTAATTTTAACTTTGTAACTGTTTTCTCTTGCTTTTGTGAAGTGATGATCTTCTTTAAGAGTTTTAAATTCAGCATCTAAACGAACATATTGATCAGTTATGGTAGCAAGTTGCTCAGACAAATTCTCACATCTAGTACAAAGAGATTTAGAACTTACCTCGGAGCGTTGATCCTCGTTATCTGCCATGAAAGCTTTTTCCATACCAGTAGCTTTCTCTTCTCCGGTAGTCTTCTCACGTTTTTCATTCTCAACCTTAGCCATATTTGCCTGTTCACTAGTTTCATTCAAATGCAGGTTCCAGTTGTATTCACCTGCTTCTCTGGACAACATGGCATTGATTTCCTTATTATTCCCAGTGTGCTGTGCAGGCCTGCCTTGACCACGTTCAACTCTCTCGTTTCTGCAATCTTTTGCAAAGTGCCCGTTTTGTTGACAGTTATAGCACCTCACCTTAGATTTGTCGAACCCTGGCCTGCCACCAACAAACTTTCTCCCCGTTTTTCTCATGAACTTCTTCACTCTCCTCACTATCATGGCCATCTGCCATTGTAAATCCATCTCCTCCAGATCATCAGCATCGATCTGGTCGAAGTCTTCATCTAGCATCCCTGGATCAACCACCTTTCCTTGAATATAGTTTTCATATGAAGCAATAAATGAAGCATAGAGGCCAAACTGCTCTTCAGCAGATTTGACGCTCATTGGCATCTTTGAGTAATTATTGCTTGAGGAACTTGAAGATCCACTACTCTGGCTTGCTGTCTGTTGAGTACCAGTTGATCCACCCGCAACAAAGCAAACATCCCCATTTGTGTTTACTGACACATGCCCCTCCTGTGAAGAATTTGCACCCGACTCACTTTTCGAGTAGTAGGCGGCAGAATCAGACTTAGAACTTGTATTGGAGTTCACTTTCGCACCGTACATGCCTGGATCTTGAACCTGATCCATAGATGTTTCTTTTCTAACCATATTAAGCTCAAAAGTTCTGAACTTGTTGACAGCAGTTTCAAGATCATAAGTAGGGAAGTCCTTGTCTTCCCTCATTAGTACAGTATACATCTCCCATTTTGGTGGGAGAGCATCGAGAAGTTTTTCTACAATCTCTTCTTCTCTGTAGGAAATGGAGTAATTACTCAATTCAGTCATTAGATGATAATACCGAGTGATAATATCATCAAGAGATTCGTTCTTTAAGTACTTAAAGACTGAAAATTGAGTTTTAAGCAGCTTCATCTTTGAGGCCCGAATGCCTACATTTCCTTCGAATCTGCTCTCAAGAGCTTCCCAAAGCTCTCTAGCCGATGTATACTTTCTGAATGTATGGAGGATCTCCTGCGGAAGAGCCATTGTGATTGCAGCATGAGCCTTGCTTTCGGCTTAGTACATCTTCTTCTCCTCTTCTTCCATTTTACTGTATTTCTTGATTTGGTCTCGACCCTCATACTCCATGATCGGTGGAATATATCCATCTTGGATGCATACCCACATCTTTGCATCCTGGTACTTAACATACTGTATGAACCGATCCTTCCACGCAACAAAGTCGGTTCCCTTCAGCAATCTTGGGGCCTTTGTAGCTGACCCCGCTTCAACTTCCATCTTGACAAGCTCTGAAATATTGATTGACGACATCCTTCTTGAAGACTAAGAAACCTGAAAAATTCTGAAATGGGCGAAGTTAGAAAAAATTTCTTCGAAACAGTACTGTAGGCGAAGTTAAGTATAACTTCGCTTAAGTAATAACTTCGCTGGATCCTTCTTAAATTCGCGTAACTGGGCGAAGTTGAGAATAACTTCGCTTAGGATAAGCGAACTTAGAAAGTAAGCGAACTTGAAGAGAACTTCGCTAAACAAGGCGAACTTGAGAAGAACTTCGCTGAGTTAGGCGAAGTTGTGAATAACTTCGCTTCTCCTTATATCTTCGCTGAAACCCTAGGAATCCTGACGGCAACTTCGCCTGATGAACAGCAACTTCGCTTGACGAACTGAAACTTTTTGCAGATCTGAAAATCGAATTTTAACGACGATTTTGACGGTTTGAAGGCTTGAACACACTTGTAGGAGGCTATAATGAGCAAAAACACCAAAAACTCGTCCCGGTAATACCCGAAATGGAACGAATTCTACACCCGCGTGAATATCCCGAACCACACAATCGAGCAAATGCTCTGATACCAATTGTAGGTTCCCTGGACGGATCACACGAGATATCCCGATATACACAGGTGCGGAATCCCTGTGTAGATCGTTACGGACGTAGAATATTAGCTCACGAACACACGTACACACAATACGAACAACCACACGTTATATTGATAACTTAAACCGAGATGCTTACAGACTCACGTCAATAGACTTACACGTAAACTGAACTCGATCAACCAAAACTCTAACTGACCAAGTGATTAACCGTAAACAGTAAACAGAAGACAATATAAATACACGACAACTTCGCCTCAGGCGAAGTTGTCAATAACTTCGCTCGTTGAACAAGTTCGCCTAGGCGAACTTGTCAACAACTTCGCTTGGTTAACAAGTTCGCCTAAGCGAACTTGTCAACAACTTCGCTTTTACACAAACAATTACATAAACAATATTACAGACTCGATTACAGACTCTAGACATATGAACTACTGACATCTATGCACCAACAGTTGGGATACGTACATCCAAGACAAAGCTACTGAAAACTCAATTCTCTGTATTCAAGTATCTGAAAAATGAATCACTTGATGACATCATCACACGATATTATCATCTGATGACCGAGCTGAATAACTACTCCATTGAATACAAGGAAGAAGAGATAGTGGAAAAGCTTCTTGATGCTCTTCCACTAAAATGGGAGATGTACACAGTTCTGATGAGAGAAGATAAATATTTTGAGAAAATTGACTTGGAGACGGTAGTAAATAAGTTACGTAATTTTGAACTTAACATGGCTCGAAAGGAGACACCTACTGATCAGGTTCAGGATCCGGGAATGTATGGTGCTAAAGTCACTCTAAACTCAAGTTCAGAAACAGAAACCACTGCCTACTACTCAAGAGGGGAGCCAAACGCCACTCAAGATGATCATGTGGTACTCAATATGGATGGTGACGTATGTTTTGTGGCGGGTGGAAGTAGTTCCTCAAAGCCTCAGTCCTCAGCTGGTAATTTCTCAAACAGTACGCCTAATAAGAATTACATACAGATGCCGATGAGTGTGAAATCAGCTGAACAATAATTTGCTCTCCATGCCTCTTTTATTGCCTCTTATGAGAATTACATCAAAGGAAAAATAGTCGACCCTGCAACCTTGGATGAGGATTATGATCAGATCGACGCTGATGATCTGAAAGAAATGGATCTGCAGTGGCAGATGGCTATGATAGTAAGAAGGGTAAAGAGATTTATGAAGAAAACTGGTAGAAAGTTTGTTGGAGAAAGATCGGGGTTCGATAAGTCAAAGGTTCGGTGTTATAACTGTTAACAAAATGGTCACTTTGCTAAAGAGTGTACAAATGAGAGAGTGGAACGAAGTCAGAACAGGCCTGCTCAACAGAATGGAAGTGGAAGTGAAAACAAGGCTATGGTATCTCAACAGAACGGTGGATATAACTGAAATATACACGTTGAGGAGGTGATTGAACAAACAAATTTGGTGAATACAGAGACTGGAAGATGCGACCGAGAACCACTGGAGGACAAGGCATACATGGCAGAAGTAAATGATCAGCTCTCTGAGGCATGTTCTGAATCTCATTGTGAACAATGTGAAAAGCTGCCTGACCAATTGAAAGCTTTTAACTGATCAGTATGTTAGTTTGGATACTGAATTAAAAAAATTAAAAGAAGAACATCACTATTCTAAAACTAAAGAAAATAGCTACTCGGTAAAAATAAAAGCTAGTGAAAAGGATATCAGAAGTCTTAAAGCTACCCTAGCGGAAAAAATACAAGTAATTGACCTTAGCTATGAAGTTTTTGAAGAAAAGACCAAACTAATAGCTGAAAAGGACAAACAGATATCTGATTGCCAGGTAAAAGTGGTGGAATTGAACAGGAAAATTGAACAATTCAGAAACTCATCTGTTGTTCTTGATCACATTCTAAGTGTTCAACGTTCCCCTAAGATCAAAGGGGGAATAGGATACACTGAAGTTCCACCACATTTCAATAATAACTATACTTATAATCCTAGTAATCAGCAATCTGTTGGTGATGAAATTAGTCAGACAACTCCAATCAAAGTTTCTACTAAAGAAACTAAGGTTAATGAGAGTGAAGCGAGCCAGACAGGTTCTAATGTTACAAGTTCTGTCTCATCAAATTCGGAAAAATCCTCTGAATTGGGTGAGATAAAAGAAGAGGTCGTGTTACTAAAACGAGGGAAGGACTATAAGTTTGATGAAAATAAATCTTCCCTAAATCCGTTTGTTCCATCATATGTGAGGCAAACTGATAGTAACACAACCTCAACATCTACAACAACTTTTGAGACGAAAGTTCAAAACCACAAAAATAGTTTTCGAACAAAAGTTGTTTCGGATGCAACAGGACATGACTCTTTATTAGTGACTGTCCTCTGAAACAGAGGAAATCTAGCAATATGAGGCCTACGAAAACTGAGAATAAAACGAATACTAAATATGATGCTGGTAAGAGTGCTAACACATCAAATTTCAATCATTGGACTAATCCAAGATTTCAAAGAAACTAGTCACGTTTTTTCCTAGTAAATCACCAAACCAATAATTATAATTCTATTAATACTAGAAATTCTCAAAGATTTGGATGGCCTCATAGCCAGTCATCTAGAAATTTTCCCTTCAGAACTTATAGAAACTCTCCTCAAACTAACTTTGGGCAACCAAGGTACTGGATGCCGGATAACAGGTTTAATCGACCAAGACCAGAAGGTCTTGGGTCCCCAAATTTTAATTTATTTCCTTAATTGTGCAGGAACAGTCGAGTAGGGCTGTAAACAATATGTGGGTTGTTGACAGTGGCTGTTCCCGACATATGACTGGTAACAAGAAATTGTTACGTGATTGGAAGCCTGTTCAAGGAGGAAAGGTTAGTTTTGCAGGAGAAAGTGGAGGAAGAATTACTGGTATTGGGATTGTGACGAATGGAAGAATAAAGTTGGAAAAGGTGAATTTTGTGGAAGAGTTGAAGCACAACCTGTTGAGTGTCTCTTAGATTTGTGACAAAGAATACACCATTCATTTTACTCAAGATGAGGCACTCGTACTTTATCCTGGTTTCAAGATACCAGAGACCTGGAACGTGATGAAGGCTCCAAGGTAAAAGAACACGTATGTAAATGATATGAAATCAACCGAGATGGCAATAGAAGAGTCATGTCTTCTATCAAAAGCAACAGAATCTGAGTCAGAGTTGTGGCACCGAAGAATGGGTCATATTCATCTTCGCAAGATGAATTACATTGTCAAGAATGGGCTGGTACTTGGGGTTCCATTGAAGAACTTCTATTTTGAAGACCAATGTATGTCATGCAAGAAAGGAAAACAACACAAGAAGCCACATCACCCCAAGAGGGTTAACTCAATTGTTAGCACCTTGGACTTGCTTCACATGGATCTCTTTGGTCCTGTGAATGTAAAAAGTCTAGGAGGAACGTCATACTGTTTGGTGGTAACCGATGATTACTCACGATACTCTTGGGTCTAATTTCTGAAGGCAAAAGATGAAACAGTTCAGTTGGTAATTAACTTGATTACTAAGGTGGAAAATATTGTTGGGAGAAAGGTTAAGTACATCAGAAGTGATAATGGTACAAATTTCAAGAACTATCAGATGAAGATGTTTTGTTTGTAGAAAGGGATAGAACGTCAGTATAGCGCCCCATATACTCCACAACAAAATGGAGTAGCTGAAAGGAAGAATAGAACTCTAATTGAAGGCGCCATGACCATGCTGGCAGATGCTAAACTTCCCGTGGTGTTCTGGGCTGAGGCTGTTGCTACAGCCTGTTATATCCTTAATCGTGTTTTAACTATTAAAAGATTAAATAAAACCTGTTATGAACTTATGCATGGTAGAATGCCAAATTTGAAAGGTCTTGAACCTTTCGGGTCCCCATGTTCGATATTAAAGACTAACTCTAAATTTGGTGAGAAAGCTGGCGAAGGTATCTTAGTTGGCTATGTTGCTGGGACACCCAACATAAGAGTCTTTAATCTATCAAACAGCAAGGTTGAGGTGGTCTGTAACACTTACATTACTAGTTACAAATCACCAAGGCCTAGCATGGGACCAGCAGATGCTTTCGACTATGATAAGCTATTTAAATCTTGTAATGTGCCTTACTTGGATTTTGCAGACATTGATGAGAAAATGGCCATAAATATGTTGTATGACGAAGAGGAGGCTATTATACAACGTCCGCAATATAATCAACCAACCTCGTCAAGTGCGGTTGAAACTCCAGCTGTCTCGAATGAAGATGAATTCTACAATCCATTTCACACTCAGCCTCACTCTGATGAACTCTCTTCAAATCTTGAGAATGATCTGGAAGTCGGCCCGGTTCAAATCACCAAACTTCACAAGAATCACCCCTTTAGAAAATGTGATCGGTAATCCTTCTGATGGTGTGCGTACTAGAAGAAGCTTGGATGAAAACACATGTGTGTATGCAAGCATAAAAGACTCTGGTATTATAAATGAATGCTTGTATGCCTGCTTCATCAGTCAGATAGAACCAAAGAATTATCAAATGGCACTGAAGGATAGCTCGTGGGTAGAAGCCATGTAGGAAGAGCTGGCACAGTTTGAGAAGATGGAAGTATGGCAGTTAGTTGAAAAACCACATGATGTGAACGCTATCGGTACAAAGTGGGTATTCAAGTGTAAGAGAGATGAGAAGGGGTAATAATTCGCTACAAGGCAAGATTGGTAGTTATAGGGTTTAATCAACAGGAAGGAATCGATTACAACGAAGTGTTTGCTCATGTGGCAAGACTGGAGGCAATTCGACTATTTCTGGCATTTGCTGCACACAAAGAGATGAAAGTGTTCCAGTTGGATGTGAAGAGTGCGTTTCTTAACGGAAAAGCCGATGAGGTGGTATATGTGGAACAACCTCCGGGTTTTCCTGACCCAGATTTTCCTGATCATGTGTACAAACTGAGCAAAGAATTATATGGGCTACATCAGGCACCTCGAGCCTGGTATGCAACTTTGTCAGATTACTTGCTAGAGAATGGGTTTGAGAGAGGGAAGATCGACTGTACCTTGTTTGTTAAACGGAAAGGGGGTGATTTTCTACTCGTTCAGGTTTATGTGGACGATATTATCTTTGCTGCCTCAAGAGTTTCTATGTGTCAGGAGTTTGAAGCAGTCATGAAGAAAAGGTTTGAGATGAGCGCCATGGGCGAATTAACTTTCTTTTTGGGATTGCAGGTAGATCAGTAGAAAGATGGAATGTTTATTCACCGAACGAAGTATGTCCATGATGTGATTAAACGCTTTAAGATGGATGATAGTACCCCGTTTGACACTCCAATCTGCGTTAACCACAAACTGGGTGTTGATTTCGACAGTGATGAAGATGTGAATCACACTCAATAT
This sequence comes from Bidens hawaiensis, assembly GCF_021521415.1. Taxonomy (NCBI): domain Eukaryota; kingdom Viridiplantae; phylum Streptophyta; class Magnoliopsida; order Asterales; family Asteraceae; genus Bidens; species Bidens hawaiensis. The sequence goes on along the minus strand of NW_027491723.1, from coordinate 840,368 downwards.
CGGGCAATCATAGGTTCTTTAATGTATCTAACTGCATCTAGACCTTACATTATGTTTGCAGTTAGTCTTTGTGCTCGTTTTCATGCAAACCCGAAGGAATCACACATGAAGGGAGTGAAAAGAATCTTGCGGTATCTTAAAGGAAAGCCTAAGTTGGGACTATGGTACTCGAAAGGGGGAGAACTGGATCTGGTAGCATACACCGACTCTGAATATGGAGGATGCAATCAGAATAGGAAGTCGACAACCGGTGGATGTCAGTTTCTCGGAGGAAGATTGGTGTCGTGGTAGTGCAAGAAGCAGACCTCTGTAGCCATTTCAACCTGCGAAGCAGAATACCTGGCATCATCAAATTGTTGCTCCCAGGTTTTATGGATACAATAGCAAATGCGCGATTATGATCTGTATTTCACTCAACTCCTATTTGCATTGATAACACTGCCGCAATCTCAGTAACTAACAATCCCGTTAAACACAGTAAAACTAAACATATTGACATTCGTCATCATTTTATACGGGATTGTGCTGAGAAGAAATTAATTATGCTTGAAAAGGTTGATTCACTGGATAATTTTGCCGATCTTTTTACAAAAGTGTTTGACCGATCCCATTTTCAAAACCTCGTTGAGCTAAATGGGATGATCAATCCGGAGTAACCTTGTTTCTAATTTTCATAACAAAAAAAAAACATCACTATCGCTTAAAATGATGTCGGTTGCTCAAGTCTGAAGGACATATTCCACGAATATGTTTGGTCCTTACATCTACGTGTAGATTATAAGGATAGCCATTAGCCAGATGACTGAAAGCGTACGGGGCGGTTTATGATGGGTTTTTATTCTTTCGCTTAAGTTAGTCGTTCATACTTAGTCAGAGGGACACATACTCGTATGTCGTCGGTCCAGCTGATCCACTGGATCTTCAGGATAGCCGTTTACCTAAAGACTTTGACTTGATCGGGGCGTCTGAAATTAAATTTTTTTTTTAGGAAATGATATAATTTTTCAGTCTATAACTTCGCAAAGTTTTAATATTGGTGTTAAAATGAAAATTGATCCAACCTTGGAAAGTGATAGATAAACTGATTTTGTGTGCTTAACCAGTGAAGTTATTAGGCCTAAAAGACTCTAGAACAGTCATTGTATGTTATGGTAGCTTTCTATGGTGCGTAAAAGTAGAAGTGATACAAACTAAATCTTCTCGATATATAGTGGAGAGTCATTTTGAGTTGTGCATGTCTCCATATACATCTCTCCGAATGATAGGCAAAAAAGTAATTACCCAGTCATACACGAGCCCGTAAGTGTTCTGATTCCCTCAAAGATAGTGTTATGTATCTGCAGTGATCCAGATTCGGTACTTGCAGTGGTATTAGACTTGCAGTTGTATTATCATTATAAAAAAACACTTTCGTTATTATCGTTAAGCCTTATGAAAATTATCTGATTACAAATATCAAGGAAGAGGCAAGAAAGAATATTTCAAAGTATAAGAAAGTACGGGAAGACGAATCCGAAGGTCGACATGTGAATATTGATTGATCAGACGCTACGGGTCGAAGTCAACTCGGGGTGACTTGGGGAAAGCCAAATACGCCTTGAGAATAGATAGGAGGCTTCACAATCTCTCATGTGTTGTCCATCTAAATTTTGAGCTTAATTGAACCTAATCCGTATCACAGAAGCAATGAAAACCATACTAAGTTTTATACCTTCCTACAACTTGTTTCTCTATGTCATAATACCGCTGAACATGGATCTGTGTGACAGTCTCTTAATTAGTATGATTCATGTTCGGATCTTTTCTAAAAACACGCTGGGTTTCTGCAAGACTGACATTTGATCCCGTTTATTTAGTTATTTAACTTTTGTTATGCATTTTGTCTTATGGTTTAACTTCTTAAACTTTTGGTTACTTGTTTTTGATCGTTTTATTTCTAAAATTAATTTTAATTAACTTCGCTGTCGGCGAAGTTAGATGAAAAGCGAAGTTGACTATGGGTTAACTTAGGGGCGAAGTTGGATAAAGGGCGAAGTTAGGTTAACTTCGCCCCTGGGTTTTTCAAAAACAATATAACAGGGGACTGTGGTCAAAATTAGTCAAACTTCAAAACCCTTAAACCATCGGCGAACTTACCAGTTGAATCACACCTCTTGTTTATCAATTTCGATCCGTAATCCAGGTTGGTCCAATCGTTGTAACTCATAATCCATATTGAATATTGTTAATCGGTTTCTATATGATTTGTATTGATCCCATTTGTGTACCAAACCCTTCCCACTATGTCGGTCCGATTTGAAGGCCCTTCTTGGTGATAATTAGTTATTCAACACTCTAATCGCATTAATCTTTTCTTATTGATACTCTCTGATCGGCCATTCTTAGCCATAACTAAGTGTGGAGTTTGCGCCGTTTATGTGGCGAAGTTAGGGTTTCAGCGAAGTTAACATAACTTCGCCAGTCCCTTAACATCGCTAAAGCTACAATTTCGCCTGTTCCATGCAGGGCGAAGTTGTAACCTGGTACCATACTGATCTGACTTAGCTCGTTTGTTTTGTAGATATGGCTGCAGGGGCTGGTGCTGGAGGTACAGGTGGTGACGAAGGCGAAGGTGATAACCGACAGTTTTTTCCGGGTCACAACATGTATATCACCTTGGGTCTAGATGGTCGTGGAACTAATGACTTCCGTGAGATCATTACGTTTCTCATTCGCTCACGTATTTTTCATGCCATTACTACTACTCTTCCGATTTCACTACCAAATATTGAAGATTTCTGGAGAACTGTTGAGTATGACTATCGTGTTGATCCACCTTTGATGCGTGCTACTGTTAACAATCAGGTGGTACAGTTTTCGGCCAATCAGATCAGGGAAGCTTTACAGTTTGGGGTTGAGACTACTGACGACCCTACTGACTTTTCAGCCACTTTCCGAAATGGTGCATTCTTTCGTATGGGGTATTCAAGACCATTGGCAGACTCTTAGAGAAGGAAGGGGTTTCTTTTAGATCAGTGGAGATTTCTGATGCACGTGATGATTGTGTGCATGTCTGGACGCAAGGCTGGTACAGATGGTATGGGTGCGACAATGCAATCGGCGATGACTGCGTTGACTTACAACAAGCCTTACAGTTTCAGTCATATGATATTCTATGAGATCGATCGTCAGCGACGCGCGGTGGCAAGGGAAAGATTTTTGATGTACCCGAGATTCTTACAGATGATTCTAAATCATGTAGCTCCAAATCTGCCACAACGACGTCCTATTTCATATATGGAGAGTGTTTCTAAGAGAATTTTTGCTCAGTGTCGATCATCGAGTGCACGTAGCAGGGAAGAGCTACGTCCTAGGCACAAGGCATTGTTTGGGTACTTAGTGAATCATGCTTATGTTGCTCCTCCAGGTGATGAATTTCTTGATCCGGCACCACAACAAGCAGATATCCCTCAACCACCTCCTGTGGTTTAACCACCACCCGTGGTACAGCAAGCACAGCCTGCTGATCCTGTTGCAGCTCCAGAAGAACAGGTTGATCTTGAAGTTGCCTTTGGAGGGCAAGGGTTCTTTGATATGGAAACGCTTGATCCAGCTGCTGAAGTTCAAGCCTCAGTCATTGAGGTGTCTGGTGTAAATGTTTCCATGGTCGGTACATCTGTGGCGGATTCTGAGGGAACTGTCTCTGATTCCTCCACTGACGATATAGTCGAAGCACAACAAATTCTTGCCAGACAAGAAAGAATTCATGTCAAACGAAAGAAAGACTCAGATGATAGTGAATCAAATTTTGAGGAGGATTTGTATCGTTTGGTACGAAGATCAAAGAAGGAAAAGGTTGGTGAAAGTTCTAAAGTTGGTGAAAGTTCAAGGGTTGTTCATTTTACTCCACCAACATTATCGGGTATGTCTATGTTACCGGTCTCTTCGGCAGTTACTTTACCAGTCACCTAGAGTGTACCCTTGGTGACTGTATCATCATCCTTTGGTATTCCTCCAACCACGTTCCAGTTTACAGCACCGGAGATTGTTTCTTTACCGCCTCCTACTCTTACTCCATCAGAGGTGGTCACTAGATTTATTTAGTCGACGCTGGTTGCGACTGTTGGGTTACCTGTCTCTATTCCACCCACGGTTACTATTCAGCCTACCTCTGATATTCCAGCAAGTTTGGGAATTCCACCGCCGTATGCTCAAGATATTTCTCATATGCGGTTTGACTTTGATGCTACTCTGTCTGATTCTGAGAGGATTGTGGCTATTGAACGGGTTGTTGCTGAACAGTCGCGGATCAATCTCATTCAGACACAAGCTATTCAGCGGCTTGTGGAAGAGAATCAGATACAATCATCACTTCTCATTGAACACGGTAAACTCTTTGATGCTCTTAAACAATTCTTAGCATCTCAGGTGGAGACGAGTTTCAAGGGAGATGAATTGAGGAAAAAGAATAGGCAAGTCAGAGACGATGATCCTAATGCATCGAAAGATGCAGGTGGTGAGTTTCCAAGAACTGAACAAAATCTTGGGACTTCCACATCTTAGAAGGAGTCTGCTGATCCGTCAGGCAGTACAGGTGGTGAGAATGTGGTGGTTATAGATGATGAGGAGGTGTTGGGAAATGATGGGGATGATTTAGTTGATGATGTCTTGATGGCTAGTGAAATTGAAAAGATTGGGGAACAGATAGAAATTGATAGTGAGTTAAAAGAAGGAGAGATAGTTGATGATGGTGTAGAGCATGATATTCCAAGTGTTGGTGAGGTAAAGCTGGGTCAAGATGAAAATATGTCGGGTGATTCTTAGTGGGAAGAACAACCAAGATGGAAAGAAGGCTGTGCTAAATGTTTTTTCAAGACAAAGAAACCTGCGGTACCAACAATGTTCAAGAAAAGTTACAATATCAAGGGCTATGCTGAATCAAAGAAAAGTATTATCTGTTGGTTGTATGATGAACATCTAAAATTGTTTGTGATAAAGAGATATGATGGGGTTCAGTACTTTAAGAAGGCTTTGAGATCGCTCAACACCTTGCCTGAGTGTGAGGTGAAAGATTTGGCTCAGTTGATATTGATTAATAGAAGTGATGACAACTTTGCGAGATGAGTTGGAAAGATTGTGTGGAAGGAAAGTGTAAAAGAGAAAAAGTTCGAGTTGTTGAAGCCTCAGAAAGGAAGGTTGGTTGAAGACAAGGAACGAGGTATGCGGGCTGATGTTAAGCCCTAGATGTTGATGATATACAAGCCAATTCGATGTTTGAAAGAGGTTCCGATGAAGCTGATGCCCAAGGATGTGTTGAAGGATCTCAAGTGGTGGTATGTTGACTGCCAGACTGCTGAAGCCGTGATGGAAGATGAGGATGAACAAGAGATTCTGAGAGTGTATGATCCAATGCACTTGGTTAATTTGTCTCAAGCTGATTTGCAGATACTTAATGATAAGAAGATTTTCTATATTCCTGCACGGAAGGATGAAGCAAAGAAGTACCAGAGGGTGGTCTCTGTCTGTGTGAGATTCCAAAGATTGTCTGTAAGTATCCTTAAGTGAAGCAATTTCTCTAACTTAACAATCATTATGGTTTTTCAATGATTCTAACTTAGGCTTGTTTTTCTCACATTCAATCCAAGACACATTAGCAGACACATTAACAGAGATACAAACAGAAGTACTAACCTCATTAATTTTGGCCATGTGTTGGTGCATGTTGCCAGTAGTTCAGTATCTCGTGTTTATTTGTGTCTGTAATCGTTTAAATTGTTCGTTTTGTGTTGAACTTGTTCTTATATGTTCTCCTTTTGTTTTAGCGAACTTGAGTTGAGCGAAGTTAGGACAACTTCTCCTAGTATGTTAGGCGAAGTTGTCGAGTTATATAAACTCTAAATTCGGCTCATTGTGATTAACTTTGGACGGCTTTGTTTGAGTGATTCTCTGAGTCACGTGTTTGGTTTTGGTTATTACCCTTTGCAATATAACTAGTATTCTCTTATATACTTGTGTTTTGCTTGTGATTTACGTGTTCATCGTCTTAGCACTCGTATCGTATACGTAGGGGATTCTGCACCCTCATGTTAAGAGATACTCCTGTGTAGATCCGGCTGGGAACCTACACCATGTAAGCAAAAGTGGTTGGTAGCTTTTCACATGAATCATCAGAATCAGACTCAGTATCATTGTCAGAAGATAGCTCACTTCCGCTTGCATCTTGAAAATTTTCATTTGATTCAAACATGGCTAAGTTTGCTTGATTTTCATTTCACAGCAATCTTTGTGACAAATCAGTTCCATCAGAAGTCAGCAAAGCTTGTGTTCCAGATGTTGATGGTTTCTTTTCAGAAGATGTATCAACATCATTACCCCGTTTCACAAAAAAACTACGATCTTGACTTCTAGGACCAGTGTACTTCTTCTTCGGTTTACCACATTCCTTGGCAAAATGCCCACGTTCTTGACAGTTGAAGTATTTAACCTTTAATTTATCGAACCCAACCTTCTTTTTTAGTAATGGAAGATCTTTGCCAGTCCTTTGAATAAACTTTTTCACTTTTCTGACAATCATCGCCATATTCCATTTCAAAGCCATGAGCTCTAAGTCATCAGGATCAATTTGATCATAGTCTTCACCAGTCAACTCACTCGTTGCAATCTTACTACTAACCAGATTCTCATAAGAAGTCATGAAGGCTGACAAGAAGGCAAAGTTTTGTTCAGCCTCCTTCATGTCCACATTCGGTGGTGCTGAAAATTGATTTGTAGTAGTTGAATTTTCATACCCTCCAGAAGAACCAGAAGAACCAGGTGAACCAAAACTTCCAGAAGTGAAGAAGCATGCACGTGGATCACTATAAATTGTTGTAGCATTTTCACTTGCATTCTGAGTGAGAAATGCAGTGATCGGAGAAATTGTTGAACTCAGAGGCATACTTCCACCATAAAAGGCTGAATCTTGACTTTCCTTAGAAGACTTTTGACATCTAAGATCATATTCACATGCTTCGATCTTTTGTATGAACTCAGACACACTCAGATCTTCATTACTGAAATAATTATTTTCTTTCAGCACCATTAAGATAATCGAGTAAGAACTCGGTAAAGCACTCTTGATTGTATCTAACTTATCACTTTCAGAAGGTTCCATCTTCATCTTGTCCATTTCGGCTATCAGATGGTTAAACCGTGTTGTCATCTCTTCGACAGTCTCACATTTAAGTAAGTTAAAATTTCTAAATTGAAACTTTAACATCACCTTCTTGCTTTCTGCAGTATTACCCATACTCCTCATACGAATGTGTTGAAACAACGAAGCACAAATCTTGATGCTACCGACTTGATGAAATATGTTTTCAGGTAGCGCCATTGTAAGAGTTGAGTATGCTTTCGTTTCAATCTCCAAAGCCTTCTTTTGTTCCTGAAAATATTGTGAGATGGCTTTAGGTGTGAATCCAATTGTTTCATCTCCAATCATTGGAACAGTATACACTTCATCCAAACAATAAGAACAATCAGGGTGAACAGAACCCAAATGAGCACGGAAACGAGGTTCTCATTTTGCAAAATAACTAAATTTCATTAGCCATGGACATTTGGAATGAGATCAATTTCCGTGTCCAAATGTAACATTTGCTGCATGAGTACGTTTTGAGAAGCCAATGCATACAAACCAGCCATCTTGATAAGTAACAAAACAATCAAACTTTAAGGACTAAACTTGAAAACATATTAACAAACTTGGAACAATAAGTATAACGAACTGTGAACAGTGTTTGTGATATGAGCTCAGTTATATATAAATATTATAACTATTTCTACACTTTTAAGTAACTTTAGAGTTGTATTTATTAAATTGTAATCCTAATTGTTTCAAATTGGATACATAATGGTTTCAAGAGTCAGGGAGCTAAATAGAGTAATTAACTAAACTTGAGACCAACGAAAGAAAAATAACTAATTAGTATAATATGTTAATAGAATTATTATTATTAGAAGTATACTAATATTATTATATTACTATTAAATATATTCATAACTATATTTTTGCAAAACGTTTATATAAAAAAAAAATAATTAGACTACATAAGATAAAAGAATAATTACATTCACGTTCACAGTATGCAAAAAATTGATTCATTTGATTCTTGTGATCTAATTAAATTTTGAAAAAACAGGGTCCACACCAAATCTTGGGCTTTGGTCGGTTGGAATAGAAGAAAAGGAAAGCGTGATGCATAAGGAAGGGTTTTAAAAAAAGGGGATACAAATGAAAACCCTAAAGGAGGGCACGACAGAAGAAAGGCAAGGGCCACCCCCTGCTAGAGCATCGGTTTTTGGGTCAACAATTCGAGTTTAAATGAAGCAAGAAGGTCAATTATTTATATATTATTCGATGAACCGTATTATATATTTTATCTTTGTTTCATCGATTATTATTATGAGAGGCTAAACTTTTATACTGCCAGGGTTTGGATGAATACTATGTAGACTCGTTTTATTTTTGGTTTAGAATTATTTATTGATTTGTGATGCTTTGGTAAGGTTTTTATTATATTTGGTTGTGATGCATATTCGTATTTGGTATTAATTTATTATCAATTTATTGTTCCATATGTGTCTTTGTGAATGTCTTTCATGTATGGATGCATATTAGGTTTTTACTGTGTGTTTGTAACTAGTTTATGGTTTATTGTTAACGTATTCCATAGGAACGGTAATTGAGAGTTTAGAGATACCTTATATTCTTCCACTTGAGTGACCGGGAGGTAATTAAGTGTCGTCTGTTTTGGTCTTTTGCGGGTTTGGGTAGTGATTGCACGGGAGTGAGTTACCCTAGACTGCTTTAGATTCTTACAGATCCGAATTATAAGCGAATTTAATAAAAATACCCCTTTACGCCTTAGGGAGTTTTGTGATTAGAGAGACCGGGAGATGATTTAATCTTTGGGTACCTTAGCATAGTTAGGTAAGGTGAGACCGGGAGGTGATCCGAACCATTAAACCGTTGAGCTTACATGATATTTAAGGTTCTTAGGTATTGTTGGTGAGACCGGGAGGAGATCTAGCATACTTTAATTATTCCTTAAGTTTCATATTTTTTTAGAATTCGGTTACCAATCATAAATCCAATTCCGAGAGTTTACTAATTGACTAGTAGGATTCCTTACCTAGGTAGTTGTTTCCCTTATTTGAGTTCCTGTCCGATTTGTCTGTGTCCAGTTTTAGAGTAATTATTATTTATTTTATATTTAATAAAAAAAACATAAAAATCAATTAATTAAGTTTAGTTAAGTTAGAGTCTATTTTAGGTGTCGCTAGGGTCATGTGGGTTCGACATTCGGACTTCATTAGGCTTTACTACAGTTGATAGGTACACTTGCATGTCTAGTGGTCTAGCATTAGGATAGTCTAGATTTATAAATTTAATACTAGAGTGTCTAGGTTAGGTTAAGTATTTAATAGACCGTTTTGCACATCAAGTTTTTGGCGACGTTGCCGGGGATACTTAGGCGATAGCGAAACAAGCTTTGATTGAACTTAATTGATTAACTGGTCTTTTCGTGTTTTGATTTGTGGTGTGTCTTGTGAGTCCATGTACTAGATTAAGTGTGTTTATTCGCCTTTAGGATAATTAAGTTTGTGTTTTATTTTATCGAGTCTAGTTAATATGTTAAATATATCAAGTCAGGTTAGGAGTATTTTATATCAAAGATGTTGGAAAGAGATGATGTTAGAAAGAGCCGAACAAGAGGAACATGAAAGATTCTAAAAGATTAAGGAAATAGAAGCCAGGCTTGATAGGTTGTTAGAATTAGAAAGACTCCGCAAGATAGAGGAAATCGAAGCTAGGTTAGACGAGATAAGTGCTAGAATTAAAATTGAGAGTTTTTCTTACATGGAGTGCGAAGCCGTCTATGAAACGGATGATGAATTCTGGAGTGATGATTATGAGGGCGTGATAGAAGAGAATGAGTTGGAGCTACATGATTACACGGAAGAGAGTGAAGATGTCATTGAGGAGCCACTTGACCAGATGGAAGATGACGAAGAGGATGAGCATATACCATCTTGGGAGGATGAGTTTGGTGATGAATTGATGGGTTTACCAGTTTTTGACGAACATGCAGAATTTGACCATGTTGGCGATCTTATCTATTTAGAAACATTAATCATGGGGAAGCCAACAATGGAGATCAAAACGTCACCAGAAGAAGAAAAAAGAGAGAAAGTGGCAAAGGATGATGATCAGAATCTGGTGGTAGTTGAGTCGCCAGATTATTTGAAGGTTAGCAAGTCTGTGGATGAGCTAGATAGTGGATCGCCACCGAAATCGACAAAGCCACAGAAGAGGGACCGAAATTGCTTGGATCAACAGGTTTTGAGGGTTCAAAAATGGTACATTAAGAGTTATAGGATAACACTGAAATGTAAGAATAACCATTTTCTTCATTATATGTCACGTATTAAGTTTGGTCCAGGTAAGTTTATGTATTGGTGGTCCAACTCGTTAGAATGTTTTAAAATGCTTTTAAGTTTCACTATGTGCTATTTGATTAAAAATGTTGGACGGGTGGAATTAAACGGGTTAGACCGGGGTTGGATAAAAGAAAAACCTCCTGATTAAGATCTCGGGAGCGAGTCTGGCTGAAGACTCATCTGTAAACTTAGCACTTCCCGGGAGGCAACCCGGTAGAATGTTTTTGTTTTACTTTTATTTTTGTTTTAGGTTTTTCTTGCTTTCTTGTGCTGGCTGTTTCTTGATTTGCTTTCAGGTTGCTTCACATATGCTATTGGATGATTAATGATACATGGTTTAATTTAAGTTTGGGGAGGCTATTTGCTTATTGATTGCCGCTTTCGTTCGTAAGTGACAGCTTGGTAGAGAGCACTGGAGTGTGAGGCTTTCGTTCGAATGGGAGGGCATGGGACACGACTCGCGAAACATTATCGTCATATTTACCAGGGGAGTCTGTTCCACTTTACTTATATTTGAATGTGCTTTAACTTTTGTCTTTTTCCTGTCTCATTGAGGACAATGTGACATTTAAGTGTGCGGATGGGAAATTGACGTTTTTATATTAAAAAAATTCAAAAAATTTTAATAATAATAAAAAAAAGTTTAAAAAAAATTTGAAAAATGTCCCGAATTTTAACGAAATTTTTGCAAATAATGGAAAATGATAGAAAAATTTGAGATTGGTTTTTAAAACTACTATTATATATGAGATTAAATAAAAGGTAGCGCACTAAACTTGGGATGTGTCGTTAGGCCCAACTAGCTTTGATAGTCCTCTTTAGCAAATTTTATATATCTAATAATTTGAAAAACGGTGAAACCGAATTTCGATGCTTAGGGAGGATTACCATAATCTAAAAACTTAGAGATGGTAAGACTTAGATGCACTCAAACCAGCATACTACCACATGTCTATCTTTTTACAACTTAGAAATAGTTATATATTTTAGGGTGATATAAAAGATTGAAAAAAAGAGAAAAAAAAAGATTGAAAATCAAAAGAAAAAGAAAAAAAAAGAAGTATGTTATGAAACTTATGAATATTCCGAAAAGTTGTTCCGAAAAGCAAAAGAAAGAGAAAGTTATGTATTGTAAAATGCCAAAGAACCATTATTCTCAAAAATAGAAAGGTAGGCCAAAGTTGCACATACTAGACGAGACTTAGAGTTTACGTGTTACCAAGGGGATAGTGACTTTGAGGATACACTATTGGGGCTCGAAGGTTCTTAGTCAATAAATATTTTTTTATAGGGAATATATAGGACAAAGTCCAATAATATTTAGGGTATGCTCGTACGAACTCCACATGACCATTCATCCATCAAATTTCACCAAGTGCATCTAATTAGTACCATCAACGAGTCCTTGGCTTATGTTGATTTGTCAAACCATTCTGCTTTGACTCTAGTTTTTTCTAGCTCTCTTTGTCTGAGATGGGGTAGGTGTAGCCGTGATTTTTGAACTTAAAACGCCTAGTGCAATTGGGGGTTTGATAGGCTGGTGGCTGGGTTTAAGTGGACAACAATATCGGCAATCGCGGTTTTTGCGTTTTTCTGTGCTTAAAAGATAACCTACATGTTTTGAAAACTAGTCTTGAATTTTGATTCCATTGCAGTATATATATTTTTCGGGGACGAAAAAGATTTAAGTATGAGGATATTTGATATGAGCTCAACTATATATAAATATTATAACTATTTCTTCTCTTTTAAGTAGCTTTAGAGTTGTTTTTATTAAATTGTAATCCTAATTGTTTCAAATTGGATACATAATGGTTTCAAGAGTCAGGGAGCTAAATAGAGTAATTAACTAAACTTGAGACCAACGAAAGAAAAAAAATTAATTAGTATAATATGTTATTAGTATTATTATTAGAAGTATACTAATATTATTATATTACTATTAAATATCTTCATAACTATATTTTTGCAAAACATTTATATAAAAATAAAATTATTAGACTACATAAGATAAAAGAATAATTACATTCACGTTCACAATATGCAAAAAATTGATTCATTTGATTCTTGTGATCTAATTAAATTTTGAAAAAACAGGGTCCACACCAAATCTTGGGCTTTGGTCGGTTGGAATAGAAGAAAAGGAAAGCGTGATGCATAAGGAAGGGTTTTAAAAAAGGGGTTAAAAAAGAAAACCCTAAAGGAGGGCACGACAGAAGAAAGGCAGGGGCCACCCCTGTTAAAGCATCGGTTTTGGGTCAGCAATTCAAGTTTAAAAGAAGCAAGAAGGTCAATTATTTATATATTATTCGATGAACCGTATTATATATTTTATCATTGTTTCATCGATTATTATTATGAGAGGCTAAACTGTTATACTGCCTGGGTTTGGATGAATACTTTGTAGACTCGTTTTATTCTTGGTTTTGAATTATTTATTGATTGGTGATGCTTTGGTAAAGTTTTTTATTTTATTTAGTTGTGATGCATATTCATATTTGGTATTAATTTATTATCAATTTATTTTTCCATATGTGTCTTTGTGAATGTCTTTCATGTATGGATGCATATTAGGTTGCTTACTGTGTGTTTGTAACTAGTTTATGGTTTATTGTTAACGTATTCCATAGGAACGGTAATTGAGAGTTTAAAGATACCTTATATTCTGCCACTTGAGAGACCGGGAGGTAATTAAGTGTCGTCTGTTTTGGTCTTTTGCGGGTTTAGGTAGTGATTGCACGGTAGTGAGTTACCCTAGACTTCTTTTAATTCTTACAGATCCGACTTATAACCGAATTTAATAAAAATACCCCTTTACGCCTTAGGGAGTTTTGTGATTAGAGAGACCGGAAGGTGATTTAATATTTGGGTACCTTAGCATAGTTAGGTAAGGTGAGACCGGGAGGTGATCCGAACCATTAAACCGTTGAGCTTACATGATATTTAAGGTTCTTAGGTATTGTTGGTGAGACCGGGAGAAGATCTAGCATACTTTAATTATTCCTTAAGTTTCATATTTTTTTAGAATTCGGTTACCAATCATAAATCCAATTCCGAGAGTTTACGAGTTGAGTATCAGGATTCCTTACCTAGGTAGTTGTTTCCCTTATTTGAGTTCCTGTCCAATTTGTCCATGTCCAATTTTAGAGTAAGTATTATTTATTTTATATTTAATAAAAAAACATAAAAATCAATTAGTTAAGTTTAGTTAAGTTAGAGTATAGTTTAGGTGTAGCTAGTGTCATGTGGGTTCGACATCCGGACTTCATTAGGCTTTATTACAGTTGCTAGGTACACTTGCCTGTCTAGTGGTCTAGCATTAGGATAGTCTAGACTTTTAAATTTAAAACTAGAGTGTCTATGTTAGGTTAAGTATTTAATAGACCGTTTTGCACATCATTTTGTAACGAATTAAAATAACGAATCAATTATAACAAATTGAAAGTTCTCTAAGTAACGAACTAGGTACAATGTCATACGAATTAAACTATAACGAATTATCAAATGAATAAGGTCAACGAATCAGGTCAAATTGATGAATCAGTTTGACGAATCAAGTTAACGAATTAGATTAACAAATCCGAATTCAATATAACTAACCAAGGTAACGGATATCTGAGTTCACTTAACGAATCAAGTAACTAATCACTAAGTCAATCTTAACGAATCACAAAGTCAAATTAACGAATTAGGTAATGAATCTCGGATTCAAGGTAACGAATTAAGATAACGAATTAGCTACAGTTGATAGCGAATCAACTATAACGAATCAAGTTGTTATAACGGTTATAACAAACTCTGACAACTTTTGCCACGTGGAAAAAGTTTGATAGATACGAGGTTAACAAATCAGACCACGTGTCTGACGAATCGTATAACACGATTCAAATTTTGTGACGAACTGAGCATCGAATTGAGAATTTGTAACGAACTACAATGACGAATTAACCGAAGATATAACGAATCTTCAACAACTGATGAAGATCTTCAAAACTTCATCCTTAATTTCCAGAATTCTGGAAAACTAAGAACACATTCATCGAACCCAAATCCGTAATGCTTACTCGATACTATACCAAATCACACACATAATAGCTCAATTTACTCGTAATCTCACTACGAAACCAAATCGCAATAAACCAAACACCAATTTACTCAATTCCGAATCCAATTTGACCAAAAACCAACCCCTGTGCCACAATCAGATCCAAATCAAAACAATACAAATCCAATCCAATTCCCAATTCCACTCAAACACACCTTCACAATACCTTACTAATCACAATTCTCATTCAAATCTGTCCATAATCAATCAAATCAACACTTAATTTGATAAAGTTCAAACCGGATCTAAATAAAACTAAACCTATACTTATAAACCTTCAATTAACGAATTAACACACAAGATCAAGAGCAATCGAACCCTGAAAGCTCTGATACCACTTGAGAACGTCTCAGATCTCAGATTTAAGATCCAAATACGATTAACACGGATCTAGTTCACAGATTACTCTTTATCGATTATAGATTATACATATAGATATATTATATATGATTAGTAATATGCTAAATAGTTGAAGATTGATTGAGAGAACAAATTGGCAAAGTTTCAATACGTTAAATTAATCATTAAATTAACAGAGGTGTTCACCTCTATATATAGAAGATGGGTCTAGTTCGTTACACATTCCGTAACGAAATAGCCTTCCACTAAGTTACATTACAAAACGAATAATAAACTTAACGAAACAAACTCCCAATTCGTTAAACATCCTTAACAAATTGGGATGAACCTTAACTTAAATTCTAGTACGTTAAACATTCTTAACGAACTAACGTAATATAATAATATTTCTTTCTTTAATAAATACAAAACATAAATACAAAGACTCGAGACACAAAACCGTGCACTAACATAACCCGATCAGGTTCATCGATGAGTTTCCATACACCCAGTCTGTCACACCCGGCCCTGAACGGCGGAAACAGCCGGGCGCGCGCGAGTGGGGATTGATACTTAAGCACGGGCCATTGCAAACATTCAAAGATTTTCATTGCGCATGAAATGTTTAATACAAATACATTACATTGTTTAAGAATTACATAAAAACATCCAAGTATAAAACTGTTGAAGATTTCCACGCCATATCCCCTCGCGCGGCGAGAACAACCACGCGCATCGAAGGGATAGAACTAAAATCTTCCAAAAAGCTAGTTTTAGATGTTCAGCGTGAGGTGCTCTAAGTGTGACTCCATGCGCTACCTAATTATCTCCTGAAAGACACGTAAAAACATTTGAATCAGTATAAACTGAGTGAGTTCACAAGTTTTAGTAACTTGATAAATCGTATTGCATCATAATCTTGATAAAAATCATTCTGAAACATAATTCTGATAGCATCATTAAAACACATGCTTGGTAAAACATAGTTCTATCAACACATTCTGATAAAATCGTTCCGCGAGTTACGCGCGAACATTTCTGGGAACTGTGCTCGTCTGTGTAAGTGGCGCTGCCACTACGAGCGAAATAAGTAATACCGTCCCGCGGGTTACGCGCGGACACATCTGAAAAACCGTGCTCGTCTGTGTAAGTGGCGCTGCCACTACGAGCGAATAATACCGTCCCGCGGGTTACGCGCAGACGTTGTGCCGGAAAACAAGGCGCTCGTCTGCGTAAGAGGAGCGACCTCTACGAGCGGGCTCAAACCCATAGTACTGCCCCATGACCATACTAGGCACTCGTCTGTGTAAGAGGTGCGACCCCTACGAGTGGGCGGATCAAACCAGCAGTCCCTACCCTTAGAGTTCCAATGGTAAAGTGATCACTTACTCGAATCTGGTGCACTAACATTGAAAAACCATAGATAACCGTTCGCATCGCTCATCATGAAACATAACTTAAACACATAATCGCTTGCATAGCTTGTAAGTATACCATGATAAAACATTATTTAAGTACGTGTCCCTCGCCCCGAAAACAGTTTAAAAATAGTGAAAACAGTGAAAATAGGGGCTGTGAGACTCCCCTGTGGTTCTTGTTAAGGGATTAATCGAGATTCGGGTTTTCTTGGTGTTGGCCTTTGAATTGAAGGTCTAGAATACGATTAAATAACAAGAAGTATATATATTAAGATCAAGAAATAGGAGAATATAAGGGTTGGAAAGTAGATCTCAGGGTTATAATCTCGGCTTACCTAGTAACAGGATCGGAAATGAAAACAACGGATGCTTGGGAGATGATTAGTGCAAGTTTGCAGTTCTTTGAAGTGTGTTTTGAGTGATAATTTAGGTTACATATTTATAGGCAAACTCAAGGGAACACAATCATTGAAAAACCATAGATAACCGTTCGCATCGCTCATCATGAAACATAACTTAAACACATAATCGCTTGCATAGCTTGTAAGTATACCATGATAAAACATTATTTAAGTACGTGTCCCTCGCCCCGAAAACAGTTTAAAAATAGTGAAAACAGTGAAAATAGGGGCTGTGAGACTCACCTGTGGTTCTTGTTAAGGGATTAATCGAGATTCGGGTTTTCTTGGTGTTGGCCTTTGAATTGAAGGTCTAGAATACGATTAAATAACAAGAAGTATATATATTAAGATCAAGAAATAGGAGAATATAAGGGTTGGAAAGTAGATCTCAGGGTTATAATCTCGGCTTACCTAGTAACAGGATCGGAAATGAAAACAACGGATGCTTGGGAGATGATTAGTGCAAGTTTGCAGTTCTTTGAAGTGTGTTTTGAGTGATAATTTAGGTTACATATTTATAGGCAAACTCAAGGGAACACAATCCCTTGCTTTAGGGGATTGTAATCTTTTCATATCTAGGGGTAATGATGATAAAGTATGGAAATTATTATTATTTATTTAAAAGTGGAGGAGTGGATAAAAGATCTTGATTTGATTTGGACAGGACATGCAGGTATGGGGTTGGTGAGAATAGGGTGGCTGACAGTTGACTTTTCATGTTACAGTGTGCTTTTTCAGGTACTTTTGTCAGTGTACAGTAAAAAGTGGAAAATCTCTGAAACACGCTACTGTTTCCTTTTGGGCGGGAGTAATCTCCTTACGTCTGGAGAATAGACTAAGTGTTCTGTGCGCATCACTTTGTGCGCATAGCTTTCTGCGTGAAGGACATTTCTTTGCTGCGGGTAGGTGCGTAACCTTCTCGCAGTTAGGGACATTGAGTTTCATTTGTAGATTCTCCAGGTGGTCTTGGTATTTCAACATAGTGATCAGTTATGTTGAAGTCAATTCCATCTTGGAGCTTCAGACAAACTAGCTCTCAATGTTCCCGCCATGCGGGGAGGTTAGTTCCCTTCCGCACGCGCATAAACGATTTAGGATGCACCCGCCTTAGCATCGTGCGGGATGGTCGACCCTTAGACAACATAACGTTAAGTTACATGAAAACATAAAGCCAAAACATTCGCGCATGGCGCATATAACATATGCCCTACGCTGGTTCTTAACATGGTGCGCTTGCGCAGGTTGCACATAACAAATGCACGCGCTGACTATCATGGCGCGCTCGCGCAGGGCGCACATAACAAATGCACGCGCTGACTATCATGGCGCGCTCGCGCAGGGCGCACATAACAAATGCACGCGCTGACTATCATGGCGCGCTCGCGCAGGGCGCACATAACAAATGCCCGCGCTGATTCTAACATAGCGCGCTCGCGCAGGGCGATCATAACAATTGCCCGCGCTGATTCTATATGGCGCGCATAATATTTACAATCACCTAATTATTAGGTTGATTACTTAGTTTAAGGGATTGGGAATTTACCGGGTGTCACACAGTCGAATAAACTGTTTGCAATTCCTCTTAAATTGCTTCTACCCATGACGAATCTTCAAGAACCATACGAAAACTTGACGGTTCCATTTGAGATTGAAAGCAAGTGTATTTCGCAATACTCATGATTCCTGATGAATGCATATAAGCATAGGCACACAATACACTAGACTAACTTGTATTAGCAATCTGATGTCGTGTCCGAACGCCATCATCAAGATCACCAATGATGTTGTCCCAAGGATGATACGTATGAATCTGAAGTGTCGGATTCCTAGGCATGAAAACACGATCACTTAAGTTAGTCAGATTCTCTTCTGCATTATGGGATGATTCCCCAACCTCGGGATTATCTGCAAATGAAGACGAAGAATAATCAACAAAATAACCATCATCTGACGTTACATAAACTAATCAGAAGTGTCACGATGGTCATGTTGAACTGCATCACTATAGTTAGAAGCCCTTGGTTTAGAAAACATTTGATCTTCCAAGTAAGCACACAACAAATCTTCATCCGAGAGATCAACTATGGGAGTAAAAGAATTAAATAAACTCTCATATCAAACTTCCAATCAGGACCCTTGCCAACAGGAGGTGTTTTGTAGCTATGGTAGTCTACATGATACCATTATTCAACACAACACGAAGAGAAATTGAAAACTCGTTTCTTAGGCGATGCATAGCCCAAGAAGTAACCCTCAATATCCTTTTCCTCAAATTTTTATGCATCACATTTCAACATTGTGCAAGGACACCCAAAAGGTTCAAGAAATTTTAAATTAGGTTTGCGGTTGTTTAGAAGCTCATAACTCGTCTTTTGCAACTTCATAACCGTCATAATACGATTGAGCGTGTAGCAAGCCGTGTTTACAACCTCATTCCAAAACCGAACATGAAGCTTTGATTCTGCAAGCATTGTGCTTGCTGCTTCAATCAATGTTTGGTTCTTCCGTTCAGCAACACCGTTCTGCTGTGATACATAAGAAGCACTATATTCTCGATGAATACCTTTCTGAACGCATAAAAAGTCCAATACAGTGTTTTTGAACTTCGTTCCATTGTCACTTAGAATACATCTCGCCTTATGTTTGTAAAGTGATTCGATCTTTGTGATTATGTTCTAGACAAGAACCGGTGTCTATTCTTTAGAACTCTACGAGTACCTCCGAATTTTCATCAGTCACAACTAAACAATACCAGTCTCCAGTAATACTCGCACGATTCATAGGACGAAGCAAATCCATATGAAGTCATTCTAGTGGAGTATCAATGGAATTCAATAACTTCATCGGGTGCGAATTATTCTTCTTTGTGCCCTTCTTGCAAGCAACACAATGATCGGTCAACTTGAAATGTTTTAGTGAAACCCCATCCACTAAATCATTTCCATTAGATAGTTCATCTTTTTGACAAGAATGTCAACCATACACACATGCCACAGAATCAAGTCTTTCTCAGTTGATTTAAAGACAAAACACGTTTCAGCAAATGTAGAAGTCGATACCTTAGTACTCAAATTTAGTACAAAAAAATCATTCGACCGAGGAAATCTCATAACAACCATGTCTTCTGGAATGACATATCCTGGTTTGAATGTTATTCACTCCTTGTAGGTGAACACGGTGGTGTACTTTTTATCACAAATTTGAGAAACACTCAACAAGTTGTGATCCACGTTGTCACAATAATTAACTTTTTCAAACGTAATAGAACCGTTTAACACATCCCCTTCTATTTTTATCATGCCCCCAGAATTACTCACAAAAGCTACATAACCCCCTTTAGTATTCTTCACATTGGTTAGAAGATTAATATTGTCGGAAATGTGACTAGAGCATCTACTATCCATGATCCAATTTTCTCCAAATATTGTCTTGAATAAACTCTGCACAACAAGTCCACGGCCAAGTACTTATTACTTCTTTGGGTTGTAATTGCTATCTTATTAGGTTCAGCCGCTTTAGCCGTTCGGAACCCAAAAACCATTCCGACCGGCGGTCAGAATTTCTTCGAATATGTCCTTGAATTTATTCGAGATGTGAGTAAAACTCAAATTGGAGAAGAATATGGTCCTTGGGTTCCTTTTATTGGAACTATGTTTCTATTTATTTTTGTTTCTAATTGGTCATGCGCCCTTTTACCTTGGAAACTTATACAATTACCTCATGGGGAGTTAGCCGCACCCACGAATGATATAAATACTACTGTTGCTTTGGCTTTACTCACGTCAGTGGCATATTTTTATGCGGGTCTTACCAAAAAAGGATTAAGTTATTTCGGGAAATATATTCAACCAACACCAATTCTTTTACCTATTAACATTTTAGAAGATTTCACGAAGCCCCTATCACTTAGTTTTTGACTTTTCGGAAATATATTAGCCGATGAATTAGTAGTTGTTGTTCTTGTTTCTTTAGTACCTTCAGTGGTTCCTATCCCCGTCATGTTCCTTGGATTATTTACAAGTGGTATTCAAGCTCTTATTTTTGTAACTTTCGCCACGGCTTATATAGGTGAATCCGTGGAGGGCCACCATTGACTAGAAAGTTTTTTTTTAACCTAAGGCAACGTGTGCGTGGCTAAAAAATTGACTTAGGGAATGAAAAGACATAACTACACTATATACGATCAGAGTAATAGAAAAAAAGATTACAACAAAGATATTGGAGTAGAGAATTGAAAAAAGGGGGAAAGAGATCTCAAAGATCTATTTCCGAAAATTTCTGTTTGGTCCATCTATATCAAAATCATATCTTCCCCCCAATGAATATTCGGTTTTGATTGGTCATCGAATCCGAATATTCACTATTCGGAATCGTAATTTGACGAAGAAGTCTTTTGGTATTACCACGTATTATTAAATGTTATTAAAAAAACAAGATGTTCTATAGAATGATTCCCCTTTTCAGTTCATTTTATTCACCTATTGACCAAAGGAAAATATTAATAAATAATAAAAAAAATTAATAAATAATAAATTGTATGAACTTAGATCAATAAAATCAATTTCTATGCAATGATTCGGCCCAACCAATTTATCCATTGATTATCCTATCAATGAGGATAATGATAAAAATGATAAATGAAGGGGGAAAGGAAAGGATAATTGATAAAAAGCGGGGTTCATAAAAGGTTCGTAGAGGGTAGGTCGAACTAAGTATATGGAATTGAATGGCTATAAGTTAACCCTTGTCAAGGGTTAGACGCATCCTTATCAAATTGAATTGAAAGAGTTGGTTTACAATGTGGAAAAAAGACATGTATATGTGATATCAGATATTGACTAGTTATATACGAGCTAAAGATATATCCAATTTTCCCTACTAATCGAATGTGAATGTAGATGGGGATTCTATAGAAGTCCTTCTGTCTCATCTGTACAGTGAGTTGAATGAATAAACGGATTAAGTCAATCAAAAAATCGAAGAATTCAAAGAGCGATTCGGGACAAAAAAACGGAAAAACTAAAGTTGTATGGATTCACAAATAATTTATCGAGAGAAACTAAAAAAGAGATATCAAAGTAATTTTGATGATTCAATAATGTTATTACTTGAATTCGAAGTTCGTAGTTACTTCGACTGGATGAATCGTAGCAATGGAATAATTAAGTCATAGTTCATTTGTTGAATGTATCATTAACCATTTTTTTTGGTACGAGGAACTTATCATGAATCCACTGATTTCTGCCGCTTCCGTTATTGCTGCTGGATTGGCTGTAGGGCTTGCTTCTATTGGACCTGGCGTTGGTCAAGGTACTGCTGCGGGTCAAGCTGTAGAAGGTATCGCGAGACAGCCCAAGGCGGAAGGAAAAATACGAGGTACTTTATTGCTTAGTCTAGCTTTTATGGAAGCTTTAACAATTTATGGCCTGGTTGTAGCGTTAGCACTTATATTTGCTAATCCTTTTGTTTAATATTATAAATATGAAAAAGAAAATTTTTCATATTTTATTGCCTTGGACTTGTGCTTTGTTTTTTGAATTATATAAAGATTTCATTCCTAGAATTACTTATTCGTTGAGAAAATAATCCACGGGAAGGGCTGATTTGCAGATGAGGAATTAGCATACCAACTCGCTTTCATCCTTCCCGTCCGTGTTCGTAGGCCTTTTTTTAGAGGGGGTGGGACCAAGGAGGTAGTTCATGATTTCTAAATTGAATAGATTTTTTATTCGATTTAGAAAGTAGGAAACTATAACTATATATATATATATATATATATATATATATATATATATATATATATATATATATATATATATATATATATATATATATATATATATATAGGACAAAGTAATAAAAAAGAACTCTGTTTTATTTTTTAGTCTATCTATACAAGGAGATCATATGAAAAATGTAATCGATTCTTTCGTTTCTTTGGGACACTGGCCATCCGCCAGGAGTTTCGGGTTTAATACTGATATTTTAGCAACAAATCTAATAAATTTAAGTGTAGTGCTTTGGGTCTTGATCCTTTTTGGAAAGGGAGTGTGTGCGAGTTGTTTATTTCAAGAATAGGCTGGATCCAACTAGATGTACTTTTTCTGTTATATCTAGGAAAGTTATATCTAAGAAAGAAGGGTGCATGATCTCGCGAATTACTTCTGAATCAATTCAGAAATCATATATAAGAACTATAGCATTTCGTAATTTATTGGAAAATCCACTTTGATTCTCTATCAACCAATAATGTGGGACTATTTAAACATGATTAGACTAAAAAGGCAGCCCATACCTCAGTTTTGGGCACCTATTTCTTTTTAACAGAAGATTTAATGTCAGTTGACCCCAATTTTGATCCATGCATTTGTGAATAAGTAACTAGTCTCTTCGACTTTCGTCTCAGATAAGCAACTTGAATCACCTTTGTGACAACATTCTTGCAAAGTGGTTGTGTGTAAGAACAAACACTTTGTGTTTTAATTTAACAGAATTTTCATTAACATGAACCACCTTGCGTGGATTCACATTGTGAACATGATATGGGTCTCGTCAACATGAGACATTGGTCTCATAAGTATTTCTTTAACAACAGGAACCTTTTTGGTTTGTTCCCTGGTAATTGGATGAGCATTCTTCACTGTTCATCTACGCTCTCCATATAAGAAACAGGTTCTCATATCAACAAACGCACGTTATGATTTGATTGACGATTGTGCAATACTTTGTTGACATGAATAACTTGAGACTTTAACAACATCTTCATCATCAAATGTCACAACCTTTTTCTTTTTATAAAAGTCCAAGTTTGAACAATTAGAAAAACTTTGTAAAGTGTCGGTCCCAGTAGAACTAACAAACTTTACTAGTTTAATAGTGTTTAAATGATGTTTCAAACTAGGTTTAAGGATAGGCTTGTTTAACGACTTAGATCTTGCAAAAGCTTGATCAAGATCATGTAAACTAGAGTTCTAGTTTTGAAGAATACTCTCAATCACCTTGATAAAGTATAGGGGAATGTCTTTCTCTTCGAAAACTTTGTTTACCCCCTTTAATTTAAACACACAACCCGTGTTTAATTTACAAGCAGAAGGATTAATGAACCGCATTAAATCCTTATCAGAGATTGTTAGTTTCTCTGATTACTTTGGTTTAACTTTTGAGTTGTTGTTCTTAGAGGTATTTGAACTATACACAACTTCCTTAAAATCATGAGGTTCAGACAAAGTGTGATTCCAATGTGGAATATTCTTAGCTTTGTGTATAAATTGAGGTTCAAATACATCCTCGATTACAACCTCTTCATCAATTTTGACAAACACTTTGGTGCTTTGAGTATGAGATTATTGAGGAACAGTTGGTTTGACACGAGAATTTTGTGTTGGCTTTTCCACATTAAAGACTGTCTCAGATTTATCAGTTTTAAAAACATTTTAATCTTTATCAGAAAATGGATTATTTGAATAGTTATTGAAAAACGATGGAGGTACCTCTACAAATCATAACCCATTCTTTGAACCCTTTTGTTTTCCCGAAACTTCAATAATTTATTTAAAAAGAAAAATGAGTTTCTAAATTTACCCAACTTGTTCTTTAACTCAAGAATTTCATTTTCAAGCTCTATTATCTTAGTTCTCGATTTGAGAATATCTTGAAATTGTTTGTCAATAATGGTTAATTTTCCTGAAAGCTCCGCTTTCAGATCGTGATTACTACTAGACAATCCTTCTATTTTTCCTTTAATTTATTTTGTAAATCCAATGATTGTCTATAGTTATCTTTCACTGAAGAAAATTCTTTCAAAAGTGATTCGTTTTGAGCATAAATTAAGTCATATTTTGAAATCAATTCCTCATAAACATCACAAGACACAGTTTCAGATAATTTAACTGATTCATTAACTGAATTCTCAGACACAGAAGATACAGAAATATGACTAACCTCATCGATTTTGCCCATACATATAAAGGAAGTTGGATGCATGTTGATTGATATATCAGAATCTGACTCAGTCTCTGATTCCCTCTCAGTGACCAATCATTTTCCTTTAGCATCTTGAAAATTCTTAGCATATTCAAACATATCAAGATTTGATTGATTTCCTATACCATTACCTAGCAACCTTTGATTCCAGTCTATACCATCAGCCGTGAGCAGTGCTTGTGAACCAGCAGACTTTGAAGAATCATCCCAGAAGCTTTTTCATTGAGCCATTGTACTTCTTACCCGAGCTTCTATATTTATTAAGAGGTCCATTGTAACTTTCTTTGGCTTGTCACACTTTTTGGCAAAGTGACCAAAGTTCTGCCAATTATAACATCTTACCTTAAGCTTGTCAAAACCAACCCTCTTATTCAAGGTACGTAGATCTTTTCCTGTTCTCTGCATAAACTTCTTTACCATATGAACAATCATTGCCATATTCCATTTCAAATCCATAAAATCCAAATCATTCGGATCGATCTGATCAAAGTCTTCTTTAGTAAGCTCACTTGTGGCAATTTTACCACTTACCAAATTTTCATACGAACTCATGAAAGCAGGTAGAAAAGCAAAGTGTTGTTCAACTTCTTTCATGTTCACATTTGGTGGCTAAGCTGAAGCATTACTAGAAAATGAAGTATTTGTTCCACTAGAACAATTGTTTGACCCATATGCCATAAACATTTGCCATTTGTTCATTTACTGAAGATGGACTTTCTTATGAAGCCTGGGATAGGAAAGCATTGATTGGAGCTTATGAGCTGCTTAATGGTAACGAATCTCCACACAAAGTTGGATCTTGATTATCTTTTGATGATTTATGACAATTCAAGTAATATTCCCTTTCTTTTATCTTTTGCATAAATTTCATTGCCGTTAAATCCTCAGATTTAAAGAATGAATTTTCTTTTAAAACGAATACAAAAATGGAGTTAGGACTTGGCAAAACATTCCTAATAGTGTCAATCTGATCTGATACAGATGGTTCCATTTTCTGGATGTTCATTTCAGCAATCAGATGATTATACCTGGTCAACATCTCTTCTACAGTTTCACCCTTTAATAAACAAAAGTTTCTAAACTGAAACTTTAACATGACATTTTTACTCTCTTGTGTATTACCCATGCTTCTCATGTTGATACGTTGAAACAAAGAAGCACAAATCTTAAAACTTCCCAACTTGTAAGGCCCCGAACCCGGTAGCCTTACTTTAGCGTCGGATTTACTCATAAACACAGTTCTTACAAATCAGAGTTCATTAAAACTTTCGCGGAATATAAAAACTTTCATGAAACGTTACAGCAATCCAAAACTTGCCTTAATTAAACATTCTTGTCTTTCAAAATAAACGTCAATTACATTAAAACATCTTGAGTCTTCAGATGCCAGTCTCCTATTCGCCCACCATGTGCCCGCTCAAGCTAGCTGTCTCATTCTACTCACCTGCGTGCATACTAAAAGTCAGCTACGCTAAGTGAGTTCTAGTTAATCGGACGCCATACAATACATACACATACATACATATCCGAAGATACATATCCATACTTAACTAGTTACCCTTCTGTTCTACATACATACTTACTACCATACATACATACATATCTACAATCACTAACCTCAGTCTACCGAAAGTACGTTCATAGTCCGCCGTCTATACCTGTACTCACGATCGTGAACACGTAAAAGTTCCGCAGTCTTTACCTATGTTCACCATTCATGGTACGTACAGGTCCGCGGTCCTTCCCTATACCATCATACATCCACAACACGTACAAGGTCCACGGTCCTTCCCTCTGTTGCAACCTAATTCATAGCACGTACGAGGTCCGCAGTCCTCCCCTATGCTAAAGCACGTATAAGGTCCACAGTCCTTTCCTGTGTTGACGCCTATCTATATTACGTATAAGGTCCGCAGTCCTTATCTACGTTGGCGTCTATCTCCTATAACACGTATAAGGCCCACCGTCCCTAGCTACGTCTACATCTATCATCTACATCACGTATAAGGCTCGCAGTCCTTAACTACGCCATCACCTGCCAAGTCTATGTCCAACAGAAGTTAGAGGGATTTGCCATCCTAACTTACTATGTCGAACGTAGAACTCACATACCATTCGTGTACCTGTATACACATACTTCACATATACAATAATTACATTATAGCATAAGAACACTCAAGGCGTTCTTTACATCCTTCATTTAACAACCATACCCCTTGTCGTTACGTGCAATATCCGAAGATCGTTCACGCCCCGACAAGTATTCATTTGTAATATTCATACATCTTCGATATATAATATTCGTACCTTTATTTTTAACCTGACAGTACGCGCAATATCCGAAGATCGTTCGCGTACCGACAAGCAATCATTCATATCCATCACATATATCACATATGGCATACACTTATCACTTAGGATAAATGTATTAACAAACATATCGAGTATGCACACAGCCCCGAAAACATAACAAGGAATGGGGCTAGAAACTCATCTGAACTCTGCTTCTTCCTCCGATAGTTGTAAATCCCTTCTTTAACTGAGCTCGGCTGACTGTATAAGTTACACGTATCAATACTCGCCTGATCTAATCTGGTGGCCTAGTATTAGCTTACTTTAACTTATCGTTTTAATCTATTCTCTAACCGAACTTGACTTTAGGCGAAGTTAAACCTTAGGCGAACTTAGCTTTAGGCGAAGTTAAACCTTAGGCGAAGTTAAACCTTAGACGAACTTAGGTTTAGGCGAAGTTAAACCTTAGGCGAAGTTGTCATCAGGCGAACTTGGCTTTAGGCGAAGTTGTCATCAGGCGAACTTAGCGTGCAGTCGAAGTTCATCAGGCGAACTTAGCCTGCAGGCAAAGTTGTCGTCTGCAGCTACTGTTCGTTCTTAAATCCTTCGTTTCTTAACCAAATAACTCGATTTAGGTATCCACGGAATCGTCTGACCAGCGCCTACAAACCCCAACCATCAAATCGACCTAACATCGATGTTTAAAGGGTGCGATTTAGGCATATAGGTTACGGGTTCTTTTTATCTATCGATTAACCCATCAAGTCATAACCATTTTCAGTAAGATTAGCTTTGTTGGATTCGTTTTTACCATACAAACTCAGATCTATCATTTCTCAAATCAAACCGAACCTATACGAACGATTTCTAACTATAAACGTACCTTGAACAAGTCGAACTACGAACACGGTTAAGCCTTGATGTTGTTTTGGTCCGTCACGACAGCACCAACAAGCTCGGGTTTTCGCCTTCGGATCTTGGTTCGGGTCGTGTGTGTTTTGGTGGTGTATGGAATATGTGAGAATGAGGATTAAATGGTGGTTAATGGTATTTATATTTAGGGATCATGGGCTTAAGCCCATGGACTCTCCTTTCTTCTTTCATAACCCAAGTCCATAACCCATATCCATTACCCAACACTAGCCCGACCCATACCAACTCCTACTCTATTTATTTATTTCCCGATAACCCGAGTAAACTTTACCTCTATTATTAAGTAATATAATTAATATTATTTTGGAAATTTCGGGATGTTACAAGTCTTCCCCCCTTAAAGAGGTTTCGTCCCCGAAACCAAACTTATTCCCTATAAAAGGAAAACTTCTTATATTTACACACTTTATTGAATCGTCTTTGCTTTCTGAGTTATCCTTCTTACTCCTGACTTGTAGTCATCGAATGGTGGTCATGTGTTTTAGCTATTTAAGGTAGCTCGTCCATGAGACCCTCGATGTACCAAGACTCATCTCATCCTTCCAAGGCTTCGATTAGTACTTTTAACACTATTGTCTAAAACAACCTCTCATCATAGCATAATAATCATTCATAACCAAACTCAATATATTACACGTCACTGGTAAACATAAGTTTTAAACCATAACACAAAACAAGTCCTTAAGCAAAAGTAACTTAATAAAACCATTGCATGAGCAATTATTTCTTCATCAAGTGTTCCTCTCTGCAGTTTCCCCATCCTTTCGCACCTCCCGCCCCTGATTCCTTGCAATCCCTAGCCATGTGGTCAGCTTTTCCGCATTTGAAGCACTTTGGACGATCAGGGCATTCTCGAGAATAATGCCCACTCTTTCCACACCCATAGCACCTGTCTGTCCCAGTCTTGCATTCTCCTCGGTGCACTCGCTCACACGTCTTACATCCATCCCTGTTCCCAACCTTGGCCTTCCTCTCATCAGTTGTTGTCACCATCTCGCCAGACCGCTTAGCAGAGGTAGCCCATTTCTTCTCCTTATTTTCCTCCACCACCACATCTTCCTCAGCCAGGTCAGCGTAAACCACTTCTGCAAGTTCAATAGCAGATTCAAAAGTAGCAGGTTTATTTGCCCTGACTAACATGCGGACTTTTTGTGGCAATCCCCTCACATAACATTTGATTCTCTGGACCTCAGTGTCAACCATATCAGGCACCAACCTAGATAGTCGGTTGAATTCAGTAGTATACTCACGATGCATCATCATACCGGCCTTTAAATTCAGGAACTTCACCTCCGTCCTTTCAACCTCGGCATCTGCACAAAACTTCTTCATCACCAACTCTTTCAGATCGTCCCACCTCAACGCCTTGATCTCATCCCTAGTCTTTCTCTGCTCCACACTTTCCCACCAATACATAGCTTCTTCCTCAAATGACTGAGTAGCATAACCCACAGCTTTGTCGGGACGGCATTCGCTAATGCGGATAATCTTGTCCATAGTGGTTATCCATTAGAGAGTAGCGATTGCGTCTCCCAACCCAGTCAGCTTTGGCGGGTCGCATCCTTTGAAGGACTTATAGTTGCACCCATCTTGGCCTCTTTTCCTGTCATCGACCTTCACAGATTTATCCTCACTCGAGGCCTTTCTTTCTCCTTCCCCATCCTTCCTACCATCACCACCTGCCCCTTCAGTAGTTCGTTCACGGCTTCCAGCAGATCTTTTGGGATTCAGGTTCTTCACAGCAGCAACTACAGCTTGAACAATGGCTGCTTGAACTGCAGGGCTAAGTTGAACCTCTTCGTTGTTGTTCTGGTCTCATCCAGCTGCGCTTCCTTCATCTTCGGTGCGGGAAGCGTCTTCTACCGAGGGTTCCCGGACAAGACGAGGCCTGCCACGACGTCCAGTGCGACTCCCAGTTCCAAAAAATTCTCCAGCTCCAGCCATTAGTATTCTAAAAGGGAAAACACAAACATCATCACTCAAGGAACTATTTAGTACAAGGATAGCAAGGCTAACAGGTAATAACAGTGGCCAGCTGTGACTAGCTGATCACGTTGCTTTCCGTGTCCTATACACTTCCCTTTATGAGTCTATTTGTGCTGGTTCTACTTAAGCAGTTAGTCAAATCAAACAATCAATTATTCCTATCCCTATCGTTCACGTATCTTTTCTTTCTCATTAACATATATCATTTAATCATACACTTTACCATTACTGATCTTGCTTGAGCGACACATGGCATTCTTGAACTGGCATCTTCTTTCTTTTCTTACTTAAACCCCATTCTCTGTTCGAGTCCAAGCATGTAGGATGCTTAAATCTCTCGAACTCATGCTCTGATACCAACTTGTAAGGCCCCGAACCCGGTAGCCTTACTTTAGCGTCGGATTTACTCATAAACACAGTTCTTACAAATCAGAGTTCATTAAAACTTTCGCGGAATATAAAAACTTTCAAGAAACGTTACAACAATCCAAAACTTGCCTTAATTAAACATTCTTTTCTTTCAAAATAAACGTCAATTATATTAAAACATCTTGAGTCTTCAGATGCCAGTCTCCTATTCGCCCACCATGTGCCCGCTCAAGCTAGCTGTCTCATTCTACTCACCTGCGTGCATACTAAAAGTCAGCTACGCTGAGTGAGTTCTAGTTAATCGGACGCCATACAATACATACACATACATACATATCCGAAGATACATATCCATACTTAACTAGTTACCCTTCTGTTCTACATACATACTTACTACCATACATACATACATATCTACAATCACTAACCTCAGTCTACCGAGAGTACGTTCATAGTCCGCCGTCTATACCTGTACTCACGATCGTGAACACGTAAAAGGTCCGCAGTCCTTACCTATGTTCACCATTCATGGTACGTACAAGGTCCGCGGTCCTTCCCTATACCATCATACATCCACAACACGTACAAGGTCGACGGTCCTTCCCTATGTTGCAACCTAATTCATAGCACGTACGAGGTCCACAGTCCTCCCCTATGCTAAAGCACGTATAAGGTCCACAGTCCTTTCCTGTGCTGACGCCTATCTATATTACGTATAAGGTCCGCAGTCCTTATCTACGTTACGTATAAGGTCCGCAGTCCTTATATTCGTTGGCGTCTATCTCCTATAACACGTATAAGGCCCACCGTCCCTATCTACGTCTACATCTATCATCTACATCACGTATAAGGCTCGCAGTCCTTAACTACGCCATCACCTGCCAAGTCTATGTCCAACAGAAGTTAGAGGGATTTGCCATCCTAACTTACTATGTCGAACGTAGAACTCACATACCATTCGTGTACCTGTATACACATACTTCACATATACAATAATTACATTATAGCATAAGAACACTCTAGGCGTTCTTTACATCCTTCATTTAACAACCATACCCCTTATCGTTACGTGCAATATCCGAAGATAGTTCACGCCCCGACAAGTATTCATTTGTAATATTCATACATCTTCGATATATAATATTCGTACCTTTATTTTTAACCTGACAGTACGCGCAATATCCAAAGATCGTTCGCGTACCGACAAGCAATCATTCATATCCATCACATATATCACATATGGCATACACTTATCACTTAGGATAAATGTATTAACAAACACATCAAGTATGCACACAGCCCCGAAAACATAACAAGGAATGGGGCTAGAAACTCACCTGAACTCTGCTTCTTCCTCCGATTGTTGTAAATCCCTTCTTTAACTGAGCTCGGCTGACTGTATAAGTTACACGTATCAATACTCGCCTGATCTAATCTGGTGGCCTAGTATTAGCTTACTTTTACTTATCGTTTTAATCTATTCTCTAATCAAACTTGACTTTAGGCGAAGTTAAACCTTAGGCGAACTTAGCTTTAGGCGAAGTTAAACCTTAGGCGAACTTAGCTTTAGGCGAAGTTAAACCTTAGGCGAACTTAGCTTTAGGCGAAGTTGTCATCAGGCGAACTTGGCTTTAGGCGAAGTTGTCATCAGGCGAACTTGGTTTAGGCGAAGTTGTCATCAGGCGAACTTAGCTTGCAGGCGAAGTTCATCAGGCGAACTTAACTTGCAGTCGAAGTTGTCGTCTGCAGCTACTGTTCGTTCTTAAATCCTTCGTTTCTTAACCAAATAACTCGATTTAGGTATCCACGGAATCGTCTGACCAGCGCCTACAAACCCAAACCATCAAATCGACCTAACATCGATGTTTAAAGGGTGCGATTTAGGTATATAGGTTACGGGTTCTTTTTATCTATCGATTAACCCATCAAATCATAACCATTTTCAGTAAGATTAGCTTTGTTGGATTCGTTTTTACCATACAAACTCAGATCTATCATTTCTCAAATCAAACCGAACCTATACGAACGATTTCTAACTATAAACGTACCTTGAACGAGTCGAACTACGAACACGGTTAAGCCTTGATGTTGTTTTGGTCCGTCACGACGTTCCAGCACCAACAAGCTCGGGTTTTCGCCTTCGGATCTTAGTTCTGGTCGTGTGTGTTTTGGTGGTGTATGGAATATGTGAGAATGAGGATTAAATGGTGGTTAGTGGTATTTATATTTAGGGATCATGGGCTTAAGCCCATGGACTCTCCTTCCTTCTTTCATAACCCAAGTCCATAACCCATATCCATTACCCAACACTAGCCCGACCCATACCAACTCCTACTCTATTTATTTATTTCCCAATAACCCTAGTAAACTTTCCTCTATTATTAAGTAATATAATTAATATTATTTTGGAAATTTCGGGATGTTACACAACTGATGGAAAATATTATCTGGTAAAGCCATTGTCAAAGTAGAGTATGCTTTAGTTTCAATTTCTAAGGCCTTTTTCTCTTCCTAAGTATAAGCAGAAAAATCCTTTGGTTCAAAATCAGTAGTTGCGTCACCAAGCAATGGAGCGTTATAAACATCATGAAGACATCTAGAGCAATCAGGATGTACAGATCCTAAATGTGCTCGGAATCTTGGTTCCCACTTAGCAATGTAACTGAATTTCATGACTCGGGGACATTTGGAATGTGAACCGATTTTAGAAGTTAAGTGAAGCATTTGTTGCATCATCATATTTTGAGATGCCAACACGTAAAAGTTAGCCATGTCAAAAATATGGGTTAAATGATCAACAAGTTCAAGTTTTGGTTAAAAAGTCCGATATTAAAACTTAAAGGTGTAAAGTGTAACTTTTTGTAACAAATGAATGAACAGTAACACGAATGAGATTATGAGGATATGGTAACTAATAAGAACAATTTTGGTTGCGAATGGTATCACGAATCACTGTAGCGAATGCACCACTATTGTGTAACATTCATTACTTTTCAAACCCAAAGATCCGACCCATTTTAAATTTTTGACCTTATATATATATATATATATTTCAAGTTTCGTCAAAGTATAAATCAGTCGTTTTTCTATTCTTTTCAATTAAATATCAATTAAATAACAAAACTCTGGTATTTAAGGTTATACTTAAACGAATCCCGAGCTACCCAAGTATAATACGAAAAATATCTAACTTCTTAAACTTTTATATAATTTTTATAACATTCCAAAGTCCAAGGTTCATTTCATAAATTACACTTTAAATTCTGTTTTAATATAAAATGAAAGTCTAGGGGCTGATTTTGTAAATTATATTTAAATTAGTAATATTTATATATTTACATTTTCAACTGAATTTGTGCGGTAGAGGTTGTACATTGGGATTAATGTGACATGTGGCCCTTTAATTTGTAGACCCGAGGCTAGAAGCAGTTGGAGGAGGCGTTATCTCACCATTAGAATCTGCCAGTGGTAATTTTATTGACTTCTTACATGTTTTTCTGTTTGAAAATGCAAGTGTAAAAGTTTGGAAGAAGTTAGAGATGAAAATAATGATTTGAGTCTATAGTTGGTTCATGTTGATTATGCGTCGTTGGATGAGAATATCGCTACACAAAGGCTGAGGTTGCACATGTAATATTATTTTTTTGTATTTTTTATCAGTCATTAAAAAAATGTGATCTTTATGTAAGTCGAAATAGTAGTTGTTTGGGCGGCTTTGAATTCAAATGCGTTGAATTGGTCAAACAGGCTGAAAACAGCGAAATGTATGTTTTTAATGCATACAACCTTCTAAATTGTCTTGTTTAGATGATTTAGATAAGGCTTGTAAAGGAACCGAACAAAAACGAACGGGGCATGTTCTTATTTGTTCGTTTAACTTTGACCGGCAAATGAGCGAACAAGAACATGTAAACGAATAAGGTTTCCTTGTTCGTCTTCTTTCCTTAACAGCATTAATGAACGGTTCACGGACGTAAATGAGCGAACTTAACTGAACGTAGACGAACATAACTGAGCTAAAACCAAGTAAAAGTAATATGAAGTACCATTTGTTGTGCCTAATAACTGATAAAAGTAGACTAAGTTGTAATGGGCCCAAAAATTTTAAATGAAAATATTAGCAAACTTATACTAACGAACATAAACAAACGGACACACACACGTTTAAACAAACGAACAAGACATGTATGTGTACATGTTCGTTGATTTAACTAAATGAAAAAAATTCGGTTTATTGTGACATTTTTTTTGACATTAACAGATCCAATAGCTAAAAATTTTTTTTTATCTACTTATTGTACAAAGTACGAACCGTCACATAACCGTGTCTTTTCATAAACATGCAAGTGAACGCAGGTTGCGGTCTCACAACTCAAGTATATGTTCATGTTCTCATTAACCCATTTGTTTGTATACCGCATGATTATCTTATTAAAACATTTAAACTTTGTAGGGGCCGTACAAGATCATCAGATGAATCAACTCCAAATTCAGCACTTTGGTCATTGGACTGAAACAGTAGTGTTTTTTGTTAGTTGTTTGGTATGCATATTCTGTTTCATAATCCTAAATATTTGGTTATTATCTAAGATAAACAAGTTCTAACTAATAACTATCAATAGTACTTTCATATGTAAAAGTTTTTTAAATGGTTTTTTTCCTGTAGGTACTTCTTATGGTTGTGCCCACTATTTTGTCCGTCGTGCCTAAAAGTCTTTCTTATCAGCCGCATAGGATGTCATTTTTGAGCACTATGTGTTTATTGATATATTACATCTAATATCTACACGTGGTAATCATTCAATTTTATTTTCGAGTTATTATTTTTTCATGACGTTGCAACTTAGGGTTTGAATGAGGAAGATGTTTTTGGGTATTACTATATAATTAATTCTTTTCATATTGTAATCAAATAACAAGTTAGTCTAGTGGTTAAATTATCTTTGTATGGTCCAGAGGACTCGGGTTCAAATATGGGTCGTGGCAGTTTTGATATTTTATTTTTTTCACACTTTTCTTGTATTTAAAAACTAAAATAAATTATTAACAGTTATAATAAATCAAATAAAAACTATTTAAAGTTAAATTTTAACATTAGTTATAATTTTAATTTATTACTTCTCTCCTATAAACCCGACTTTCGTTTCCGTTAAGTTTTCGTTAGAAACCCGACAAATATTATACTAAAAACTATTATTTCGTTAAACTTTATAATACGCAAACATAATTAATTTCAATCTAAAATTCCGTTAAAGATCCATAATTCATAACGTTATAAATTTCAAACTCATCAAGTCTTGTTTAAGCTCGTAAAACATATTTTATTTATACACACACACACACACTTTCGTTCGTAAACTTTAAACTTTGTTAACATATTCTTTGTTCAAAATAAATATACTGTTACCATCAAAATCCAATAAACATTATAATATTCAAACTCAATATTAACCTCGTAATTTATTATTAAAATATAAATTCGTTAGAATCTCGTTAATGTATAAAATAATATTATAATATCCAACTCCATGATAAAAAATACATTCAACACTTCTAATTCCCGAAAACCCGATCTATTTAATTTTTAAAGTCGTTAGTAATAATTAATTTTATACTTTTAATTCTAGTTTGTGACGTTCAACTGCTTCGGTTTCATTTAGCACTTTCGGTTTTGGTTCAAGTTTGTCTTCAACTTTAAGGTGTGTTTCTCACACCCCCTTTTTACTCTTTTACTACTTTTGGGGGTAGCATATATATCCTATCCAAATTACAATTTTGTTTATTCATTATTTACAAACTACAATTCGTTACATAGACTTGTGTATTTACCTGTTACTTGCTCAAAGATTACTTCCTCATGGTTTCCTCAATAAGTATGATCGTACGCCCCGCTTTGCGCTCAATACATTTGTTGTTATGAGTGGAAAAGAGCCTCATTATCCGATTACGTTGGTCCACAATCCCAACTGGAAAGGACCTTACTTGCGCTATTATCTGAGTACATTGGTGCACATTCTCAACTGGAAAGGACTTTACTTGCTGTAAGGCCCCGTTACCGGTAGCCCTACTTTCGTGTTGGATTTACTCATAAACGCAGTTCTAAATATCAGAGTTAATTAAAACATTCGCGGAATATAAAAGCTTTCATAAAACATTTCATAACAAAACACATCTTGTCTTAAAACGTCATCTTGTCTTTCAAAATAAACAAAACATTAAACTTAAACGTCTTGAATCTTCCGATGCCAGCCGCTTATTCAGTGCCACGTGTCTCCTCAAGCGAGCCGCCTCATCCTACTCACCTGCGTGCATACTAAAAGTCAGCTACGCTTAGTTAATCATACATTATACAATACACACCAACTTATATTCTTTCATTCATACTTTCACACTTTCATACTTTCATACTTTCTTTTGTATTAACTTGCTTTCATATCTCACGTTATAAAGAGCATTACGCCCTACATTCCTCGAGTATTATTATGGCTCGGTACCCTCCTTCCTCGAGTATTATTAGGGCTCGGTACCCTCCTTCCTCGAGTATTATTAGGGCTCGGTACCCTCCTTCCTCGAGTATTATTAGGGCTCGGTACTCTCTTTCCTCGAATATTCGTAGGGTTCGGTTCCCTAGTTCTCGAATATTAGTAGGGTTCGATTCCCTCTTCGTTACCATACAACCATACATCATACCTCGAGTATTATTAGGGCCCGGTACCCTCTTCATAACCATACAACCATACAACCATCCTTTCATTCTTTTATTAACTTTATCACATTCATACACATAAGCATACATATCATACTTACCTTATACATAGCGTTACAACCTGGCAGTACGTGCAATATCCGAAGATCGTTCACGTACTAACAAGCAATCATTCATACATTTCACATCATTCATATAAGGCATACACTTATCACTTAGGATAAGTGTATTAACAAACATATAGAGTATGCACACAGCCCCGAAAACATAACACAGAAGTGGGGCTAGAAACTCACCTGAATCCTGTTACGCTCTCCGTTAATCGTTATTCCCTTCTTGAGCTGTGCACGGCTAACTGTATAATATTTACATTTATCAATTAACTACTACTACTCATGTTATATTTCTATCTTTATATAACCCACAACGAACGGGGGTCCGGGGGCAGCGCCCCTGGCAGGGGGGTCTAGGGGCGGCAGCCCCTAGTAGGGTCCAAGGGGCAGAGCCCCTGGCTGGGGTCGAGCTTGGAAAAATTTTATTTCTATTAACTGTCTTAACACATTTTTCATTAGGTTTTTAATTTATTTTCTAATTCGCTAACTACAGCGAACTTATCATTAAGCGAACTTAACAATAAGCGAACTTACTGTAAGCGAACTTAGTGTTAAGCGAACTTAACATTGGCGAACTTACTGTAAGCGAACTTAGTGTTAAGCGAACTTAACATTTAAGCGAAGTTAAGCATTCAGCGAACTTAACTCAGGCGAAGTTAGCATTGAACGAACTTATCACCAGGCGAAGTTATGGCTTGGCGAACTTATCACCAGGCGAAGTTATGGCTTGGCGAACTTACCCAGCGAACTTATGTACTCGGCGAAGTTGATTAGTTAGGCGAACTTGCTTGCAAGCGAACTTGCGTGCAGGCGAAGTTCGCTTGCAGGCGAAGTTGTGCAGCAGCCGCCACTGTTCATCCTTAATCCCCAAAATCATCATAGTTTTACCGAGAAATCCATGGGTATGGTATTTGACTAACCCACGATCATTCCTATGGTCGTTTTTGGTTAAGATTTGACCCGAAAACACGTAAAGTTTGGACCTTTAATTCTAGAAACGTTCAATACAAGGCCTACGGTTTATCTTAAACGAACCGTACATGTTTAAGGGTTTATTAGGTTCGTCCTAGCATCAAGTTCGCTACTTTACGCTTCATTTAGATCCGATCTATTATCGTTTCAAGTTTCATGGCAAACCGTCTATGAAAACATGAACATTAAGATCGAAATCTTACCTTTACCTTTATGTGTTCGGTTTGCGTGGTTATCTCGTATCTAGCTCGTATATCGAAGATCTAATAATGGTTGGCTTGATTTTGGTCTCGGATCCCGTTCTCTCTCTCCCGGCCGTGTGAGGTGGAGGATGTGTGTGTTTTTGAGTGTGTAGAGAATAAGATGGAAATGAATGGTGGTTTAGGGTTTAAGGGTGCTTTAAGGAGGTATTTATACCCCTTAAGGCTCATGGACCTAAGGCCCATTACCCTTAATCCATCTTAATTAAGTCCAAGTCCATGATCTCTTCCATATTAGACGTTAGTTAATATTATTAAACGCACGACAATTTAACGCAACTTTCTTTATTTATTATTAGAATATTTAGGATGTTACACTTGCTTATTTGCACTTGTTCATGGAATTGTAGATTTTTATGTACTTATATCAAAACTTGTGGGAACTCACCAACTATTCATTTAGTTGACATTATTTTATATATATGCTACAGGTAACTTATTTAGAGAATGCTGCCGTGACAAGAACACTAGAACTTAGGTTAAATTAATAAATGGACAAGTTGTTAATTATTCTTGTATTTTTCCTTGTATTTCTTGTTACAAACTTGTGTACATGATATTTAAATTAATTAATGATATTATTGTCACTTAATAGTATCACATGTGTTTTGAGCAATCTGTACGTCACACTCGGGCGTATTCCGCTTTAGCTGAGGTGTTACATATTGGTATCAAAGCCGTGACTCTAAGATAGGACATTAGACGTAATATTTTAGTTGGTTATAGCTTATTTTTATTTATTTAGGGTTACATGACTAGAAATTATGTGGGCCCTATTTTATTGTTCAATACACATTATTATGTTATTATTAATTTCTTTATGCCTAATGTACACATATGTTATTATACTTTGCCTTATGTACACAAACATCACACACAGGTCCAAGGCTTATGCCTAACATAAGGATTTTCAATAACCAGAGTTTCGACTATCAGTTTTCGATGATTTGTGCGAAGTTTGACGTCCTACTCTCTATGTTCTACAATGTGTTTTAACTGAAAGTCAGCCAAGTCGTGGTGATACACGAATATCCAGCTTTCGGTTCGATTTAATTATGCATATTGCTACGGGAATAGTTAAATTTAAAAAATTTTTGCGACTCATTTCCTTTATTATGCATTCATTTACGGTTTAAAATTTTAAAAGTTCGAAATGTACTAACCGAATTTTCAATACGATTACTTTTTTATTTCACTATTACGTTTTAGAATTGAAAGTTCAGAAAGTTATGGTGATACATAAATGGTTAAATTTCGATTCAATCACTATATTATTTTGTTCATTTACTACTACGTTTTAGAATTGAAAATTCAAAAGGTCATGGTGATACATAAATGGTCGAATTTCAATTCGATTACCTTATTGCTATATTCAGTTGCTCTTATGTTTTAGAGTTGAAAATTTAAAAAGTCATGATGGTTCATGAACACTCGAATTTCAATTTGATTTCACTATTTATTGTTAAGTTTAATACTTTTTCCATATGGGTGTTCAATAATTTATGAGATTTTCGTTTATTGAAATGTGAAAACTGATGACGTCTCATGGGAATTCCAATTTCGATTTCAAATTTTGTTTCGTATGATTTCTTTTCTTTACTTGCTTTCAATGATGTACCTATTATTCTTTTTCATAGTTACGTCCCAAGTCACGCAAATTCTTCACGTTCCATATGATGCCTTCCCGTTTTCCTAGTTGTCGCACTCAACCCGCAAAATGACAATTCAAGTTATCTGTAACATCCCAAATTTCAATAATGATAATTAATATATTATTTCTTATGATAGACGAGTTTACTTGAGTTATTAAAGGAATAATAAAATATTAAATACGAAAAGGTAGTAGGCTAATTAGATGGAATTAATCATGGACTAAAAAGGAAAGATGGGCCTTAGGTCCATGGGCTTTAGGGAGTATAAATACCCCCTTAAACCCTAAATCTTTCCATTTCCATCCATCTTATCCATAATATTACCTACACACTCAAAACACACACACAAACCCTTCCATTTATGGCCGCAAGTGGGGAGAGAGGTCCAAGACCAAAATCAAGCCAAATATAGATAGATCTTCATTATACAAGATAGATACAAGATCCTAGTCCATATACAAGCTAACTCGAAGCCTAAGAACGCTTAAAGGTACGTGCTTTAGCCTTAAAGGTTACGTTTTTATGAATGGTTTGCTATGAAACTTAACCCTAGAGTAGATCGGACGTTAACGAATCACAAAGTAGCAAACTTGATGCATAAATAGACATAATGGACTAATGAATAGATATAGTTCATCAAGAAAACGTTAGATCTAGCTTAAAGAATGTTTTTTTGGTTAAAGGTCCGAGCTTTATGACTTAAACGGGTTAGACCTTGAAGTCGTGGGGTTAATGTAGGTTCCCAGCCGGATCTACACGAGATATCGCGTTCTACGTAGGTGCGGAATCCCTACGTAAGACGTTACGAGTATAGAAAACAATACGAGCTAACACACGATACGATAACCAAACACACGTTGTATTCCAACCGTAAACACGTGATACTATGATCACTGATACAAAACTCTCTGACTCGAATACACGAATAAACTCTTTGATTAATTAACTTCTTTTGAATAAGCCGTATACAAATGGCTTATATAGACACGACAACTTCGCCTGGCATGTTCAGGCGAAGTTGTCCCTAACTTCGCTTGTCTAACAAGTTCGCCCATATAAGCGAACTTGTTAGTAACTTCGCTTACATACAAAACTCAAATCTAACTAACACGATTACAGACACTCGACACTGAACTACTGACATCATGCACCAACAGACTCCCCCTTGGCAGTAGCTTCATCTCTTTAGCTTCAAACACGTGTCTTGTAATCTTCAATCTTCTATCTTCAAGCATGCACTCCTTCTCGAACACAAACCGAGACAACTCTTTGATATTTCCTCGTTTCGTCTTTCCAAGCAGGAATATAAAATATCTTCTTGTCATTCAACACCTGCAAATCAGCTTGCGATAAGTTTACCAAGTGCATCGGATCGTACACTCTAAGAACCTCTTGTTCATCTTCGTCTTCCATCACTGCCTCAGCTGTCTCACAATCTACAAACCACCACTTCAGGTCTTTAAGTACATCCTTGGGCATTAGCTTCATCGGTACTTCTTTCAAACACCAGATCGGTTTATACTTCATAATCATCCAAGGCTTTCCGTCAGCTCTCAAACCTCTATCCTTGTCTTCAACAAGTTTTCCCTTTTGTGGTTTCAACAGCTCAAATTTCTTCTCTTTTATACTCTCTTTCCACATAATTTTCCCAATGACTCTAGCCATATTATCGTCACTTCTGTTTATCAATCCCAATCTGACTAAGTCTTTCACTTCACATTCTGGCAGTGTATTCAACGATCTTAACATCCATCTAAAGTACTGAACACCGTCATACCTTTTAATCACGAAGAGCCTCAACTGCTCATCATATATCCAGCAAATAATTCCTTTCTTCGCTTCAGCATAGCCTTTAATGTTGTAACTCTTCTTAAACATTGTAGGAACCGCCGGTTTCTTCGTTTTGACGAACCACTGAGCATAGCCTTCCTTCCATCTAGGCTGCTCTTCCCATTCAGACTCATCACTTGCCATCTCTTTACTCATATCTGCTTTCTCAACATCTGGAATGTCATGCTCAATATTTTCCTTAACTATCTCTCCCTCTTCTATCTCTGTATCAATCACAATCTCTTCACCAATCTTCTCTATCACATCACTCGGTAGTACATCATCATCACCAACCAAACCATCATCCATCTCCTCTACGTCCACCACCACCACATCATCACCACCAGCTGCAGTTGTCGACTCCCCCTGAGTTGTGGAAGTTCCAAGAGCTTGATCAGTTCTTGGCAACTCACCACCTGCATCTTTCGATGCATTGGGATCATCGTCTCTATCATTTCGTCTCTTGGTCCTCAACTCGTCGCCTTTACAGCTCGTCTCCCCCTGAGATGCCAAGAACTCCTTGAAAGCATCTATGATTTTACCATGTTGTACCAGCAGGGACGACTGCATCTGATTCTCTGCAACTAGGCGCTGAATAGCCTGGGTCTGGATAAGATTAATTCTTGACTGCTCTGCCACGACCCGTTCCAGTGCTGCTATTCGTTCAGTGTCTGATAGGGTTGCATCGAAATCGAACCTCATATGTGATATATCTTGAGTGTACTGAGGAGGGATTTCCGATGTCACCGGGACCTCAGAAGTAGAAATAGACGTAACCACAGGTGGTATCGTCACCGATAGCCCTGCAGTGGCCATAACAGTCGACTCTATAAATTGTGCCACGACCTCCGATGGAGTAACGGTCGGAGGCGGCAATGAAACGATCTCAGGAGTCGAAAGTTGGAAGGTAGTGGGTGGGAGGCCAAAAGTAGACGAGGTAGCCACCACGGGAACACCCGTAGCGCTTGGCCTTGTAACCTGCAGTGATGAGGGAACCATTGTCATACCAGATAGTGCTGGTGGAGTGAAACGTACCACCCTAGAGCTCTCACAGGCTCCTGATCCTGCACCTATCCGTTCCCTTCTTGACCTCCGGATCAACTGTTGTACCCCTTCCTCATAATCAGACTCGCTGTCATCAACAGTTCTCTTTCTCTTCCCATGTTGTCTTTCTCGAGTTACCATAATCCTTCTTGCCTCTGCCACTTCATCATCAGAATCAGAACCAGCCACCGTAGCAGCTGTCCTAGTAACATTCACAGGCGAAGC
The DNA here is from genome assembly GCF_021521415.1 of Bidens hawaiensis. Classification (NCBI taxonomy): domain Eukaryota; kingdom Viridiplantae; phylum Streptophyta; class Magnoliopsida; order Asterales; family Asteraceae; genus Bidens; species Bidens hawaiensis. Next base: position 797,279 of record NW_027491723.1, on the reverse strand, counting down.
ACGTTCAACCGGGACCTGTACGTTTTCCTCTGGATCCACCCGATCCATATCAAAGAAGCCTTGACCACCAAATTCTGCATCAAGGTCCACATTCTCCTCCGGTGACACAACAGGTGCAGCAGGTATAACTTGAGGTGCTCCTGCCTGTTGTGGTGCCGGGTCCCTAAACTCGTCCCCTTGAGCAGGCACATACCCCGGGTTGATCAAGTACCCAAAGAGTGGAGTATGTCAAGGACGGAGCTCAGGTTTGCTCCTCGCACTGGAGGATCTACATTGGGCGAAGATCCGTTTGTTCACACTCTCAACGTATCGGATCGGACGGCGCTGAGGAAGCGTTGGAGCAACATGATTCAAAGTCATTTGTAGGAATCTTGGATACATGATGAATCGCTCACGCGCCATCGCTCTTCTTTGACGATCAATCTCATAAAAGACCATCTGACTAAAGCTTAATCGCTTGTTGTAAGTCAGAGCAGTCATCGCTGACTGCATGGTCGCGCCCATGCCATCAGTGCCAGCCTTTCTCCCTGACATGCATACAATCATGACATGCATGAGAAAGCGCCACTGGTCAAGTAAAAAGCCTTTCCTCCTCTGCGTATCCCCCAAGGGACCAGAGTATCCCATCCTCAAAAACGCTCCATCACGGAAAGGAGCTACAAACTCTGTTGGGTCATCCCTTGTCTCATTCCCAAATCGTAAAGCCGCCCGGATTTGTTCATAAGAGAACTGAACAATCTGATTGTTGACTGTTGCGCGCATCACCGGGGGCTCGACTCTACAGTCGTATTCCACGGTCTGCCAAAAATCCTCAATATTGGGCAAGGATATTGGCAGAGTTGTTGTAATCACGTTGAATATCCTCGAGCGTAAAATAAATGTGATGATTTCGCGGAAATCATCAACTCTGCTCGCCTCCGGGTCTAATGTTATGTACATGTTGTGACTCGGGAAGAACTGTCTCTAGTGATCACCTCCGTCATCACCGCCTGCACCACCTGCTCCAGCAACCGCAGCCATATCTGCAACAAACAGGTTAAGTTAGATAAACGTCAAAGCGAATCACAAGTTCGCCTGTTACCATGAGCGAAGTTGTGATCAATTCTGCATAGGCAAAGTTAAAGGTGGGGAGAAGTTGGGAAACAACTTCGCTTCAACTTGAACTTCGTCTGATAATAGTTAAGTAAAATGGTCCAGGCGAAGTTACGGATAACTTCGCCTAATCACAACATCGCCTCATAAACTGTTTCAAAATCAATAATCAGGCGAAGTTAAACCTCAGGCGAAGTTACGGATAACTTCGCCTAAACTGTAACTTCGCCGAATTCGAATCGGCAACAGTTAGGATTTACGAACGACGTGTAGATGATGATTTCGGAGATCGAGGACTCCGAAATACATGATTTTATGAAGTTTTAGACGTTCAAGTAGTTTACTATCACGTAAAAACAAGTTTGAAATCGGGTGATAAAGGTTTCGAAAGACGAGGTCGAGAATCGAGTCGAAACGACTGATGATTAACCTCAAAAGACATTGATAATATGATAAACAAACCCTACACACCTAGAATTTGATTAGAATCGAAGTAACAAAAACAGATGATTGATATCGATAAGTTCGCTGATGTTTCAGAGTATAACTTCGCTGAATTTGAAATAATGAAACTGTTTGACCTATAAACTTCTTTATATAGGGTTAAAGTTAGTACAGGCGAAGTTATCGATAACTTCGCCTATTCCAGGAGAAGTTATGAACAAGTTCGCCTGTATTTACAAAACAAACCCCTATACTTTTAACAATTTTCAATAAAATTTTAAAAACATCCCTTAAAGCGTTAAATGATACGGTCAAGACCAAGTAACCACATATAAAATCATACAACTACCTAAGTGATGAAAATTTGAAAAATTAAAGTACACGGGATCAAATTTCAGTCTCGACAGGGACTACCATGTTTTAGAGAAGATCCGAACAGGAATCATACTAATTACGTGACTGTCACACAGATCCGTGTTCAGCTGTATTATGACATAAAGAAACAGGTTGTAAGCAGGTAATCTACTTAAAATGGTTTTCATCGTTTCTGTGATACGAGTTAGGTTCAATTAAGCTCAAAACTTAAGTAGGCAACAACTCAGAGATTATGATGCCTCCTATCTATTCTCAAGGCGTATTTGGCTTTCCCCAAGTCACCCCGAATTGACCTCGACCCGTAGTGTCTGATTAAGTAGTAATTACTCTTCGATCTTAGACTCTTCTTCCTGTTCATCTTCTTGCGTCTTGATTGACAATCATTAACATTATGAACTCTAAAATTTTTTTTTTTTATTTTTTTTATTTAAACATGTATATACACAACTTCAAGTAGAAAATAACTGCAAGTCCCGAATCTGGATCACTGCAACGTCTTGACACTCTATCTTCACGGGAATCAGAACACTCACGGGCTCGTGTATGACTGGGTAATCGCTTTTCTGCCTATCATTCGGAAAGATATGTATGAAGACATGCACAACTCTTAAGGAGTTTCCACATAAAATCGAGTAGATTTAGTTAGTATCACTTCTACTTTTACGCACCATAAAAAGCTACCATGACATACAATGACTGTTCTAAAGTCTTTTAGGCCTAACAACTTTACTAGTTAAGCACACAGAATCAGTATATCTATCATTTTCCAAGGTTGGATTAATTTTCTGTTAATCATAGTAAAGTAACTTCTTACGAAGTAGTAGACTTGAAAAATAATTTCATCTCCCGTAAAGAAAAATTTTAACATCAATCGCCCCGACCAAATCAAAGTCTTCAGGTGAACGGCTATCTCGAAGATCCAATGGATCAGCTGGACCGACCACATACTATTATGTGTCCTTCTAACTAAGTATGATCGACTAATTTTCAGCGAAAGAATGAAAACACATCATAAACCGCCCCGGTCACTTTCAGTCATCTGGTTAATGGCTATCCTCATATTCTACAAGTAGAAATGAGGACCAAACATATCCGAAGACATGTCCTTCAAACTGAGGCAACCGACATAATTCTAAGCGATAGTGACGTTTTTTTTTTTTTTTTTTTTTTTATAACACAAACACAAACATATGACATGGTTACTTGAGATTGATCATCCCATTCAGCTCAACAAGGTTTTGAAATCTAGTTTTGTCAAACGCTTTCGTGAACAAGTAGCGAAATTATCTAACGTGTCAACCTTTTCGAGCTCAATCAGTTTCTTCTCAGCACAATCCCGTATAAAATGATGACGTATGTCAATATGTTTAGTTTTACTGTGCTTTACGGGATTGTTAGTTATTGAGATAGCAGCAGTGTTATCAATGCAAATAGGAGTAAGTGAGAAATTCAGACCATAATCGCGCAACTGTTGTTGAATCCAAAGAACCTGGGAGCAGCAGTTGGATGCTGCCATGTGCCCCATTCTCCTATGCCACAACTCGGACTCCGATTCAGTTGCTTTTGACAGAAGACACGATTCTTCTGTGGCCATCTCAGTCGATCTCATATCCATGATATACGTATTCTTCACTCTTGGAGCCTCCATAACAATCCAATCCTCTGGTATCTTAAAACCAGGATACAACACAATCGCTTCATTCTTTGTAAAATGTACGGTGTAGTCTTTGTCACAAATCTGCGAAACACTCAGCAGATTGTGCTTCAGTTCTTCAACAAAATTTACTTTCTCCAAAGTCATCTTTCCATTCGACACCGTCCCTATTCCTGTAATTCTTCCACCGCTCTCTCCTGCGAAACTCACTCTTCCTCCTTGAACAGGTTTCAAGTCGTGTAACAATTTCTTGTTACCCGTCATGTGCCGGGAATAGCCGCTATCCACAACCCATTGATTGTTGGCAGCCCTGTTCAACTGTTCCTGCACGATTAAAGCAGATGATTAAAATCTGGGGACCCAAGACCGATTGGTCTTGGGTCGATACATTCCGAACCTTGGCTGTCCAAAGTTAGTATCATAATAATTTCTGTGAGTCCTAACCGGATACCTTCTTGTGGATTGACTATGAGGCCATCCAAACCTTCGTGAATTAAGAGAATTATTACATAAGGTTTGGTTGTTAGCACTGTAAAACTGAGATCTATTTTTTTGAAAACCTGGATTAGTCCATTTTCTGAAATTTGATGGGTATTCGTTTTTACCATTGTATTGATTAGCGTTAGTTCTTTTCTCAGATTTTGAAGTCCTCACACCTCTGAATTTCTGCTTCAAAGGGCAATCAGCAACAAGGTGTCCTATTTGATTACATCTAAAACAACTCCTGTGTTCAACTTTCTTATCTATAGTTGTCTTAGATGTTGAGGCTGTATTACTGCCCGTTTGTCTCACATATGGTGGGACATACGGGTTTAGTGGAGACTTCTTTTCAGGTGTTTTATTTTTCTCTCCACTTTTCGGTAACACTTCCTCTTGTTTTGTCTCACACGACTCAGAGGACTTGTCTGAGTTTGATGAGACATGACTCGGAGCAGAAATCTTAACACTTGCAACAGGCTTACTAACTTCTGGTTCTTTAGTAGTAACTTGAACTGGAACTGTCTGACCATAGTCAACATCAACAGATTTCTGATTACTAGGGTTATAAGTGTAATTATGATTGAAAGGTGGTGGAACTTCATGATAACCAATTCCTCCCCTTCGCTCTGATACCAATTGTAGGTTCCCAGCCGGATCTACACGAGATATCGCGTTCTACGTAGGTGCGGAATCCCTACGTAAGACGTTACGAGTATAGAAAACAATACGAGCTAACACACGATACGATAACCAAACACACGTTGTATTCCAACCGTAAACACGTGATACTATGATCACAGATACAAAACTCTCTGACTCGAATACACGAATAAACTCTTTGATTAATTAACTTCTTTTGAATAAGCCGTATACAAATGGCTTATATAGAAACGACAACTTCGCCTGGCATGTTCAGGCGAAGTTGTCCCTAACTTCGCTTGTCTAACAAGTTCGCCCATATAAGCGAACTTGTTAGTAACTTCGCTTACATACAAAACTCAAATCTAACTAACACGATTACAGACACTCGACACTGAACTACTGACATCATGCACCAACAGTTAATGGTTGCAAAATGGTTAGGAATGATAAGGAAAACTTGTAAAAGATTGATGAAATGGGTACTTGAAGCTGGGTTAAGGGTGGAAAGATAGATAAGATGAGAGTTCTTGGTCAGAACCTGAGGGTTCTCGGCCAGAATTGGTTCTCGGTCAGAACCTGAGGGTTCTAGGCCAAGAACTGGTTCTCAGTCAGACCAGGGTTCTCGGCCAGAACAGGTTATCGGTCAACGTGAGTTCTCGGTTAATTAGAGTTCTCGGTCAAACTTGGGTTCTCGGTCAAACATGGGTTCTGTGTCTTGAGTTCTCGGCCACCCAGTTTCAGTTGGGCCTTGGGCTGGACCCAATTGGGCCAGATAATGAATAATTGGGCCTGATTTAAATAAGCCTAACTTAGAAAATAATTTAAAATTCTAATGTAAAATGGGTTAAGACAGTTAATGAAAATAAAATTTTTCCAAGCTGACCTGGCAGCTTAACCCCAGCCAGAGGCTCTACCCCTTGGACCCCGCTAGGGGCTGTCGCCCCTAGAACCCTGCTGCCCCCAGACCCCCGTTCGTTGTGGGTTATAATTAAGTTAGAAACGCGATGCAGGTAGTGATAGTTAATTGATACATGCAATTATTATACAGTTATCCGTGCACAGCTCAAGAAAGGGATTACAATTAACGTTGAAAGTAACCGACTTCAGGTGAGTTTCTAGCCCCATTTCCTTGTTATGTTTTCGGGGCTGTATGCATACTCAATGTGAATGTTAATACACTTACCATGAATGGTAAGTGTATGCTTTATTGATGAATGTGATGTTTATGTTATTTATTAATACTTGACAATACGTGAACGACCTTCGGGTATTGAACATATTGTTAAGGAATGTATTAGGTAGTAAGTATGAGTGAGTATATGGGATAAAGTATGCACGAATAACATATGTATGATATGTATGTATATATGTATGAATGTAAGGTAACGAATAGTTGTATGGAAGAAAGGGAGACCGGACCCTAATAATATCCGAGGATGGAGGGTGACCGGACCCTAATAATATCCGAGGATGGAGGGTGACCGGACCCTAATAATATCCGAGGATGGAAGGTGACCAGACCCTAATAATATCCGAGGATGGGGGGTACCGGACCCTAACAATATCAGAGGTATGTAGGGCGAAATGCTCTTTATAATGTAAGGTTAGTTGCGTATGTATTGTGTATGTTAAAGAAAGAAAGTACAAAAGAATGAAAGTATGTGTATGGAAGAGCGTCGAACAGGTTAAGTACATATTATGTATCTTTGGATACTTATATAAATAAGTATGTGAATGTATTGTATGTTGCCTGATTAACTAGAATTCACTCAAGCGTAGCTGACTTTTAGTATGCACGCAGGCAAGTAGAATGAGGCAGCTGGCTTGAGGGGAGCACATGGCATTGAGTAAGAGGCTGGCATTGGAAGATTCAAGATGGTTATGTTTAATGTTTGTTTATTTTGAAAGACAAAGATGTTTGCTAAGACAAGTTAAGTAATGTTTTATGAAAGTTTAATATTTCGCGAATGTTTTTATTAACTATGATGATTAGAACTATATGAATGAGTAAATCCAACACCCAAATGTGAGGCACCGGTAACGGGGCCTTACATTATCAAACAAATGGCCTCCGCGATCCTGATCACCCCATATTTAACCACACCCGCTTCATCACTGTCACACCCCGACCAAAGGCGGAACATGCCGGGGCACAACGTATTGATTGGAAAGTAGCTCAAAAGACACTAATTAAGGTGACAATAATTATTTAATTCATTAAAATCAAAACAAATACACAATTATAATAATCAAAACAATTACATCAAATTTATTGTTTGGATAAATATCCTAAGGTAAAAACTAATATCTTCAATCCTGATCAATTTAAATTACGTGTACTTGTAGCATGTATAAATATAGAGTTTGTCAACACGAATGTTGGTGAGAATACATAAGTTTTAGTTGAGATACATATATAGATAAAAACCACAATATGTTGAGCATCACAATTCCTATGAAAATGTAAACAACTAAATAGATGTGGATCCGTTATTATTGATATGAAATCAAAGTACTTGGGTAAATGTATGATCATACTAGATGTGGATAGATGAGGATGAGATACCAACCACCAAACATAAAATAAACAATTAAGCACATAGAGCATTTATCATAGGGCATGCAATATTCACACATAAACATATATTGAATTGTGTTTTGAATAAATGTGAGAATAAAACATAAGTAAACTTGAGTAAGGTATACATGCTACCCCCAAAATATAAAATATGGAAAAGGGGTTTGTAAACTCACATGAAATATATAGGTGTTGTTAACAAGTTGTCAGATTAAGCGAGTTGATCGGTCACGCGGTGAATTCCACAGGTTATCCTAAGTTAAAAGTATAAATGAAATAAATAATCTAATAAAAAATAAACAAACTAGGCACGAAGATTAGTTTATAAAGGATTTGGATCGATAAAGTGTTATATATGTATATTATATCAACTTATAAAGTTGAATTCGAAAGTTAATTAGTTTTTTTTGTCTTTTAACTACTTTTAATTTTTAAAAGCCAATATAATACGTATATATTATATTTAGTCATTTATAATAAAAGAACCTTTGTTATGAAAGATTAGTGGTGAACGTTTTGTTAGTCGGGTAAAAATTATTTTTAATATAGTCACCTTTTAAAATTATATTAGGTTTTTAAATCAAGAAAATATAAATATATAACTATAGTAAGGTTATATATATATATATATATATATAAATATACGGAGATGCTAAATCGATAAATTATTTTGGGAAGTTTGACGTGTTTGGTTCTTTAAACGAGTGAACATAAAAAGAAAAATATATTATTTTTTAAAAATAACTATTTAACAGAATAAAATAAAATAGATTAGTTAAGCAAAATAAATAAATAAAAACAAAAACCGGGTCAGGGGGGATCGAACCCGCGCCCTGGCCGATTTCCAAGATTTAACATACCACGCACCAGCCAACTGGGCTAGTGCTTCAACCTATTTGACGAATGAACCCAAAATATTTAACCATATTTCTAAATTGGTTCCCAATTCTTAAGAACCCTAATTCGAAGAAACCCAAAATTGATGATTATACACCCTCTGTTGAATCGAAATGACAGAGGGGTTTTAACACTCAATCAAAACCAATTATAACCTATATATCAATTACTTGATACGAGGGCGAATTGAAGGAGATCGGCGAGATTCGGTTTCGGTTTGAATATGAACTTGAACTTAATCTTAAACAGCTTATGGGTTATAACTGATAAGTGGGATTAGTTCGGAATGGTATGAGGATGGTGTTGGCCAAGTAATCTTATTATGAACACGTATTTATAGAGTTACCAAGGACAAGGGGGTGCGGCTTGAGTTAGTGACGAAATGGTTGTCAAATGTCTTCAATTCGTTAATGTTTACTAAAATTAAGGTGTCGGTATATGCTTTTATGATTCTAGATTGATTTAGCATAATCAATTTCGTGATTTAGCCCATTAATTACGGATCAAGAAGAAGGGGTGGAGGGGTATCAGCCGTCGGTGGGAGTGAGAGAGGGAGGAGAGAAAGAAATTTTGATTAAATTGCAACATGGTCCTTAATCTTTGGTTGTGGGTGCAAAAGTGGGTTTAAATTAGCTATGGGGCTATCCCTAAACGAGGGCGGGAATTTATTTAGTAACGACCGTTGGATTAATAAATGAGGTAAAAGAAAATAAACGTGTCGGGTTTCGGATTCAAAAGGTAACGAATGTTACAATCACCATAGTAAATTCAAATTTAAATCTAGCACTACCCTTGGAAATTTAAAGCCAAACCTAACCTGAAAGCCTCGCACATAAACACGCCCTTTGTATTGTATGTGTAAATCCCACCACTCTAGTTCTTTGAAATGTTGACATACTTTAATTTGTGGTAGATTCAATTACCACTTATTTCTAAAACCTACCCAAACTCAACGCCACCCACCCATTTGAAAGAACCTGCTTCTTAACCATGTGCCCCGATCACATACTTTACCATATGCCGCGCTACAAGCTTGATATCATAGTGGTGACCCTAGCACACCCGCCATATTTCTGAAGACCTAACTTGTTTCCGCCATGCAATAGCTTTCCACGCATCCCTCGTCTATTCTATTCGATTTTACAGTTTCAATCAAATATATTTTCTTTAAAAAAAATGACTTCAAACCAATTCAAATGAATCGTTATCTCTATTATTATCATTATTATCATCATCATCATCATCATCATCATCATCAGTAGCATCAGCACCACCACCACCACCACCACCACCACCACCATCATCAGCACCACCACCACCATCATAATCATAATTATTATTGTAGTACCATCGTTACCACTATCAATATTATAATTTCTTTCAAATAATATATTTAAAGTAAATTTCTTTTTGTTTCAAACAAGTCTTAAGCCCTTTGAGGCTATTTTTTTTATTAAACAAGTCAGGTAATCTGGCAATCATTTTTTTCCTAGGTCGCTGACCAAAAGAAAACATTTATTTTATGTTAAATATTTCATAAAATTTGTAAGTCTTAGCAATGTCTAAAAACTTTTTGTTTAAATAAAATAGAATAAATCTTATTTCACCGTGAGATATAAACGCCTCACGATTTACAACCGATTTTCGTAAATTAAAATATATATTGTATCCTTTCCTTTCTTTCCCCTTCGTCCAAAACGCCAATGAGTCCGGCTAATAAATCATGGCACCACCTCCCACGTCAACCTTCAAGCCACATACAAACTGAGACTCAAGAAAGAAAAACGTCGCAAGCTGCATTTTCTTTTATTTAACTTCTCCTTCGCTTATTTTTTTCGGACTAACCAAAAGTGATTTTTTTACGAAGTGTATTTTGAATGTTCATTGATCCTTGACCCATGTTCATTTGTAGTTTACGAAACGCAAATTTTACATCGTTCTTTGTCACATTATTGAATAGGTTTGAGCATGTTATTTCAATCTCGGGGTCTATGACCAATTTCCCATCAACGTAACCGTTAAGTGGAAATTTGGACTATGAACATGTATGTGTACATAGCTACCTAATAGAAACCGCATTTCATTTTAATATTTGTGACCGACTCTCTCTAAATATATTCGTTTACTTGGGACCGAGACAATGTCCCTTGTACATGCCGATTTTATATTATGTCTATTTTAACACAAATTGCTTTGGTTATTTTATATTATTTTATTTTTTTGTTCTCTTTCCCCTCAATGTTTTATTTTAATCAATTCGTTATTTTTTTATCTCAGCATTTTCGACTATTTATTTTAATTTCGAGGTTTCAACTTGTAACATCACGAAATTTCTAAAATAATATTAATTATATTATTTAATATTGGTGGGAAAATTTACTCGGGTTAGCGGTGAAATAACAAAGTAAAGTAAGAGTTATTATGAGTCGGGCTTGTGTTGGGTTAAGTAATATGGGTAATGGACTTGGATTAGAAAGGGAGGAAGATGGACCATGGGCTCAAGCCCATGACCATATAAACCATAATTATGCCTTAATCCATTCATTTCCATTCCATTCCATACACCACCCAAAACACACACTTAGCTCTCTCTCATCCTACTTTCTCTCTCTAGCCGAAACCAAGAAGAAGAAGTGATTTCCGACCCGAGGTAATGATATTATGATATTGTATTGACCTAAACCCGCTAGATTTAGTCGTGAAATGATGAGCCGACACCTTAAGCCATTAAAGTCACAAGATCCGAATGGAATTGGGTATAAACCGGTCAAACGATGAGCTTAGGGATCACCCTAGCTCAGATCTGGATCGAACGGGACGAAAAACGGTGGTAAAACAAGTGAGATCTCGCTTTCCGGCGAGATTCAGGTTTTTCAGGCAACGGCGGCGCCGGAAAGGCGGCGCCGGATGAGGTTGTGTCACATCAGATGTAACGTCTGATGTCTGACAAAACCCTAACGCTAATTTGTTACGGAAATCTAACGAATTAGCGCTAATTCATTAACGGAAGGATAATCAGTTCGCTAAGTGATTCGTTAAAGGATATGATGAACTAGGATAACGAATGTTTGCTGATTCGTTACTCTTCCGTTCGTTAAGACAAGATAACGAATTAGCTCACTCAGTTCGCTAAGTCAAGATAACGAATCAGGCCAGCGAAGCAGGTGTAACACCCCCTAACCGCAGCGGAAACGAAAACGGGGTGCGACAGACTCGTCTGATATCAACCACATTGCTTATAAAGAAAACTGAATACATTAATATACTTCAAAATTACATTATCTCGTATTTCATTACCGTCTAGGTGATACACACATCGAACAATACGATACATAATTCTAATTATTATAATGTATCCTAGCATTCCGCACGCAAATCTTACACACATCAAACACTTAGCACGTAAGCAATCACATCATCTTAATTGTACCTAAAAAGCATGTGAGAAAACGGGTCAACTACGAATAGTTGGTGAGTTTCACAATTCGAGTAAACCATGATAAATCATTATCATAAAATAATATTATTATCGATGTAATTATGCTGAGCCCACAAGTGAAACCTCTGACTATCACACACAACCCCCGTTGCATATCCCCCGCCCACGGACCCGTTGCATATCCCCCGCCCACGGAACTGCCCCAAACCGCTATGCCTAACATTACATAGCAAAATAAATATAACACCCAATATAGACATGTGCAACTGGCTGGGAAACATCAGCAAATCCATGCCGGACCAGTTGGGTTTGTCAGACCAATAGTACTATCCACACTCTACCGGCTTTCAGTTAATCACTCGTGTTCCGGGGCCTTAGAATGTTAGCAACTCAGACAATTACCATCTTAGTACATTTCCGTATGATTCCCGTACAATAAAATATATGTAAATCCATGCAAATCCATGCGTTCAGTATGTATTTAAACATTTCAGTAATAACTTGCTTCCGCCCCGAGAAACTGTTTAAAAACAATTCAGAAAAAGGGGCTCTTGAAACTCACTTTAGCACATGCAAGCAGGTAACAGCAATCATTATCAATTAACACGTCCAATCTGTAATATGATCCCTACGATCGTTATTATACACTTATTGTTTATATAATCTTTTAACCGTATCAACCGGTACATCTGGGGACACTGTTAACCCAGTACTGTACCCGAAATACTTCTCCGGACTCAGATTGTGATATCGTTTAGAGTTCCATGATCACAATTACTATTAGTCGTTTTTCTCGTTTTGTGTGCCTAGTTCGGTTATCCGTTTTTATGTTTCAAAAATGAGTTTGGTCACACACGACCCGAAAATAGTGGTTGACTGATAATTTAATTAAAGATGTGAAATTATAGCTCGGTTTAGACGTCCCGATTGGCCGCGGGACCCGTTTCCGTCTTTGGCGTACCGGAAACTGTTAAAATAGGTTAAAATTACTCAAATCATCCGAATTATTTTCGGATGATTCATTTTTACTTGTTTAACTCATTTATATGAAAATAGACCATTTTTAGGGTTTTTATACACCAGTCAGCTCGCTTAAGCGAACTTTAGCGGTTCACTTGTTTTAAGCTTTAAAAGTTTGTTTTTGCACAAATAATTATCCGTTTAATCTCGGATCTTGAAATTTTGCACAAAAGACTTTTTGACAGTGGGGAATTTAATAAAAATATTTCCAGAATTAATTTTTATATTTAAAATTTATTTATCTATTTTTAAACACCATTAAACACTAAATATGTCGTAAATCCAAACGATCTTAGAAAAATCCCAAATTTCTCCTGGATGTCCCCTGCCGTTCACATAGTCCCCTGTAATTTTTCCAGAACCAAAATCTTCTTTTACATGCCGTTTTCACTAAAACCGATCTAGAAAACTCTAGAACTCGTTTAACCAAAAAGCCTACTTAGACTTCTCCAACTGACCTCAAATTTTGTTTGTGACTTATACATGATATAAAAAGCTTATCTGCAATTTTCCAGAATTGTTCATAATATTTAACTATTTTTCACCATTTTTGGCCAAAACCGAGCATTAAATTCACCAAATATTCATCCTTTATCCAAAAATTACCAAAACTTCACGTAACTCTTATTTTCATGCGTAGAACATCCCTGTAAAATTTCATGACCCAACTCTAAACCATCAACAATCTGTCCCAAAACACAAACACCAAACATAACCGAATATACCTTTCGTTTTCCGCCACTACAAGCTACAAACTCGTCTTTCCGCCTTATCTACCACTACATACAGAGCCTACAATCAACATACCACAATACCAAGAAAGTTACACTCACGATCAAGCCACTAACACTATAATTTCGATTATTGCTTTAAAAACAAAGATTTAACAGTAAAAATCCGTTTTTGGTCCGTTTAACTCCTTTCTTGGACCAAGATCCCTTGTATAACCCGTATACATCACTTGATCATGCAAGAATCGATTTTCATCTTTGAAACCTCATTTTCTTGCAATTAAACTCAAGAAACGAAGATGGAAACGTGATTAACTCGGTTTTTACCTCGGTTTTCTTGCTCCAAATGTCGGTTTTAAGTTCATGAAAGTGGAAGAGAAGATGGAATGTTGCCATGGTGCTTACAAAAAAGAAATAATGGCTAGGGGTTTACCCCCTTATTCCGTCCGCAAGTGTGAGGGGGGTGGGGTGGGACCCACCTCTCCATTCTAGTCCACATGTTTGGATTCTCGTAATCCGGATAATGTTTTGGATAATCTGGTTCAGTTCGTTTTTCGGTTAAACGTTTAATTCGGCTTAAAACGAGGCTAAAACGGTCGTTTTTCGGCTTAAAAATGAAATTTATATAAAACCGATTTAAAAACTTCAAAAACTTAAACCACGGCATTTATTATCTTAGAACATCATATTGTTAATAATCGCGCATCTTTTTCGGCTTGATCGATCGTCTCTTGCTCGGTTTGGTATTAAAGGTTTCGTTTAACGTACCGACGTACCATTAAATCGAAATTCTTTTTCTGTGCCGTACTTTACTTATCCCGAAGCATTAATGCTTCGTAACATCACTAAATATCATAGATATCGTCTATAATTGAACCCTCAATTCGTTCGGGTTTCAATAACTATCGATCGATTAATCGCATAATCAATACGATGAATTATATATTCACGTACAATCAATACAGTGAACCCTGTATCCTCGTATAATTACTATGGTAATTCATGTATCCGACATTAAATATGACGTAACTATTATCTACCGGTTAGGGTATACCGGGTTTCGTCGGAATCGTTACATTCTCCCCCCGTTAAGAAATTTCGTCCTCGAAATTTTACACGCCCACTATCCCTTTCCGAGAGAAAGGTGGGGGGGTTTTCCTTCAGAATTCACCCTCGCGTTACCAGGTATAATCTAGTCCTCGCTGTGAATTCCACTTAATCTTAATCAATAAAGCTTGGTATGTCCAAACTGTTAAGTTTTCCCGTCTAATATCTCTACGGAATTAGTTACGATATCAAGCATGTCTTCTATGAGTACCTCTATTACTAGTACTTTCGTTGCCTCATCGCTTAGATACTTTTCAATCCATATACATGGCAAAACATCATGTATAGTACTTAGCCCCTGCCGTACTTTAATCGATAAACCAAATGACCAATCATGGAGATAGTCTCATGAGGTCCAATATATTAAGGAGCTATTTTCGGTTTTACCAAACCTCATATCACCTCTCTAAAGTGATGCCTTAAAAATGCCTTGTCACCTCTTTCCAGTGACAATGGTTTCCTATGAACGTTGGCATAAATCCTTTGCCAATCTCACGCTACTTTCAACTTATCTTAAAATATTATAAATCCGATTGGTTGATTCTCAAATCAATCCAAATATTATGGCTTGAGTGACGCCCATTTTCGATTTAACAAATTGGTGATAATCACTTTACCCATAGAAAGCTTCAAGCTCTCGATGCTTCCTTCCCCGTCTTCCAATATTGGAAGTAGGATGACTATTTCGATCTGAGATCATTGAAAATGGTACTCCACGACGAGATACCATTTCACCATCAGGAATTTGGGCGAGAATTCATTGTGGTAATCGACATAGATTGGGATGGAATGCGAGGATTGGTTAATCGATCCGCGATTACCCAAATTGCACCGTGTCTTTGATATATCTTGGAAATTTGCGTCCCGAATCCATTGTAATTTATTCCCACTATCATTGGCGAATTTTCTGTCGTTGTGGCGTTACCTAGGGTTTTCGGTATGCAGCCTTATCTCTTGCATAATTTAGGTATTCACCAACATACGCAACCATATCTTTCTCCAAACTCGGCCATTAATAAAATCCTTTCAGATATTCGTATTATCAATAGTCTAATCCGATCCCCGATGTATGGAATATTTCGATCTATGCGCTTCGTCCATGATTAATTCACGAAGGTCATGGAGGGTCGGGATCCAAACCCAATTTTTTTGAAGTAGAGAATTTCGTCCACGCGTTGTTCGAAATTCTTCTCATTGCCGTAAAGTTCCTCCTTTTCCAATTGTTCCTCTTTCAACGCCTCACGTTAAGCGACTCGAATCAGGTCCGAAAGGTTCGACTGGACTATCGTCCCCAGCACTCGCACTCGCAATGGCTTAACCCGATCTGTCCTACTCAAGGCATCGGCTACGACGTTAGCCTTGCCGGGGTGATAACGGATGTCACAGTCATAATCGCTTAACAACTCGACCCATCTTCGTTGCCTCATATTCAGTTCTTTCTGATCGAATATGTGCTGCAAACTTTTATGATCGGTGAGGATGGTGCACTTCGTACCGTAGAGATAATGTCTCCAGATTTTAAGTGCGAAGATAACCGCTCCCAGTTCTAAGTCGTGAGTAGTGTAATTTTTCTCGTGTACTTTTAACTGTCGGGAAGCATAGGCTATAACCTTATTATACTGCGTCAACACGCATCCTGACCCTTTACGCGATGCGTCACAATACGCGACAAAACCATCGTCTCTATCGGGGAGACTTAAAATCGGCGCTTGGCACAATTTTAATGGTTTCTATCTTATTTGGATCTTTGTGAAATCCTTGTTGCTTTACAACATGACTAAGGGATTATGCCTTCTTTATTCAAAATCACATTTCGAAAACTTCGCGTAGAGCTCCTCTAGCTTTAACACTTCCACAATTTTCCTTAACCGTCGTTCGTGCTCTTCTTTACGTTGCGAATATATCAAAATATCATCAATGAATGTTATGACAAATTTGTCTAAATAAAGTTTACAGACTTGGTTCATGAGTTCCATGAATGCTGCCGGCGCATTTGTTAGCCCGAAAGGCATAACTAAGAATTCATAATGGCCGTAGCGAGTCCGAAACGCTGTTGTTGCAACGTCCTCCTCTTGGATTTTTCATTTGGTGATAACTATATCTAAGATCAATTTTTCTAAAAATAAATCGCCTCTTGCAGTTGGTTGAACAGATTATTCACTTCGAAGAAGTGAATACCTATTCTTGATCGCCCCTTTATTCAATTCTCCCTAATCAATACATATCCTGACACTTCCGTCCTTCATTTCCCAATTAACACTGGTGCACCCCATGGTGACTAACTAGGTCGTATAAAACCTTATCCAATAATTCTTGCACTTCTGTTGGTGCAAGTCGGTAAGATGCTTTAGCAACAGGGCCAGCTTGAGGCATTAAATCGATTCTAAATTCGACCTGTCGGGTTGGCGGTAATCCAGGAAGTTCTTCTGGGAAAACTTGTGGAAATTCGCGTACCATCGGGATATCTTCTATATGTTTTCTTTTAAATTCTTTGGCAATCGCGTTTGTTAAATACACCACGTCTTCTTGTCGTAAATATTATAACATCTCAAGATGAGATTAGAGTGGTAACATAATACCGTACACTTTTCTCTGTATCTAATCGCTTCATCGTCCGAAGGAGAGTTTCTAATCATCTTCTTTTCATATTTGATTTCAGCTTCATGTTGAGTTAGCCAACCCATGTTAACTATTACGTCAAAACTTCTTAACTTTACTGGTCGTAGGTCAATAAGGAAAGGATTAATCTTTCAGAATAATAGGGCAATTCCGAACAATTTAGTTAACCATTAGGGATTCACCGTTAGCGATTCTACAATATAGGGTTCTATAGTTTCACTAATCGGTATCTTTCCAAATGATAGGAGGTCAATAGGAACTAACTTCTATCGATGACAGTAAAAATATCACTGAAGCCTATTGATTTAAAACTACCACGTACTTAATACCACCTTTGGATCATGACGTGCTTTATTCGAATTACTCACAAAGCACGTCTCCTTGCTCGATCAGAGATTGATGCTTGTCATGAGGCTCGTCTTCCAACGACACCTTGGTTCAACTTTGGGCAATTTCTCTTGAAACGTTCTGTACTGCCACATTCATAGCAAGTACAACTGTTTGGTATAATTTGGTTTCTTTGGATGGATTGTTATTGAAGTTGTTGGGTTCGGAGTGGTTGTACACGAATGGGTTGGGGTTGCCGGTTCACATGGCTTCAATTAATTCTACAATTGGGGCATTACGTCCATCTTTACCACACCTGTGGCCTACTATCACTCGACATTCTTCTTCCTACCGATAACCATATTTTCCACCTTTTAGGGAAGGACCCTTCATGCGGTTCATGTTTTCACACCAGAACTAGTCTTAGTATAATTCTGGGTTGTAGGATATACCTACTTATTCAAAAGCCTATCTTGCACTATACCGTTATCATTTCTCTTCTTCAACACTCGACGTCTCACCTAACGTCCTTCCAGTCCGCTTCCCATAGAGTCAAATATATCAATGCTGGCTTGTGACCCCTTCCAAAGGTTGTATATCTTACAGGATTGACTATACTCCTTATCGATGGAGTTAGTCCCCAATATAGTGCTCACTTCGCTTAGTTTCAAGAGTAATTAGCCATGTTACTAGACATGACAATTCCTGCAAACGGTTAGCGTGTTCTAAGTGATCAGCACACAACATTTCTATCTTTCATAGCTCAGTTTCCAATCTTTTAGTTTAATTACTCGAAATAAAGTGCTCTAGCACAAGAATTTTTAAATCCTGACCATATCATCTGAGCAATAATTTTCTAACTATAATTTTGTACCATCGTGTTCCATCACGATACAACATAATCTACCAACATATCTGTAGCATAATTCACTACACAATGTTCTATCCTCTTACCAATATCCTTAACCATTTCGATATTTTCTATCCCCTCGCTAATCTATTCCTCTCTTTACCATCAGTAAACTATTAATAATTTCCTTAACACAACCAACAAACATATCCTTCATACCGGATCTAACTCATTACGACTACTATTCATGTTTAGTTTATAACTAATACTTGTAGTCATAATAGTATTCGGTGGGACATTAACACTCTTAGTAATAACACTAAGAATTGAAATATTCATAATCATGTGATTGCTCGATCTATAAGTCTGCGATCACATTTGCATCAACACTAGCAGTGATCTGTGATACGACATTCGGTATCATCATCTGCTATCTTTGAGCAATCAACTGAATCATATCAATCTCCATCATTGGAGTTACTCTTTTTATGTCATTCTGCCGTACTCATCCCGTACGCAGTAATCAATATTAATCTCACCGTTTAACTCGTTACCAGCTCAATCATAACAACATGTACACATACACACCAAATATTATCATACATATTACACATACCAGTATCTAGTATATATATATCCCACAAATATAATAACACCTGGACTTAACCTGACGTCGGTTAACGTTTAAATATGTTTCATAACCCTTGTCACCAACCGACATATAGATCTTTCTCAACAAAGATTAATGTTTAATATACTTGATTTCAATATCCTTCTGCATGTCAGCATAACCGATACATGCTCACCGTGAGCACCAAACGATTACGTACCACGGAGTTATAATATCCGTGTCCATTCGTATATTCGGCATACACGGTATACCACCTACGAACGAACAACCAACTATGCTATAATGATTCCAACACCTCTTTGTGTATGGGTAATCATTTTATTCGAGTATACATGGGTATAAGCCTCTAACAGATGTAAGGATAACATAGAGAGTTGCAAGGTTCGAGTTAATCGCGCAACACGGGTTGCCTTCAAATATTGTCAATTACTATTATGGGAAACTCTATCACCTGCTCAGTCAATGTCCTCAGGCGTTCTAGGTTCGCTAAAATCGGTAATTCTCGATCTGGAGGTTGTATGACTCATATGTTTGAGAGTGAGAAATACATATATATATTTCTATATATTATTTTTATCTGCTCATTTATTATCAATTTTTTTTTAACGGAATAAGAATGGGTTCACGTACAGGTTCGTCCTTACGTGAGGGTCGGTAGTTCGGGTGAACATAGGGAGTTATTAAGATATACGGTACCGGTGTTGGTAGGGTAAGGGATTTATCAATTTTGGTTGGGAGTGACGGTTACTAGATATTTCTGGTTAATATCAAATGGGAGATCTAACTTGGTACTACCATAACTATGGCCCCTAAATCAGACTTATCATCAACCGATGCTCTAGAAATTTCAGCATCCTCGGTACTTTTATTATTTCATCCCCCGGTTCCTTATCCGGGTCTTATTTCTCAATTCATGTACCCACAAGATATGTACATATATATATATATATATATATACACATTAGCACGTATAAATAATATTATATACTTTACACATATGTTGCCATTTTTACCTATTAATGTACCCCGTGACTTCCGCTGAATTCCCTCATGCGGACAAGTCTGTTATTATGTTCCGGACCTTAATAACTCACTTGTCCATCCAAGTTCATCCAGACCTCGTCACTATAACTTATTAGTTGATATTCAGATCCTATAATACTTGAGCTACTGGTTATATTTTAGGTATCTTTTAAAGACATCCTAATTCCTTATAACCAATGGCTCTGATACCAACTTCTGTAACACCCCGTAACCGCAGCGGAAACGTAAACGGGGTGCGACAGACTCGTCTGATATCAACCACATTGCTTATAAAGAAAACTGAATACATTAATATACTTCAAAATTACATTATCTCGTATTTCATTACCGTCTAGGTGATACACGCATCATACAATTCGATACATAATTCTATTTATTATAATGTATCCTAACATTCCGCACGCAAATCTTACACACATCAAGCACTTAGCACGTAAGCAATCACTTCATCTTAGTTGTACCTGAAAAGCATGTGAGAAAACGGGTCAACAACGAATAGTTGGTGAGTTTCACAATTCGAGTAAACCATGATAAATCATTATCATAAAATAATATTATTATCGATGTAATTATGCTGAGCCCACAAGTGAAACCTCTGACTATCACACACAACCCCCGTGGCATATCCCCCGCCCACGGACCCGTGGCATATCCCCCGCCCACGGAACTGCCCCAAACCGCTATGCCTAACATTACATAGCAAAATAAATATAACACCCAATATAGACATGTGCAACTGGCTGGGAAACATCAGCAAATCCATGCCGGACCAGTTGGGTTTGTCAGACCAATAGTACTATCCACACTATACCGGCTTTCAGTTAATCACTCGTGTTCTGGGACCTTAGAATGTTAGCAACTCAGACAATTACCATCTTAGTACATTTCCGTACGATTCCCGTACAATAAAATATATGTAAATCCACGCAAATCCATGCGTTCAGTATGTATTTAAACATTTAAGTAATAACATGCTTCCGCCCCGAGAAACTATTTAAAAACAATTTAGAAAAAGGGGCTCGTGAAACTCAACTTAGCACATGCAAGCAGGTAACAGCAATCATTATCAATTAACACGTCCAATCTGTAATATGATCCCTACGATCGTTATTATACACTTATTGTTTATATAATCTTTTAACCGTATCAACCGGTACATCTGGGGACACTGTTAACCCAGTACTGTACCCGAAATACTTCTCCGGACTCAGATTGTGATATCGTTTAGAGTTCCATGGTCACAATTACTATTATTCGTTTTTCTCGTTTTGCGTGTCTAGCACGGTTATCCGTTTTTATGTTTCAAAAATGAGTTTGGTCACACACGACCCGAAAATAGTGGTTGACTGATAATTTAATTAAAGATGTGAAATTATAGCTCGGTTTAGACGTCCCGATTGGCCGCGGGACCCGTTTCCGTATTTGGCGTACCGGAAACTGTTAAAATAGGTTAAAATTACTCAAATCATCAGAATTATTTTCGGATGATTCATTTTTACTTGTTTAACTCATTTATATGAAAATAGTCCATTTTTAGGGTTTTTATACACCAGTCAGCTCGCTTAAGCGAACTTTACCGGTTCACTTGTTTTAAGCTTTAAAAGTTTGTTTTTGCACAAATAATTATCCTTTAATCTCGGATCTTGAAATTTTGCACAAAAGACTTTTTGACAGTGGGGAATTTAATAAAAATATTTCCAGAATTAATTTTTATATTTAAAATTTATTTATCTATTTTTAAACACCATTAAACACTAAATATGTCGTAAATCCAAACGATCTTAGAAAAATCCCAAATTTCTCCTGGATGTCCCCTGCCATCCAAATAGTCCCCTGTAAATTTTCCAGAACCAAAATCTTCTTTTACATGCCATTTTCACTAAAACCGAGCTAGAAAACCCTAGAACTCGTTTAACCGAAAAGCCTACTTAGACTTCTCCAACTGACCTCAAATTTTGTGTGTGACTTATACATGATATAAAAAGCTTATCTGCAATTTTCCAGAATTTTTCATAATATTTAACTATTTTTCACCATTTTTGGCCAAAACCGAGCATTAAATTCACCAAATATTCATCCTTTATCCAAAAATTACCAAAAATTCACGGAACTCTTATTTTAATGTTTAGAACATCCCTGTAAAAATTCATGACCCAACTCTAAACCATCAACAATCTGTCCCAAAACACATACACCGAACATAACCGAATATACCTTTTGTTTTCCGCCACTACAAGCTACAAACTCGTCTTTCCGCCTTATCTACCACTACATACAGAGCCTACAATCAACATACCACAATACCAAGCAAGTTACACTCACGATCAAGCCTCTGACACTATAGTTTCTGTTATTGCTTTAAAAACAAAGATTTAACCGTAAAAATCCGTTTTTGGTCCGTTTAACTCCTTTCTTGGACCAAGATCCCTTGTATAACCCGTATACATCACTTGATCATGCAAGAATCGGTTTTCATTTTTGAAACCTCATTTTCTTGCAATTAAACTCA
This sequence comes from Bidens hawaiensis, assembly GCF_021521415.1. Classification (NCBI taxonomy): domain Eukaryota; kingdom Viridiplantae; phylum Streptophyta; class Magnoliopsida; order Asterales; family Asteraceae; genus Bidens; species Bidens hawaiensis. Next base: position 774,840 of record NW_027491723.1, on the reverse strand, counting down.
AGAAACGTAGATGGAAACGTGATTAACTCGGTTTTTACCTCGGTTTTCTTGTTCCAAATGTCGGTTTTGAGTTCATGAAAGTGGAAGAGAAGATGGAATGTTGCCATGGTGCTTACAAAAAAGAAATAATGGCTAGGGGTTTACCCCCTTATTCCGTCCGCAAGTGTGAGGGTGGTGGGGTGGGACCCACCTCTCCATTCTAGTCCACATGTTTGGATTCTCGTAATCCGGATAATGTTTTGGATAATCTGGTTCGTTCGTTTTTCGGTTAAACGTTTAATTCGGCTTAAAACGAGGCTAAAACGGTCGTTTTTCGACTTAAAAATGAAATTAATATAAAACCGATTTAAAAACTTCAAAAACTTAAACCACGGCATTTATTATCTTAGAACATCATATTATTAATAATCGCGCATCTTTTTCGGCTTGATCGATCGTCTCTTGGTCGGTTTGGTATTAAAGGTTTCGTTTAACGTACCGACGTACCATTAAATCGAAATTCTTTTTCTGTGCCGTACTTTACTTATCCCGAAGCATTAATGCTTCGTAACATCACTAAATATCATAGATATCGTCTATAATTGAACCCTCAATTCGTTCGGGTTTCAATAACTATCGATCGATTAATCGCATAATCAATACGATGAATTATATATTCACGTACAATCAATACAGTGAACCTGTATCCTCGTATAATTACTATGGTAATTCATGTATCCGACATTAAATATGACGTAACTATTATCTACCGGTTAGGGTATACCGGGTTTCGTCGGAATCGTTACAGCAGGACAACGAACCCGATCATGTGCAGATAACGAATTAGGTTGTGTTCTGATAGCGAAGCAGGATAACGAACAAGCTCGACCCCAGCCAGGGGCTCTGCCCTTTGGACCCCGCTAGGTGCTACCGCCCCTAGGACCCCGCTGCCCCCGGACCCCCGTTCGTTGTGGGTTATAAATAAACTAGAAACACGATGTAGGTAGTGATAGTTAATTAATACTTGTAATTTTTATACAGTTATCCGTGCACAGCTCAAGAAAGGGATAACTATTAACGGTGAACGTAACCGACTTCAGGTGAGTTTCTAGCCCCATTTCCTTGTTATGTTTTCGGGGCTGTGTGCATACTCGATGTGATTAGTTAATACACTTACCTTAAGCAGTAAGTGTATGCCTTATATGATTTACGTATGAATGAATGCTTGACGATGCGTGAATGATATTCGGATATTGCATGTATCGTCAGGGGATAGTTTAAAGATATGATTGATATATATATATGAACGTTATGAATGAATGTTTGTCAGTGCCTGAAGGATCTTCGGATATTGCACGCACCGCCAACAGGAATGATCTCTAAGTGGTTATTAGTGTGTGTAAATGTTATTATATAACTTGGTTGTTATGTAAATTATGTAATGATAGAAAGTGTGATGTAGACAAGTAGAGGTAGAGTGTGATAGAAGTGGCAAGGGTCTAGTAAGTGTGCTAGTGGCATAACGACAGTACATGATAGGGTAAGCCTATACGTGCCTTCGTTATTAAAGTGGCATAACGTGAGCGCGTGGTAGGGTAAGCCTATACGTGCCCCCGCTATTAAGTGGCATGACGTGAGTGCGTGGGAGGGCAAGCCTCTATGTATTTCCGTAACAAGTGGCTATGACGTAGGTGACAGATAAGTGGTCAAGCGGTAAGGTGAGGACGATGGATAGTGGACTATGTGTCTTCGGATACGTATATAATGCATGTAATGGTTGTATGGTAAGTTGCTTGATTAACTAGAACTCACTCAGCATAGCTGACTTTTAGTATGCACGCAGGAAAGTAGAATGAGACAGCTGGCTTGAGCGGGGACACATGGCGGAAGAATAAACAAGCTGGCATCTGAAGATTCATTTGTTAATGTTTGAACTAAAAGACATGTTTTAAGTTATGTTTCAAAGGCAATTTATGAATGTTTGTAAAAACTGTTGATGTTTTATGTTATTCCGCTAAAGTTTTAATTCACTCTGATATTTAGAACTGTGTTTATGAATAAATCCAACGCCAAATGTGAGGCACCGATATCGGGGCCTTACACAACTACTTACTTTGATAAGCTCAAGGTTGCTATTGGCACTTTTCTTTCACAAACTTAATCTATTTCAATATTGTAATAATAGAATTTCATTTATCCATTTTATTTCAAATTATTAATTTTTATGTTTCTAAGATGTAATTTTTATTCTTCTCAACGTTGCCGCTAGTAACGTTGAAATTTATTTCGAGATTTACATTTGTTAAACTTTTTGATATTTTGATATTTAAAAGTTTCGTTTATCCAATCTATTCTCGAACCCAATGGGTTGTCAATTTACATGTTCATAATTCATTAGTTAAATGCTACGTTTACCTACCACGTTATTCTCGACCCCATTATTTCAATTATATGTTACGATGTTCATAATTCTAATGTTTTCATTCTTTATATTCAATACCCCGTTTATTTCATTTTCAACATCGTTTACTTGATTTAGACACGATGATTTTATTTACCTGACTTAGTGTTTTCACGTTGTCCTTGGCCTAAATGGTCTATCAATGTGTTTTGTAATGTTTTTTTTACCCTTTTAATTCATTAGTTTTTGATTTTCAACGTTCTATATGAGAAATTTAATTTATTAATCTAAAGTCTATGTCCTTATAACCATACAATAGAGCAAGTTATATGGACCATCCGACGATAGAGGTAATTATGGGTCGACATGTAATTATCAAAGTCCTCGCATGGAAAATATAATAAGTCCGGTTGTGTGAAATAACTCGGAACTTGGAATGAATTTGGGGAACGGTACAAATACAATACGATAAGAACATGGTGGATACGCCGTTGGTACATCCTATATATAAGTGTCCTTGTTATATTTTTTAGTTGCGGCGTTCTTTTGGTTCATTCAAAGATCGGCGTTATTTTATTTTAATTATGTATGTATAAAATTGTTACGATTTCTAACAACTAATGTATATTTGTTGTTCTCTTTTAACATTTTTATTTTTTATTTTAATTTCGGGACGAAATTCCAAAAGTTGTAAGTTCTGTAACATTCGTTACTTTTCAAACCCGAAGATCCGACCCGTTTTAAATTTTCGACCTTAGTTATAAATATATATATATAAATATAAAAATATATTTATATATATATATATCAAGTTTCATCAAAGTATAAATCAATCGTTTTTCTATTCGTCTCGATTAAATAACAAAACTCTGTATTTAAGGTTGTACTTAAACGAATCCCGAGCTACCCGAGTATAATACGAAAAATATCTAACTTCATAAACTTTTATTTCATTTTTATAACATTTCAAAGTCCAAGGTTCATTTCTTAAATTAGACTTTAAATTCTATAATATAAAATGAAAGTCTGGGGGCTGATTTTGTAAATTATATTTAAATTAGTAATATTTATAATAAATCCCAAACCCCCAGCCACGTTTTTCCATCCCCATTTCCGGCCGTCAGAAAATCGGTTCCGACGAGGCTCGCTACACCATTTTTCACGCATTTTGAATCAATTAAATGGTTTAATGACCTTAGAACTTGACCAAAGACTCCTAAAAACCCTTAATTCGCGTTAATAACCCGTAATTTTAGAATAATCAACCATAATCATCGCTGTAACGGTTGGAAAAATTTTAAAATGCAATAATGACTTTTAATCTATAAACGCTCCAATTGACACTATAAATAACCTCTAACCCTTCATCTAAATTCGTCCACAACAACATTTTAATCTAATAAACACTCTATTATCTCTAATTAGTTCGTTAAAGTTTCATTCCGACCAACCTTTGTTCACCACCAATTCGGCACCAAATCAAGCAATATACGGTTTACAATAATTTCAAGCCGTCTAGTAAAACCGCTAACTCACTTTAACAAGCTTTGATCGGATTAATGGAATTGCAACCTAGGGTTTGAAGGAGGAAGATGATGTTTTTGGGTATTACTATATTATTAATTCTTTTCATATCATAACCAATTAACAAGCTAGTCCAGTGGTTAAGTTATCTTTGTATGGTCCAGAGGACCCCGGTTCGAATTCGGGTCATGGCAGTTTTGATATTTTATTTTTTTACACACTTTTCTTTTATTTAAAAACCAAAATAAATTATTAACAGTTATAATAAATCAAATCTAACTATACTATTAAACCAAAAGAGTTTAAGTCAACTTGGCCTATTCCTATTTATAACATCCTGAAATCTCAAATAATAATATTTATATTTAGTTGCTATGACGGAAATTTTTACTTGAGTTGTTATGGGAATAATAGAATAGTGAAGATAGAAGATAAGTAGATTAATTAAGTGGAGGTAATTATGGACCAAAAAGGAAATATGGGCTTTAAGTCCATGGGCTTATGGGAGTATAAATACCCCTTAAACCCTAATCCTTTCCATTTCCATCCATTCTACACATTTGCCTACACCTTAAAACACACACTTAAGCCATAAATACCCCCATAGCCACCGGTCATCATCCGAACCCAAAACCAAGTTTCACAACATAAAATCTTGGATTATACAAGTCCTCGTTCACAAACCAAGCTAGCCGTGACCTTAGGAACGTCAAAAGGTATGATCTTTAACCGTAAAGGTTACGTTTTTATGAACAGTTTGCTATGAAATTTAACCCTAGAGTAGATCGGGTCTAAATGCTTCATAAAAATGCAAACTTGATGATTAAGATGAACTTAGTAGACTTAAGGCAACATGTGGCTCATAGATAAACCCTATATCTAGCCTATAACATTTTAACTCTATAAAGGTTTAACCTTTATGTCTAAAACGGGTTAGATCTTGAATTCGTGAGGGTAATGGATGTAAAATGGATATGAATGGTAAAGAAAGTGGATAAAATTCATGATTTGAACCATAAAACGGTTAACTGAGCTAGGCAAAAGTTACAAAAATGGAAAGATGAGCTTAGCACACCAGGACTGAGGGTTCTCGGCCAATACACGTCCTCGGCCAAATATGGGATCTCGGTCACTACCGGTTCACGGCCAGGTACAGGTTCTCGGTCAGCGAGGGTTCTCGGTCAACAAGGATTTTCGGTCAACCCATGTTCCCGGTCAGACATGGGATTTCGGTCCCAAGGGTTCTCGGTCACGAGTTCTCGGCTGAGTTCTCTGCCCTTGAGTTCTCGGACAGTTAGCGACTTGAGGTGGGCTTTGGGGCCTGACCAGTTAGGCCAGTTACTTAATGGACAGATGGGCCAGATTTAACTAAGTCCACAGGATGCTAAGCCCATTATCTAAGGCTTAACAAATAAGCCCAATTTAGAAAATAATTTAAAATCCTAGTGGAAAATGTGTTAAGACAGTTAATGAAAATAAAATTTTTCCCAAGCCAAGAGCTCTGCCCCTTGGACCCCGCTAGGGGCTGTCGCCCCTAGAACCCCGCTGCTGTAACTCCCCGGCTAAAGCGGAAACGCCTGAGTGTGACGTATAGATTGCCCAAAACACATGTGACACTATTAAGTGACAATATTATCATTAATTAATTTAAGCATCAAGTACACAAATTTGCAAACAAGAAATACAAGGGAAATGAACAATTAACACTTGTCCATTTATTAATATAACCTAAGTTCTAGTGTCTTCGTCACGGCAGCATAATCTACATAAGGTACCTGTAGCATATATATAAAATAAAGGTCAACTATATGAATAGTTGGTGAGTTCTCACAAGTTTTGATATAAATACATAAAAATCTACAATTACATGAACAAGTGTAAATGAGCAAGTAAGGTCCTTTCCAGTTGGGATTGTGCACCAATGTACTCGGATAATAGCGCAAGTAAGTGTCTTTTCCGTTGGTAACAACCAACGTACTCGGATCGGGGGGTCCCTATTCCACTCATAACATCGAGGTCCTGAGTGCATAAGGAGGCGTATGATCATACTTAATGAGGAAACCATGAGCACGTAAGCAAATAAACACACAAGTCCATGTAACGAATTGTAGTTTGTAAATAATGAATAAACAAAATCGTAATGTTGATAGGATATATATGCTACCCCCAAAATCTGTGAAAACGTTATACAGGGGGTGTGAGAAACTCACCTTGAAGTTGAAGACAAACTTGAAATAAACTCAAAGCGCGTAAAAGGAACCGAAGCAACTGAACGTCACGAACTAGAATTATAAATATAAAATTTATTATTACTATCGACATACAAAGTAAATAGATCGGGTTGTCAGGGATTTGAAGTGTCTAATATATGTTTTATTATTTTATGAAGTTGATATTATAATATTATATTTTAATGGATTATTAACAATTTATTAATTTAATATTATTTAAGTTACGAGATTTATAAGTTTGAATATGGTAAAGGTTAGGAAATATTGGTGTTGACGATATATTTTATTCTGAAAATAAAGGTGTTAACGAATTATAGGGTTAACGAACAAAACATAATATAATAATATATATAGTTATAACGAGTTTAAAACGAATTTGTCAGGCTTTGAGATTTATAATGTTTACGAATTATGGATCTTCATGTAATTTAGCTTTAAAAATAATTATATTAGCGTGATATAAAGTTTAACGAAATAATATTTATTAATTTAATATTAATCGGGTTTCTATTGAAAACTTAACGGAAACGAAAGTCAGGTTTATAGGTGAAAAGAGATTATAACTATTTTTATTTTGCTTAATATAATATAGTCTTTTTTATATATATAAATTTTATTTAGTTTAATATATAAAAGAAAGGTTTAGTGAAAAGAAAATAGAAAAAGTAAACAGGCTGACCTGGGTTCGAACCCGGGTCCTCCTGTTCATACACACATGCTTTAACCACCCAGTCTAGCTTGTTTGTTGATTAAAATACCAGAAACAAATATATATAAAATATACTACATGTTCATCTTCTCCATTGTAAACCCTAGAAATTCAAAACTATTAAATGGTTCCATGTTTGATCAATTAAGTTTAGGGGTTATCTTAGACGGCCACAATGAATCAAAACCATATAACAATACCTCGTATAGTGCCGGATTGATGACGAACGGAACCTCGCCAGAAAAACGAAATTGAGAGATTATTATAAGATATTGAGAGTGTTTGAGATGAAAAAGATGGTTGGTACAAGTTTAGTTGAAGGTGAGGGTCCTATTTATAGTCTCAATCAGATCGTATGACGTTTAATGGTTGTTATAGCGATTTTAATTATAACCCGATGGTTTAAAGATTAATTACAGTTAATTAGGACGTTAATGCCGAAATAAATCGCGCATATATGTTTATTATTGGTGGAGAGATCGTTTGGGTTAAATTAACGGATCAAACGAACAGTATTTTGACGTTCTATATATCGCCGGCGCTGGAAATCCGGTCACCGGACTTTCGGCCGGAAAATCGTGAAAGGGACGATAGGGCTGCTGCATTATTATTATTATTATTATTATTATTATATTATTATTATTATTATTATTATTTGAAATGAATTTACACTTTCAGCCCTTCATCTTTAATGTTTCTTTTAAATATAAATTGAAATACATTTACGTTTTTGGACCTTGTACTTCTAAATGTTATATGAATGAAATTAAAGTTAATGATTTGGAAATATATTCGAATTACACCCGGATAGTTCGGGACTCGCTTGATTAAATCTTCAAATAATCGTAAATCTTTGAGGATAATATATTTATTACTAATAAAAAGAAATAATAATAAATTGAAACGACAAAATGAGCCGGTTTAACGAATATATATATCCGAAAACTTAAATATACATGTAACGAAACTTTAAGATATATATATATATATACATATATACAGGGAGATGATTATGAGAGAACTCCATTTTATGGAGAGAACTAGAGAACTAATAATGAAGTATTTTTAATTTAATTAAAAAAAAATATTTTTAAATTTTTTTTTCTTTCATCCTTCTTATATGTTGTTATTCTTCACCACAAAAAAATATATAAAACAAAAAAAAAATTAACAAGTAATGCATATACGCAATACACCGACTTTTTTTTATAATGTATATGTGCAATAGTGTGCATTTTGATATTTGAAATAGTGTTGAATAGCATATATATAGTTGTTTGTATTGTATATTTGCAATAATGTTATATTATATACAAAAATTAAAAAAAATCGATATAGTGCATATGTGCATTAGTGTTGTATTACATATATGCGATAATGTGTTTTGCATACAATTATTAGTGTCGTATTTGCATATATTCAATAGTGTGTATTGGATAATGCAATTGTGTTGTATTATATGCAATTAAACACTATTGTATATATGAAATAGGCATTAGTGCACATATGCACTACAGTACTACACCGACAAGTTTTTATTTTTTATTTATTTTTTATTTTTTTTAGTATCAATATGATCTTATTAGAAGGAGGAAAGAAAAAAAATCACAAAATATTTTTTTTAAAATAGTTAAAATAATTCTTTAGTAGTTCTCTAGTTCTCTCTTTAAGAGAAGTTCTCTCTAGATCTCACCCCCATACATACATACATACATACATATATATATATATGATAAAAAATATAAATTTTAAATAGAACAAAACCGAAAATTTAAAATTGGTCGGGTTTTCGGGTTTGAAACGTAACGATATTACAAGACTTACAACTTTTAGAAATTTCGTCCCGAAATTAAAACTAAAATAAAATTTAAAAGGGAACAACTAATATACGGAGTTGTTAGAAGTTTTAAAAATTGTATATATTAAAATAAAATAACGACGATCTTTAAATGACCCGAAAGAACGCTACACATAGGAGATATGACAAGGACACTTATATATAGGATGTACCAGCGGCGTATCCACCATGCCCTAATCATATTGTATTTGTCCCATTCTCCAAAAATCATTCGAAGTTCCGAGTTATTTCACACAACCGGACTTATTATATTTCCATGCGAGGACTTTGATAATTACGTGTCGACCCGTAATTACCTCTTTCGTCGGATGGTCGATATAACTTGCTCTATTGTGTGGTTATAAGGCATAGACTTTAGATAATTAAATAAAATACTCATATAGAACGTTGAAAATAAAAAATAAAAAAATAATGAATTAAAAAGGTAGAAGACATTACAAAACATATTGTTAGACCATTCAGGCCAATACAACACAAAAACACTAAGTCAAGTAAAAGAAATCATCGTAGTCTGAACCAAGTAAACGATGTTGCAAACAAAATAAAAGAGGTAATGAAATTAAAGAATGGAAACATTTGAATTATGAACATCGTAAATGCAATTGAAATAATGGGGTCGAGAGTAACGTGGTAGATACACGTAGCATTTAACCAACGAAATATGAACATGGAAATTGATAACGTATTGAGTTTGAGAATAGCTTAGATAAACGAAACTTTTAAGTATCATAATATCATGATGTTTAACAAATGAAAATCTCTATAAAACAACGACGTGACCAATGGCAACGTCGAGATGAATAAACAATTATATCTTATAAACATGTAAATTGATAATAACTCGAAATGAAATGGATAAACGAAATTTTAATATTAAAATATTGAAATCGATTAAGTTTGTGAAAAGAAAATTTTTCCAATAGTAACTTTGTGTTCATCAAGTACATACTTAGAACTTCAAAATTAAAATAAAGTATTTGTCTTAGATTGATGAAATCAAGAACAATATATTGGTTCAAATAAAACATTGAGATGAAATAAAGTGAACATTACAACATATAAATTAATAATTTGAAATAAAATAGATAACCAATATTCTATTATCACAATATGGAAATCCATTGAGTTTGTGAAAGAAAAGTCCTATAGCAACCTTGTAACATCCTACTTTCGGTTATATTAATAAAATAAAGTTCGTTTAATTTATAGCGGGTCGTTATCGGTTTAGTTGAATAGAATACGAGATGGAATTGTGTTGGGTAAATGGATATGGGTTATGGACTTGGGTTATGGAGGAATGAAGGAAAGACCATGGGCTTAAGCCCATGATCAAAAATATATATACCCTTAATCCTCCATTTAATTCATTTACACATATCCCTTACACCATCCAAAACACACACTTAAGATTCTCTAGTTCTCTCTCTCTCTAAACCGATATCAAGAAGGAAACCGAGAACTGACCCGAGGTAATGATAGTATTTTATTGTTTGAGCTTAAATCCGTTAGATATAATCATGAAACGACGAGCCGACACCGTTAAACCGTTTAAGTCATGAGATCCGGATGGAATCGGGTATAAACCGAACCTAATATGAGCTTAGGGGTCACCCTAGCTCAGATCTGGATCGAACGGGACGAAAAACGATGAAAAACGGTGTAAAACGGTGAAGATACATTTTTCCGGTGAGTTTTCCGGCAATGGCGGCGCCGGAAAAACGTGTACGAGGTTGTCAGGGAATGTTCTGACAAATCTGACCTAACCCTAGTTCGCTAAAGAATAACTAGCGAATTAGAGCTAATTCGCCAGCTGATTCGCTAAGGAAAGATTAACGAACTAGCTGTAGTTCGTATCCAATCCGTTAAGGGAAAAGGGTAACGAATTACCCTTGATTCGTTATGACCAGTTCGTTAAAGGAGATAATGAATTAGAAGGTCCAATTCGCTACTTGGACTGGTTCGCTACATGGACTGATTCGTTAAGAGTCCAGTTCGTTAAAAGTCCAATTCGTGTAAGTAACCAATTCGTTAAAGGTTCCAATTCATTACAAGAACCAGTTCGTCATGGCATTAAGGTGACTTTCTAGCCCCACTTCCTTGTTATGTTTTCGGGGCTGTGTGCATACTCGATGTGATAGTTAATACACTTACCTTAAGTGGTAAGTGTATGCCTTGTATGATGTATGTATGATGATTGCTTGACGGTGCGTGAACGATCTTCGGATATTGCATGTACCGTCAGGTGGTAGCTATAGACGTGATTGCTATGTATGATGTAAGATAGATGCATGTAAGAATACTTATGATGTATGCATAATGTACGTATGATAAGTTAATGGTACGTGAACACTCTTCGGGGATTGCACGTATTGTCAGGAAAAATATTTAAGGACAGGTATAGTGTGAAGCTATGGAAGAAAGGGTACCGGACCCTAATAATATCCGAGGATGAAGGGTGACCGGACGCTAATAATTTCCGAGGATGGAGGGTACCGGACCCTAATAATATCTGAGGTATGTAGGGTGAAACGCCCTTTATAATGTATGTTAGATATGAATGTGTATGGACGAATGCTGATCTTGATATTTTTTAAGGCGTACCTTCGGGAACGTATATGTGTATGAAAAGTAAGTTATGTGATTAACTAGAACTCACTCAGCATAGCTGACTTTTAGTATGCACGCAGGCAAATAGGTTGAGGCAGCTCGCGTGACTGAAGACACATGGCATGGAAATCGAAGATACTGGCATCTCGAAGAAATGTTGTGATGTTTTAAAGACTATGTTTTGTTTTAATTGACTACGAATGTTTTATAAGACATGAATTGATGGTTATGTAAAATGTTATGGTTGAAGTTTTATTATTCCGCGAAAGTTTTTGTTAACTCTGATATTTAGAACTGCGTTTATGAGTAAATCCAACGTTAAAGTAGGGCTACCGATAACGAGGCCTTACAAACCTTGAGTTTATCAAAGTAAACAATTGAAATTTTGAAATCAGAGTAAAGCATTTGTTCCAAATTGATGAAATCAAGAACCACAAAATGGTTTAAATAATACATCGAGTGAAAGAGAAGTACACGAATAAACGAAACAATTTGTGTAAAAATATAAGGTAACATAATCTCGGCATGTACATGGGACACAGTCCTAGTTCTAGGTAAACGAATTCGTTTGAAGGGAACCGATCACCGATAGTAAAATGTAGAAATAAAATTAAAATAAGGTTTTTATTAGGTAATTATGTACACATACATGTTCATAGTTTCAATTTCCACTTAACGGTTACGTTGATGTAAAATTGGTCATAGACCACGAGATTTGAAATAACAGACGTAAACCGATTTAGGAAAGCGAATAAAAATGATGTACGAATTTATGTTTCGTAAAATACAAACGAATATAGATCAAAGATCAATGAACAATCATAATAAACCCCGTAAACAATATTCTAAAGAAGTGGGTAAAAATCACTTTGGGTAAGTTTGAAACATACTTGAAGGAAGATATAAAGAAAAGCAAATGTAGCTTTCGACGTTTGTCTTCTCGAGTGTCGATTCATTTGGGGTATGAGAGGTTGATGGGAGGTGGTGCCATGATTTCTTAACCGAACCTCATTAGCGTTAACGAAGGGGAAAGAAAGGGAGAGATACAACATATATTTTAATTTACAAAAAAAATCGGTTGTAAATCATGTGTTTTTTATATCTCATGGTAAAATAAGATTTATTCTATTTTTATCTATGCAAAAAGTTTTTAGATATCGCTATGAATTGCAAGTTTTATGAAATCTTAAATGTAAAAACAAATGTTTTCTTTCGGCCAATGACATAGGAAAAATAATTGTCTAATTACTTGACTTTTGAATGAAAAATAGTTTCAAAATGGCTCAAAACTTGTTTGAAGCAAATATTTTACTTTAAACTATATTAATAGTAGTGACGATGATACTAGTAATAATAATATTACTAATATCTATAATAATAAAAATATTAACAATAATAATAACAATTCTAATAATAACCATATTGATAATTACCGTAATAATAATATGATGATGACGGTGATGGTGCTAATAAAAATAGTAGTAGTAATATTATGGTAATATTAATAACTTTAATAATAATAATAATAGAGGCAATAAATTCTTTTTAAAGAAAATCCATTTGACTGAAGATTAAAAATAACTAAGGATTTGAGATTAGGCGCGAGGTGTTAGTAAAAGAAATAAAATGTAGAAAAGTATGCAAAAGAAAATATCGACGAGTTTGATGAGTTTTGTAAAAATCTAAGTATTGAAACCGAAAAATCGTATAAGGTCGACAAAGGATGCGGGGTTAGGATATTGCATGGCGAAACAAGTTAGGTCTTCCAATGTATGGTGGGTGTGCTAAGGTCATCATGATGATAGTAGGCTTTAAAGCATGAGGTTAAGCATATGATTGAGACAAGTGGTTAGGTACAGGTCTTGCAGATGGGTGAGTGGCGTTGAGTTTTGGGTAGGTTTTAGCAATAAGTGGTAATTGAATCTACCACAAATAGAAGTATATCAACGCTTCAGGGAAGTAAAGTGGTGGAATTTACACATACTATACAGAGGGTGTGTTTCAGCGCGAGGCCTTTCAGTTGAGCTTAGTTTGTGTTTCCAAGTATGGTGCTGGGTTTGAAGTTGAATTAACTATAGCGATGAAGGTAGGTGCAGTTAAACGTGGGGTGATCGGGATCACGGAGGCCATTTACTTGATTGTCATTTCACCGGTTGAGTGCGACAACTAGGAAAACGAGAAGGTGTGATACGAAACATGAAGAATTTGTGTGACTTGGAACGTAAGTGTGGAACGACTAATAGATACATCAATGAAAACAAGTAAAGAAAAGAAGTCGCATGAAACAAATTTGAAATCGAAATTGGAATTCCCATGAAACGTCTTGAGTTTCACCATTCAATAAACGAAAACCTCATAAATTATTGAATAATCATATGGAAAAAGTATTAAACTTAACAATAAATAGTGAAATCGAATTGAAAATCGAATGTTCATAAACCAGCATGACTTTTTAAATTTTCACTTCTAACACATAGTTGTAAAATAACAAAGGAATCGTTTGAAATTCGGTTATTACTTTGCAGACTTTTAAAAGTTTAAGCCGTAAATGAGCGTATAAATAAAGAAAACGTGTCACAAAACTTTTAAAACTTAACTATTCTCGTATAAAAATGCGTAATTAAATCGAATCAAAAGCTGGGTTTTCGTGTACAGACTTCCAATTAAAACACATTGTAAAACATAGAGGAGTGCAACCACATTATTTTCACAAAGAGAACATGGTCGAATTTGAAAACTTAAAGTTGTGATTCATATGGCGTTGAAAGTGGTATGCTTTGGCTTAATAGATTTAATGCTCTTTCCTAACTCTCCAGGTAAGCAACCAGGTCCCGCGTCTGATTGGGATTTATACGCATTGCTTATCCTTAGGTTTCAATAACCTTGGTGTCAAGAGTTCCGGAAAACAGGCACGTCCCCCTTACAGTTTAATACATACCCCCCATATAGAACCAGCTTTAAGAAGAATAAATATCGGAAAACCACAATAAAAATCAATAATTGAAAATGTTGGAAAACTCTTTGTTTTTAGGAATAAGCCTTGGACTTGTATGTGCTTGTGTAATTGAAGTACTTGAATCATCAGTATAATAGTATTTGCGTACATGAGACATAAACAAATTAATAATAACCAAATAATGTGCATTGAACAATCAAATTAGGCTCACATAATTTCTAATCATGCAACCTAAACAATTAAGCAAATAAACTATAACCAACTAGAACACTACGTCTAATATCCTATCTTATAGTCACGGCTCTAATACCAATTTGTAACACCCCGGCTAAAGCGGAAACGCCTGAGTGTGATCTACAGATTGCCCAAAACACATGTGACACTATTAAGTGACAATATTATCTTTAATTAATTTAAGCATCAAGTACACAAATTTGCAACAAGAAATACAAGGGAAACACAAGAACAATTAACACTTGTCCATTTATTAATATAACCTAAGTTCTAGTGTCTTCGTCACGACAGCATACTCTACATAAGGTACCTGTAGCATATATATAAAATAAGGTCAACTATATGAATAGTTGGTGAGTTCTCACAAGTTTTGATATAAATACATAAAAATCTACAATTACATGAACAAGTGTAAATGAGCAAGTAAGGTCCTTTCCAGTTGGGATTGTGCACCAATGTACTCGGATAATAGCGCAAGTAAGTGTCTTTTCCGTTGGTAACAACCAACGTACTCGGATCGGGGGGTCCCTATTCCACTCATAACATCGAGGTCCTGAGTGCATAAGGAGGCGTATGATCATACTTAATGAGGAAACCATGAGCACGTAATCTTTGAGCAAGTAAGCAAATAAACACACAAGTCCATGTAATGAATTGTAGTTTGTAAATAATGAATAAACAAAATCGTAATGTTGATAGGATATATATGCTACCCCCAAAATCTGTAAAAACGTTAAAAAGAGGGTGCGAGAAACTATCCTTGAAGTTGAAGACAAACTTGAAATGAAACTCAAAGCGCGTAAAAGGAACCGAAGCAACTGAACGTCACGAAATAGAATTAAAAATATAAATATTATTATTACTAACGACATACAAAGTAAATAGATCGCGTTGTCAGGGATTCGAAGTGTTTAATATATGTTTTATTATTTTATGAAGTTGATATTATAATATTATATTTTAATGGATTATTAACGATTTATTAATTTAATATTATTTAAGTTACGAGATTTATAAGTTTGAATATGGTAAAGGTTAGGAAATATTGGTGTTGACGATATATTCTATTCTGAAAATAAAGGTGCTAACGAATTATAGGATTAACGAACAAAAAATAATATAATAATATATATAATTATAACGAGTTTAAAACGAATTTGTCTGGCTTTGAGATTTATAAACTTTACGAATTATGGATCTTCACGTAATTTAGCTTTAAAAATAATTATATGAGCGTGATATAAAGTTTAACGAAATAATATTTAATAATTAAATATTAATCGGGTTTCTATCGAAAACTTAACGGAAACGAAAGTCGGGTTTATAGGTGAAAGAGATTATAACTATTTTTATTTAGATTAAGATAATATAGTCTTTTTTATATATATAAATTTTATTTAGTTTAACATATAAAAGAAAGGTTTAGTGAAAAGAAAATAGAAAAAGTAAACATGCTGACCCGGCTTCGAACCCAGGTCCTCCTGTCCATACACACATGCTTTAACCACCAAGTCTAGCTTGTTTGTTGATTAAAATACCATAAACAAATATATATAAAATATACTACATGGTCATCTTCTCCATTGTAAACCCTAGAAATTCAAAACTATTAAATGGTTCCATGTTTGATCAATTAAGTTTATATCTTAGACGGCCAAAATGAATCAAAACCATATAACAAATACCTCGAATAGTGCCAGATTGATGACGAACGGAACCTCGCCGGAAAAACGAAATTGAGAGATTATTATAAGATATTGAGAGTGTTTGAGATAAAAAATATGGTTGGTACAAGTTTAGTTGAAGGTGAGGGTCCTATTTATAGTCTCAATCAGATCGTATGACGTTTAATGGTTGCTATAGCGATTTTAATTATAACCCGACGGTTTAAAGATTAATTATAGTTAATTAGGACGTTAATGCCGAAATAAATCGCGCATATATGTTTATTATTGGTGGAGAGATCGTTTGGGTTAAATTAATGGATCAAACGAACAATATTTTGACGATCTATATATCGCCGGCGCTGGAAATCCGGTCGTCGGACTTCGGCCAGAAAATTGTGAAAGGGACGGCAAAGTAACGAATTAGGAGTTTAATATAAAGACAGAATGGTCCCTGGACTTAGAAAAGAATTATATAATTACATAACAGCCCTTAGAGTTTGGCAATTTATGAAAGATACCTTTAAAGGTAAATGAGTAACGATTATTATTATTATTATTATTATTATTATTATTATTATTATTATTATTATTATTATTATTATTATTATTATTATTATTATTTTATTTGAAATGAATTTACACTTTCAGCCCTTCATCTTTAATGTTTCTTTTAAATATAAATTGAAATACATTAACGCATATATATACCCAAAAACTTAAATATACATGTAACGAAACTTTAAGATATATATATATACATACATACATATATATATATATATATACATACATACATATATATATATATGTATATGATAAAAAATACATGTTTTAAATAGAACAAAACCGAAAATTTAAAATGGGTCGGGTTTTTGGGTTTGAAAAGTAACGAATGTTACAGCTGCCAGGGGCGCTGCCCCCGGACCCCTGTTCGTTAAGGACAATAATTAAACCAGAAACGCGATATGGGTAGTGATAGTTAGATTGATACGTGTAAATGTTATACAGTTAGCCGTGCACAATTAAAGAAGGGGATAACGATGAACGCAACAGAATCCAGGTGAGTTTCTAGCCCCATTCCTTGTTATGTTTTCGGGGCTGTGTGCATACTCGATGTGACTTGTTAATACACCTATCTTAAGTGATAAGTGTATGCCATATGTGATTATGTGAAGAGTATAGATGATGGCTTGTCGGTATGTGAACGATCTTCGGATATTGCACGTACTGTCAAGTTATATTTATGAATACGAATGTTACATATAATGAATGAATGATGTGTATGTATGTTATGAATGAATGTGATACTACTAATGACAATGAAAGGTAAAGTAAGGTTAAAGGGTTGCATACCCTAATAATATATGCGAAGGTTAAAGGGTTGCATACCCTAATAATGTATGCGAAGGTTAAAGGGTTGCATACCCTAATAATCTATGTGAATGTTAAAGGGTTGCATACCCTAATAATCTATGTGAAGAAGAAAGATGGAAGTATGAGAATGTGCATAGACTATCGCGAGTTGAACAAGCTTACGGTAAAGAATAGATATCCTTTGCCAAGGATTGACGATCTGTTTGACCAACTGCAAGGGTCAAGCTGGTTCTCACGAATAGATCTCGAATCAGGCTATCATCAGTTGACGGTGAAAGAGGCAGACATCCCTAAAATAGCGTTTCGGACGCGGTATGGACACTACGAGTTCCTCGTAATGTCATTCGGTCTAACGAATGCTCCCGCAGCATTTATGGACATGATGAATAGGGTATGTCGGCCAATGTTGGATAAGTCGGTTATTGTCTTCATCGACGATATATTGATTTATTCCAAAAGCAAGTCCGATCATGTTGAGCATCTGCGAGAAGTATTGGAGACTCTGAAGAAAGAGAAGTTGTATGCTAAGTTTTCGAAATGCACGTTCTGGTTGCGAGAAGTGCAATTTCTAGGTCACGTGATCAATCCTGAAGGGATTACCGTGGACCCAGCTAAGATTGAAGCGATAACAAATTGGAAGACTCCACAGAATCTGACTGATATACGAAGCTTCTTAGGGTTAGCTGGCTACTATAGGAGATTCATCGAAGGTTTCTCCAAGATAGCCGCACCGTTGACCGGCATGACCCGAAAGTCGATAGTATTCAGTTGGGGTAAGTTTCAGGAAGAGGCTTTCCAGGAGTTAAAGAAGAGACTCACGCAAGCTCCAATCCTTGCTTTACCCGATGGTGTCGAGGATTTGGTTGTTTGTACTGATGCTTTGCATCGTGGGTTAGGTTGCGTGTTGATGCAACGAGGAAAGGTGATAGCTTACGCGTCTAGACAATTAAAGGTCCATGAGAGTACTTATCTGACGCATGATTTGGAGCTAGCAGCAGTAGTGCATGCTCTCAAGATATGGAGACACTATTTGTATGGTACTAAGTGTACCATTTACACAGATCATAAGAGTTTAAAGTACTTATTCGAGCAGAAGGAATTGAACATGAGGCAGAGAAGATGGTTAGAATTGATAAAGGATTACGACTGCGATATTAAGTACTACCCTGGTAAAGCTATCGTGGTCG
Organism: Bidens hawaiensis; assembly: GCF_021521415.1. Classification (NCBI taxonomy): domain Eukaryota; kingdom Viridiplantae; phylum Streptophyta; class Magnoliopsida; order Asterales; family Asteraceae; genus Bidens; species Bidens hawaiensis. The sequence continues at coordinate 756,113 of NW_027491723.1, read as the reverse complement.
CTGATGCACTAAGCCATAAGAATGAGAAAGTCATTGCAACAGTAAAGTCATATCAGCTAGTTATGAACTCAAGCTTATTTGAAGAAATCATCAAGGTGCAGTCTGAAGTGCTGGTAGATGAAGGGCTAGTAAAGAAAGAAAGGATTTTTGGTCAGCAAGACGAGTTGATGGAAAACACGCATGGTGTTAAGACTAGGTTTGACCGCATGTGGATTCCACGCCATGGAGATCTCAGAGGTCGAGTCTTAGATGAAGCTCATAATTCAAGATATTCTATATCCAAGAGCTACGAAGATGTACCAAGATTTGAAAAGAGACTACTGGTGGCCAGGAATGAAGAATGATGTGGTAGATTACGTCAGTAGGTGCTTAACTTGTTTACAAGTCAAGGCAGAGCATCAGAAGCCTTATGGGAAAATGCAGCCTTTAGAGATACCAGAATGGAAATGGGAACACATCACCATGGATTTCATAACTAAGCTACCTCGTACAGCAAAGCATCATGATACCATCTGGGTGATAGTGGACCGTTTGACCAAGAGTGCTCACTTTCTGCCTATACGAGAGGCTATCTCGTCAGAAACGTTGGCAAGCTTGTTCATTAAAGAGGTTGTATCTAAGCATGGAGTGCCGTTATCGATCGTGTCTGATAGAGATACTCGTTTTACTTCGAGGTTTTGGAAGAAGTTCCATGAAGCTATGGGAACAAGATTGAACATCAGTACGGCGTATCATCCTCAAACAGATGGGCAGTCTGAAAGGACGATCCAAACCCTTGAGGATATGCTACGTGCTTGTGTTTTGGACTTTGGAGGGAGTTGGGACGATCATCTGCATCTGGCAGAGTTCTCTTACAACAACAGCTACCATTCAAGTATTGGGATGCCACCATTCGAGATGTTGTATGGAAGACGTTGTAGAACTCCATTATGCTGGGGAGAGATTGGTCAGAAGGAGATGGGAAGCCTAGAAGTTGTTCAAGAAACTTCTTCAAAGTTTGATCAGATTAAGGCAAGGATGAAAGCTGCTCAAGACAGACAGAAGTCGTATGCTGATAAGCGGCGACGATCGATTGAGTTTAACGTTGGTGACAATGTGATGCTCAAGGTCTCGCCTTGGAAAGGAATTATTCGTTTTAGGAACAGAGGAAAGTTGAGTCCGAGGTACATTGGACCGTTTAAGATTTTAGATCGTATGGGGAAAGTAGCTTATAAGCTGGATTTACCCGGTGAGTTAGAAGGAATTCATTAAACCTTCCATGTTTCTCATCTAAGGAAGTGTCTAGCTGATGACACGTCGCACGTGCCATTGATGGACATTGAGGTTGATGAACAGCTAAACTACATTGAGCAACCGATAGGGATTGTCGATCGCAAAGAGAAGCAACTTCGTCACAAGGTTATACCCCTAGTGAAAGTGAGATGGAAGCATCGCAAGGGATCGGACGCTACATGGGAAGCGGAGGATGAGATGCGCAAGTTTTATCCAAATCTGTTTATGTAATAGTTAGGTTTCGGGGACGAAACCTCTTTAAGGAGGGAAGACTTGTAACATCCTACTTTCGGTTATATTAATAAAATAAAGTTTGTTTATTTTATAGCGGGTCGTTATCGGTTTAGTTGAATAGAATACGAGATAGACTTGTGTTGGGTAAATGGATATGGGTTATGGACTTGGGTTATGGAGGAATGAAGGAAAGACCATGGGCTTAAGCCCATGATCAAAAATATATATACCCTTAATCCTCCATTTAATTCATTTACACATATCCCTTACACCATCCAAAACACACACTTAAGATTTTCTCTCTAGTTCTCTCTCTCTCTAAACCGATATCAAGAAGGAAACCGAGAACCGACCCGAGTTAATGATAGTATTTTATTGTTTGAGATTAAATCCGTTAGATATAATCATGAAACGACGAGCCGACACCGTTAAACCGTTTAAGTCATGAGATCCGGGTGGAATCGGGTATAAACCGAACCTAATATGAGCTTAGGGGTCACCTTAGCTCAGACCTGGATCGAACGGGACGAAAAACGATGAAAAACGGTGTAAAACGGTGAAGATACGTTTTTCCGGTGAGTTTTCCGGCAATGGCGGCGCTGGAAAAACGTGTACGAGGTTTTCAGGGAATATTCTGACAAATCTGACCTAACCCTAGTTCGCTAAGGAAAAACTAGCGAATTAGAGGTAATTCGCCAGCTGATTCGCTAAGGAAAGATTAACGAACTAGCTGTAGTTCGTATCCAATTCGTTAAGGGAAAAGGGTAACGAATTACCCATGATTCGTTATGACCAGTTCGTTAAAGGAGATAACGAATTAGAAGGTCCAATTCGCTACTTGGACTGGTTCGCTACAAGGACTGAATCGTTAAGAGTCCAGTTTGTTAAAAGTCCAATTCGTGTAAGTAACCAGTTCGTTAAAGGTTCCAATTCGTTACAAGAACCAGTTCGTCATGGCAAGTCAGTTCGTTAAGGATAAGTAACGAATTAGAAGTTTAACAGAATGACAGAATGGTCCTTGGACTTAGAATAGAATGATTTAATTACAAATAAGCCCTTGAACTTTTAAGTAGCATATTATTCAATGATTCAAAATGCTAATGGAAAATGTGTTAAGACAGTTAATGAAAATAAATTTTTCCAAGCTGACCTGGCAGCTGAACCCCAGCCAGGGGCTCTGCCCCTTGGACCCCGCTAGGGGCTGCCGCCCCTAGAACCCCGTTGCCAGGGGCGCTGCACCTGGACCCTCGTTCGTTGAGGGTAATAATTAAACTAGAAAGGCGATATGTGTAGTGATAGTTTACTGAAACGTATAATTATTATACAGTTAGTCGTGCAGAGCTCAAGAAGGGAATAACCGTAAACGGTGAACGCAACCGCATTGAGGTGAGTTTCTAGCCCCACTTCCTTGTTATGTTTTCGGGGATGTGTGCATACTCGATGTGATAGTTAATACACTTACCTTAAGTGGTAAGTGTATGCCTTGTATGATATATGTACGATGATTGCTTGACGGTGCGTGAACGATCTTCGAATATTGCATGTACCGTCAGGTGGTAGCTAAAGACGTGATTGCTATGTATGATGTAAGATAAGATGCATGTATGAATATTTATGATGTATGCATAATTTACGTATGATAAGTTAATGGTACGTGAACGCTCTTCGGGGATTGCACGTATTGTCAGGAAAAATATTTAAGGACAGGTATAGTGTGAAGCTATGGAAGAAAGGGTACCGGACCCTAATAATATCTGAGGATGAAGGGTACCGGACCCTAATAATATCCGAGGATGAAGGGTGACCGGACCCTAATAATATCCGAGGATGAAGGGTGACCGGACCCTAATATTATCCGAGGATGGAGGGTACCGGACCCTAAAAATATCCGAGGTACGTAGGGTGAAACGCCCTTTATAATGTATGGTTAGATATGAATGTGTATGGACGAATGCTGATCTTGATATGATATAATGCGTACCTTCGGGCACATATATGTGTATGAAAAGTAAGTTATGTGATTATCTAGAACTCACTCAGCATAGCGGACTTTTAGTATGCATGCAGGCAAATAGGTTGAGGCATCTAGCGTGACTGAAGACACATGGCATGGAAATCGAAGATACTGGCATCTCGAAGAAATGTTGAGATGTTTTAAAGACTGTGTTTTGTTTTAATTGACTACGAATGTTTTATAAGACATGATTTGATGGTTATGTAAAATATTATGGTTGAAGTTTTATTGTTCCACGAAAGTTTTTGTTAACTCTGATATTTAGAACTGCGTTTATGAGTAAATCCAACATTAAAGTAGGGCTACCGGTAACGGGGCCTTACACATACCCTAATAATATATGTGAAGGTTAAAGGGTTGCATACCCTAATAATATATGCGAAGGTTAAAGGGTTGCATACCCTAATAATATATGCGAAGGTTATAGGGCGTAATGCTCTTTAAAACGTATGTATGAATATAAAATAAAGAAAGTATGACGGTAAGTAAATATATTAGGAACGGAAGTATGAAGAGTATGAGGTATGTAAGAAAGTACGTAGTTATGAATGTGTTGTATGTGGTATGTTTAACTAGAACTCACTCAGCGTAGCTGACTTTTAGTATGCACGCAGCCAAGTAGAATGAGGCAGCTCGCTTGAGGGGAACGCATTGCATTGAATAAGAGGCTGGCATCGGAAGTTTCAAGATGGTTATGTTTAATGTTTTGTTTATTTTAAATGACAAAGATGTTTGTTAAGACAAGTTAAGTGATGTTATATGAAAGTTTAAATATTCTGCGAATGTTTTTATTAACTCTGATGATTAGAACTATATGAATGAGTAAATCCAACATCCAAATGTGAGGCACCGGTAACGGGGCCTTACACTATTGGTTGTTTCTTAAAGTTTCTATGTATATGTAGCACTTCTCTAATTTTCATGTGAATAAAATAAATCAAAAATAAATTAAAATAATATACAATCAATTCTCTTTAATCTCTTTAATGTTTAAAATTAATTATTTAAATGCATTTTATAATTATTAATATCAATTTATATTTTTTATATTATTATGTATACACCGATCATAGTTTAACTTAAAAACTCAAATCAATTATCTCTTTTTTCATGCCTCCGTCCTCTTCCACAGATCTCTACCTTCAGTTCATCTATCTGGAAATTTCACCGTCTATCATCGATGAAGCTGTTCACCAGCCGGGCGTTTTATCCACAACATATCGGCCTACTTATGACTGTCTTCACAATCCATCAACGTTACTTCCGATCAATTAAATCATCAGGTTTTATTTTTTGTATTTTGATTCAATTGAAACTATATTTTTTTTTATTTCATACCGATCAACGTTACTACGGATTTAAATTTACTAAAATTGGTTTTAATTATAGATTTATGAAATTTGACCCATTGACTAATTAAAAATATAATTATTGGAGTATAAATTGAGATTTGTAATCAATTTTTCTATATTAGGATAAAAATTTACCATTTAATTAAGGATAACTTTAATTACGAAATTAAATTACTAACTTATTTTTGCACAACTTATATCAATTACTTAATTATTCAATTGCTTATTAATTATATTATGTTGACTATTTTTATAAAACCATATGATTAAGGATTTTAATATATTATAATTTATTATAATTTTAGATGTACGGTGATTGATAATCAATTTTAGATATACGGAATTAAAAACATTGATGGTTAATTATATTAATGATAATAATTACATTAGTAACTTATATTTCTACATTAATATTTTAATGTTGTAGGTTGAAATATGAAGTAGATTTAAAGCAATGTTGTAAAAGTCGCTAGGCGGTCCCTAGGCGGCCGACCCCCTTGGAGGGAATACTCGGAGTACTCGAAGAGTACTCGGACATAGTAAATATAAAGAAAATTAGTATTTGGTTATTATATATATGTCAAATATCATAAGTTTACTAATATTTATAACAAAATGGGTGAATATTAATATAAATAAAAGAAATACATTTTTAAATATAAAATATTCTAAAAATTACTAATCATTGATTAAAAAAATGATATTTGTTCTTTAATATTATTGAAATAACAATTATGTTTTATTTTTTTTAGTCAAAATCAGTCCAAGTTCACCGATAAGATGTGATTCTGGCTGAGGTTGACCACATTTGACCGATTCTTAGTAACTAGGCGGATTTACAGAAACTCGCTCGGTAACATACCTTGTAGCGAGTACTCGGAGAGTACTCGGCCTTGTAATCCTACTTTTACAACCTTGATTTAAAGATATCAATTTTAATTATTTGTCTTTATAATATAATTTAACAAGATTACATTCAAGTATTTCAAATTTTGAATATCCCCTAATGCAACCTACATATTTTCATCCGTAATTTTAGCTAATTCAAATTACCTAATTTTATGTTTTTAATTAATTATATTAATACCTTCCTTCTTTATGCAAGTCTCCAAAATTTGAATCATTTACTACTTGTGTATAAATAGTATAACTTTCACACAAGAATTCTTACACTATCACACCATATTTAGCAATATCGAATTTTTTTGTTTGTAAGGTTTATAATTCTGGTCGTGCTTATATAATTTATTTTGTTTTTTAGTTGTTCGGTTCAAAGTATAATTGTTTAAAAATTAATTGTTTGTTTATTTTTAATATTTCTCCACTAGGAAGATGGAGCCAACAAACATTATAATGTTGAACTAGTTGGATGTGCTTAATAATGACTGTGTCCTCAAGGTTCGTATTTTAAAACTATAGCGTCTCAATAACAATAACAAACCCGGAGAAGATGGGTCGATAAAGATGATTTTGCAAGATGAAATGGTATTGCTACATAAAAATAAATAGCTTATCATAATCCGGAGTTTCACTTTTATTCCAAATTACACATTCACTAATTTTAGTATATTGTTCACACAATTTTGTACTAATTATTGGATGGTTGATGTTTTTATATTTATTTGTTAGGTTTTCACCGATTTTGTACTAATACACATTTATATGTTTTTCCGTTAAGGTTATATCGTTTTCTGGTAAGGTTTACATTTGTTCACATAATTCAAATATTCCATAATTGGTAATTTGTTTATTATGTGATATTAATATTTAATTTTATTATTTCAGGTTATTGTCCCCAACTTGATATAATGGATTAAGGATTTGTTGACAAGAAGTCTTATTTTTTTGTTTAATGTTAATGCATATTTTTGTTATTATTCATGTACTTATTTATTTTTCACAATTCATGTAATTTTATTGATTATTATGTAATCCGGAAATGAAATTTAATTGATCATTCCATAAGACATTAAATTAGTTATAGTAAGATAATCAACCTTATATTGTGGTTGGTCAAATTTCAATTAAATTACCAATGTCAACGAAATTTAAAACATTATTACATTTTTCTAATATTATCGTTTTTAATATTTTAAAATAATACACATTTAATATGACATTTTAGAAACCGATTTTCACCATTCAAATTCGGGTTTTCACTATTTGTATGAAGTTTACAAAAATGTGTTATATAGTTTGACTTTCACCGGTTATTCTAAAACCGAAATTTAACGAATTTGACAATTTCATAAATTTTCAATATTAATGCCTTAAATAAAAAAAATATTTTTAATAATGTCAATTTTAACTAAATCTATTACTATATTTATTCCTACACATCAAAAATAAAATATATAATAAAATATATATGTATTTAATTCAAATTTTACACAATACCTTTAATTTATGGTTAATATTCATAACATATTTAAACATTATTTTTATTTAATTCAGATTTGACTCAATTTGACCATTTATATTGAATAGGTTTAAATAACATTAACATATTTAAACATAATTCTCATTCCTAATTTGACTAATTTTTTTCAACCCTTTTTAATTTTTAGAATACCATCCATAATTATAAGTCATTTCCTAATTATTCAATATTCATGCCTTAAATATAAAAAATATTAGTTTCTTCTAAACATTTCAACTTATTATGAATTTAAAGTCAATTTCAACTAAATCCCTTAAATGAATAATAAAAAATATTTAATTAAACTATTTTAAAATTTGAATTCTTTATCACTTATATGAAGTTTATAAAAATAGGATATATAGTTTGACTTTGACTATATTTTCAAAAACCGAATTTTAAAAACCATTTGACTGAATTTGACTATTTTTGTTAATATTATTTGACATTAATTTTGGTAAATTTGGACATTATTATAATTTTTAATAATAATAATAATTTATTTTCATTCCTATTTATATGAATTTTTACAAAAAAAAAAGTTAAATAATTTATACTATATAATCAATACATTTGTTCTCATTGTTCTCATCAATTTATATATTGATATAAACTTATATGTATCTAAACGATTATCAAATTCGAATTCTCAACATTTATAAGAAGTTTACAAAAATATGTTACACAGTTGGACTTTGACTATATTTTAAAAATCTAATTTGAATAAATGTTTTAAATGTTATTAATACCACTTTAATTCTTATTCACTAAGAGGTTCTTTTAAATGTTTGTTTTTTTGTTTTACTTAAGGCCCGTTACCGGTGCCCTAGTTTGGACGTTGAATATACTCATAAACGCGGAAACGTTAACTTTAATCATTCGTTAAAAAACATTCAATCTTTTCTTTGAAACCATAATATAAAACATCACATTTAAAACATCATTTCTTCCATCTTCAGATGCCAGCCGTTCAATCCATACCATGTGTCATCCGCATGCCAGCTCATTAAACATGTTTACCTACTTGCATACAAAAAGTTAATCAGGCAACATACAATAAATGCACATATCATACATACTTACATATCCAAAGATACGTATCCATACTCAACTATTTACCCTTCTATCATACATACATACTTACCTCAGTCCTCCGAGAGTATGTTCATAGTCCGCCAACTATACCTATACTCAAGGTCGTGAACACGTAAAAGGTCCGCAATCCTTACATATGTTCACCATTTATGGTACGTGCAATGTCCTCGGTCCTTCCCTCTACCATCCTACATTAACAACACGTACAAGGTCCGCAGTCCTTCCCTATGTTGCAACCTATTTCATAGCACGTACGAGGTCCACAGTCCTCCCCTATGCCGCCACATTACATTTACTGCACATATAAGGTTCGTAGTCCTTTCCTATGCTGGCTCCTATCTGAAGCACCTATAAGGCCCACAGTCCTTAACTACGTTCTCATCTATCATCTATAACACGTATAAGGCCTACAGTCCTTAACTACGCCATCACATGCCAAGTCTATGTCCAACGGAAGTTAGAGGGATTTGCCATCCTAACTTACCATGTCAGACGTAGAACCCTTTTACCATTCCTGTACATGCATACGCTTACTTTGCATATACAATACTTATATCGTAGCATAAGAACACTCTTGGCGTTCTTTACATCATTCACTTAACAATCATTCTCCTTGTCGATACGTATAATATCCGAAGATCTTTCACGCCCTGACAAGCATTCATTCATAACATTCATACATTGTCCATACATTATGCAACATTCATAGCTTTATTTATAACCTGATGGTACGTGCAATATCCGAAGATCATTCACGTACCGACAAGCAATCATTCTTACCTTTCAAATATATCACATATGGCATACACTTATCACTTAGGATAAGTGTATTAACAAATCACATCGAGCATGCACACAGCCCCAAAAACATAACACAGAAATGGTGCTAGAAACTCACCTGAACTCGGCTACGTTTGCCGTTAATGGTAATCCTTTTCTTCAGTTGAGCGTGACTAACTGTATAACAATTTCATATATCAATTAACTATCACTACCCATATCGCGTTTCTAGTCTACTTATAACCCTCAACGAACTGGGGTCCGGGGGAAGCGCCCCTGGTAGCAGGGTTCTAGGGGCGGCAGCCCCTAGCAGGGTCCAAGGGGCAGAGCCCCTGGCTGGGAAAAATTTTATTTCTATTAACTGTCTTAACACATTTTTCATTAGGATTTTAAATTACTATTTAATTCGCCATCTCATTTGCTATAATGAATTAATCCTAATTCGTTATCAGATCACAGTCGAATTCGTTATCGGAGCACAGTCTAATTCGTTATCGCATCACAGTCTAATTCGTTATCTGCTTCATTGTCCTGATTCGTTAGCTTAATTCGTTATCCTTCAGATTCACTAACTAATTCCTTATTCTGGTTCGTTAACTGATCCTGACTTGATTCGTTGTCTACACATAATGAATTGGGTGAGCTGATTCGTTATCTGGACATAACGAATGGGTGAACTACTTCGTTATCTTGCCATAACAAATTGGCTAATCAATTCGTTACTTTACCTTAACGAATCACACCAGTCTTATCCAGACTTTGACCCTGAGGTCAAAGTCAAAATCGATATGAACACAGAACAGTCAACCCATAACAAATCTGCAATAAACCTTCGTTTCTTAACGAAACAACCCGATTTTGGTACCAATAAACTCGTCTATACAGCGCCTACAAACCCCAACCCATTAACCATCCAAACATTCGTGTTCACGTGGTTTTTCATACTAACAATTAACCTATCAAACTGTAATCAATTTCAATAAGTTTAGCTTCGTTGGATTCGTTTTTACCACACTAAAACAGATCTATGATTTCTATACTAAATCCGAACTTAAACAAACAAATTCTCGATATAAACGTACCTTAAACGAGTAGGTTTATGAACACGGTCTAGCCTTGATGTTATTTTGGTTCGTCACAACGATCTAGCACCAACAAGCACGGGTTTTCACTTCGGATCTTGACTCGGGTTATAGGATAATGTTTGTGTGTGTTTTTCAAGGTGTAAGCTATGGTGTAGAGTTGGGTAATAATGGAAAGGATTAGGGTTTAAGGGTATTTATACTCTCTTAAGCCCCATGGACCTAAGGCCCATCTTTTCTTTTTGGTCCATACTTAATTCCATCTAATTAGCCTACTTGAACCATCTTATTATTTTATTACTTCTATACTAACTCAAGTAAACTTTTCCTTCATAGATAAATAAATAATATATAAAATATTATTTTTGGAAATTTCGGGATGTTACATTTTAGTTTAACACTTTTTGACATTTGTATCTTAATTTTTTCTTAATATTCATAACACTTTTAAACCTGATTAAATACGGAATTTGACCAATTAGCAACAAACTTTTAATGCTTTCTATACTCTTCAACCTCAACAAACATTTTCATTTTCTTATATTTGACCAGTTTTTTAATTATGCCTAAATGTTAAAATTAATGTTTAAAATAATTTCAAAAATAATAAAACTTTTCATATTGTTTGGAAGTTGACTAATAAACGAATTTAATTTTAAAATTTTTATAATTATGACGAAATTATCTATTACAATACAACTGCACTAAATATTTTTTTAGGAAATTTACTAATATTTTTAATAATTAAAAGTGAACCATAGCTTTAGATTTAATAGATCTAACTATAAAGACACTGAATGTCTCCTATACAAAAGTTAAATTAAAAATTTATCGATTCAAGTTAGCCGATAGTCTTCATATCCATTTGAGTAATTTGTGTTATTGTTGGTTCCTGTGTAATATTTTTAATTTTCATGTCTTTAATTTGTGAACACCAAATATAAATAACCTACAACTGTCACTAAAGCTAATAGTACTTGGTTTCTCGGTTTTCTAATTTTTCAATTTTGTGTATTAAAATCCTTCATTAAGTCAGCAAAATTGAAACATTATGCTCTATAAAATTCTATTTTTATAATTATGTTGTTCATCGTTTTCATGTACAAACCATATTATATTCTATTATAGATGTCTTCAAAATTAAAGAAAACGTATTTTTTGGTCAATCAACGTTTTTTTCCAATAAGAGGGGTAACTCAAACGGTTAGTTATTTTAATATTTGTTTAGTTACTCGTTAAATGTTTTTTAAAAATGCATTTTTTTGTAAACGTGCAGCTTCAACGCTTACTAATATTTTGAACAGTAACATTTTATTTTAAATGCGTTAATACACTATATTGCATTAAAATATAATTTTTTATTAACTAAAATATAGTAAATAAAAATTAATATGTTATTAACTAAAAATTAGGCACTTGTAACAGAAAATTATAAAATATTTTTAATATATTTATTATTAACTACATTATACCTTTTTGATAAACAAATTTTTAATAACATTGAATGTATGTTTACATATTTCTTTTTTCTATTTTCTTTTTTAGAAATAATACGAAACATAATTTTCAGTTATCCAATACTATTTAATTTTCTTAAAACAAATTAAAATATATGTTTTAATTAAGATGTGTATACGAATCAATTTATGTTAATTAGAGGCGCAAATATATTACTTCATTATTTTTTTACTTATATTTGGTTAACTCAATTTATATTATTTCCATATTTTGCAACAAAATTCACAAATTTAGTTGTGGTCCATAAAAAAAATCAGTTTTTTGGTTTTTAAGTAAGTTCATGTCAATTATTTTTATATATTTTAATTTGATTTAAAATTTACATAAACACATTATGCTAAATAAAATCAAAAAGACCAAAATTATTTTGACTCATATATTGGTTCTAAAAGTCGATGTGCCAATAGTGTTACTAAGGAATATGGATCAGAAGAATAATTTGTGTGATGGAACTAGATTGAGAGTAATTAATTTTGGTAGGCGTTTTGTTGTAGTAAAAGTTATTTCATGTACTAATACTGGTTATCGCACTTATATAATTCGTTTTGGTCTAACACCTTCGGATAAGAAACCTTCGTTTAAATTTAAGAGCATGTAGTTTTTACAAGTTGTATTCTATTTTGCTATGACCATTAACAAAAGTGAAGGTCAATCTCTAGCAAGAGTTGACATATATCTTAGAGACCCGGTTTTTACACATAGGCAACTCTATGCAGCTTTATCAAGAGCGAAGAGTGGTGTTAAAATTCTTATATTAAACATGGTCAAGTTATTCTACAAAGGGGAACAAAAATGAGAAGCCATAATTACTTAACATGTTTCAAGTAGGTACCAAAGGAAAAAAAAGTATAAAAGTAATATTACACATTTTCTCTCTCCACATGCAAGTCACATGTTAATTCCCCACTTTTTCATATGATATTTAAAAAAAAATAAAATTCACCATAATAACAAGCGTTTTTTTACCTTTAATATGATTATAATTTTGTTATATAATAATAAAAAATAATTTACGTCATTGTGTCTTTTTGCGTACCATTGTGTCTTTCTGTTTGTTATTGTGTTTTTTTGCCATTGTGTCTTTCATCTAATAATTGTCTTTTTTTAAAATACTTATAACAACGTTGTGTAATAGTATATATATATATATATATATATATATATATATAATGAAAAATACCAACAAATTATCTAATACATAAAACACAATGATTAATGCATATTACACAAACCTGAAACGTAAAACACAATAATGAATACATATAACAACACAATGGCTTGAAACGTAAGACACAATGGTAAATACATATAAAACAATGGCCTGAAATGTAAGACACAATGGTAAATACATATAACACAATGGCCTGAAACGTAAGACACACTGGTAAATATATATAACACAATGACCATAAACGTAAGACACAATGGTAAATAATATAACACAATGGCCTGAAACGTAAGGCACAATGGTAAATACATATAACACAATGGCCATAAACGTATGACACAATGGTAAATAATATAACACAATGGCCTGAAACGTAAAACACAATGGTAAATACATATAACACAATGACCTGAAATGTAAAACACAATGGAATCTATATATTACACAATGCCTTGAACGTAATACACAAACAACATAATACTATTTTTCTCAAATTAAGTGAATATTGAACACAATGACTAAAACACAAATATAAGTATAAAGACAAATGTTGAGCACAACGACACAATGACGTAATCTTTGTGTTAATTTTTATTTGTAGTATGAGTATCAACTGAAAAACACAATGACTAAAATTTATGACACAATGCGTAGAAAACCCAATTAAAAACACAATGAACAACAAAATAACAAAATATAAAAAAACCCACCAACTATTTTTTTTATTTTTATATAACAATATGATATTCATATTAAATATAAAAAACGCTTGTTATTATGATAAAAAAATTTTCTAAAAAAAATATCGTATGAAAAAGTTATAGACGTTTTAAAATGATGGGGGAATTGACATGTGCCTTACATGTGGAAAGAGAAGGTCTTCATAAGTGAGTTATTACCTTCATGCCCTTCTCATCTATTTTTATTTAATTTTTATTTTTGAATTAATCTCCACCATCCAAATCTAAGATCAATAGATTAGATTTCTTCTCATTTTTGTTGTCTTTTTATTTTAACTTTAACCATATTAAACAATGAAGATAAAGTTACAAATAAAGAATAAATATGGTTTATAAGGAAGTCCTTTTAGTAGCTTATGAATTTTACATTTTTAACTTTTGATTATGTTTTCAAATATTGTAATTTGAATGTTGTTTGGGTTTATCTTTGTATTTCACAATGATTGGTTTTCATACCAATTTTATTTACAACTTAAAGTATGTTGTCGTCCCGAATAACATATAACAACTTATGTTGTCATTTCAAATGACATGTGTTTGTTCGAAAATTCAAATATTTCCACTCGTGTCGTACACGGGTTAATAACCTAGTAAAAACTATTTCAAGTTAAATAACACGAGTTATAATTTTATTTATTACTTCTCACCTAAAAACCCGACTTTCGTTTTAGTTAAGTTTTCGTTAGAAACCGGAAAAATATTATACTAAAAAGTATTATTTCGTTAAACTTTATAATACGCAAATATAATTAATTTCAAGATAAAACTCCGTTAAATATCCATAATTCATAATCGTTATAAATTTCAAAATCGTCAAGTCTTGTTTATACTCGTAAATTGTAAGGCCCCGTTACCGGTGCCTCACATTTGGACGTTGGATTTACTCATAAACACAGTTCTAAATATCAGACTTAATTAAAACTTTCGCAGAAACGTTAACTTTAAACATTTGATACAAAACTTTCGGTCTTTTCTTAAAAACATAAACACAACATTATATTTAAAACATCGTTTCTCTTCCATATGATCAGATGCCAGCCATTCAGTCCATGCCATGTACCCTCCTCGTGCTAGCTCATTAAACACATTCACCTGCGTGCATACTAAAAGTCAGCTACGCTGAGTGAGTTCTAGTAAATTAGGCAATATACAATACATACACATATCATACATACTTACATATCCGAAGATACGTATCCATACTTAACTAATTACCTTTATATCATACATACATACATACATAAATAGTAATACTGACCTTAGTCCACCAAGCGTATGTTCATAGTCCGTCGTCTATACCTATACTCAAGGTCGTGAACACGAAAAAGGTCTGCAGTCCTTACCAATGTTCACCATTCATGGTACGTGCAAGGTCCGCAGTCCTTCCCTATACCATCCTACAATAACAACACGTAGGTCCGCATGCCTTCCCTATGTTGAAACCTAGTTCATAGCACGTACGAGGTCCACAGTCCTCCCCTATGCTACCACAATGCAATTACAGCACGTATATGGTCCACAGTCCTTTCCTATGCTGGCTCCTATCTAAAGTACGTATAAGGTCAACAATCCTTAACTACGTTCTCATCTATCATCTATAACACGTATAAGGCCCACAGTCCTTAACTATGCCATCACATGCCAAGTTTATGTCCAACGGAAGTTAGAGGGATTTGTCATCCTAACTTACTATGTCAGATGTAGAACTCATTTACCATTCCTGTACGTGCATACACTTACTTTGCATATACAATAATTTCATCGTAGCATAAGAACACTCTAGGCGTTCTTTACATCATTCATTTAAGAACCATTCTCCTTGTGGGTTGTGCAATATCCGAAGATCGTTCATGCCCCGACAAGCATTCATTCATAACATTCATACATTATCCATACATTAGATGCAACATTCATTTATTCATAACCTGACAGTACGCGCAATATCCGAAGATCGTTCACGTACCGACAAGCAATCATTCTAACCTTTCACATAAATCATGTATGGCATACACTTATCACTTAGGATAAGTGTATTAACAAATCACATCGAGTATGCACACAACCCCAAAAACATAGCAAGGAAGTGGGGCTAGAAACTCACCTGGATCCTGTTGCGTTCACCGTTAATCGTAATCCCTCTCCTTAATTGAGCACGGCTAACTGTTATATATATATATATTAACCGTATAATCAATTAAGTTGGTATTTTAGTTAACCGACACATTTTCTATGTTGGGTTTGTTTTGTCTAATTATACCTATGGGCCAATTAGTTAGATTAGGCCCACTATTCATCTGGGCCCAACGGACCAAGCCCAAGGTCAACAGAGAACTATTATGGCCGAGAACTCTTGGCAGAGAACTCGTATTGGCCGAGAACCGAGAACTCCTTGGCTGAGAACCCTGGTCATCGAGAACTCTCGTTGACCGAAATCTCATATTGACCGAAAACCCAAGGCGGGTTCAGATCACCGAGAACCCATGTCTAATGCTTTCAGCTCCTGTTTTCTACCCTTAAATCCGTTATAGGCTCATTTAACGGTTAATGATCCATAATCACACTTTTAATCGCCTAAATCCCAACCTCCTTAACTGTCTTACGTTCGTTATCCCCCGTTGCCCAGACCCAACCCGTTTCTAGCATAAAGCTGGAACCTTTAAGCCTTAAAACGTCCATTAATATAAATCTAGGGTTTCCTTCATGAACCGTATCTAACCATGAGTCCATTACATCCCTTTTAATCATCAAGTTGTCAACTTTATGTTTTATCTAGACCCGATCTACTCTATGTTCAAGTTTCATGGCCAACCGTTCATAAAAACATAAGCTTTAAACGTAGAGAACATACCTTTAGATGTTTGTTAGGTCACGGTTAGGTTGATTATGAACTTGAACCGTGTATCTAGCTTGAATATCTAAGATCTATCAATAAAAGCTTGATTTTGAAGGTGTAGAGAGAATAAGATGGATAATATGGATGGAAATGGTAAGGATTAGGGTTTAAGGGGTATTTGTACTCCCTTAAGCTTATGGATCTAATGCCTATCTTTCCTTTTTGGTCCATAATTATTTCCACTTAAATAGCATACTTATCCTACCAACTATATTATTTTATTATTTATTTACTAACTCAAGTAAACTTTCTCGTCATAATTAAATAACATAGTTCATATTACTTTTAGAATTTTCAGGATGTTACATAAAACATATTTTATTTATACACACACACACACACACACACTTTCGTTCGTAAACTTTAAACTTTGTTAACATATTCGTTGTTCAAAATAAATACACCGTTAACATCAAAATCCCATAAACATTATAATATTCAAACTCAATATTAACCTCGTAATTTATTAGTAAAATATAAATTCGTTAAAATCTTGTTAATGTATAATATAATATTATAATATCCAACTCCATGATAAAATATACAATCAACACTTCTAATTCCCGAAAACCCGATCTATTTACTTTTTAAAGTCGTTAGTTATAGTTAATTTTGTACTTTTAATTCTAGTTTGTGACGTTTAATTGCTTTGGTTTCATTTACGCACTTTCGGTTTTAATTCAAGTTTGTATTCAACTTCAAGTGAGTTTCTCACACCCCCTTTTTTACTATTTTACTACTTTTGGTGGTAGTATATATGTTGGGTCCATATTTGGTGGTTTATACTTAGTTATATGTTTATTCGGTTTTATATTGGTTGGGCTATGGGTTTTCTATGTGAGCCGAGAACTCTTTTGAGTTCTCGGAGTTCTTGGTGGGCTTTTGGTTCATATGGGCTTAGTTGTTTGGTTTCCCTATATATAGAACATGCATGTATAGGGTTTAAGGGGTTGATCAGTGGTTGATATCTGTTAGTAGTTCACGTGGAACACTTTCATAGCCACCATCTAAAGAGCATTATAGTGAGTGTGAATCGCTTTATGTATTAGACGATTATTGATAATAAAATCGTATGCATTGAAACCATATTACATCGTGTTCATCTTGTTCTTCATTTATATTGTTCTTGAATCACCACAGTGTTAGGATTTCGCACTAATATCATGTTCGGGTTGATATCATATTGTAGTAATCCAGATTCGGGGCTTACAATTGGTATCAGAGCCTTGGACGAATTCAGGCTCCTTATTGTGATATCAACGTATTCAAGATCGTATTTTTTTGTGGTGTAGGAGTTTTTCCGGCGAGGTACTGATCGGAGAAGGAGGACAGTTATTAGTTTGGTAAAAGATCCACTTTTCTTGGAAATAATTTGAATCCCATAAAACAGGGATTAAACTGTTACCAAAATTACCTTGTCAAACTTGTCTCTAGGTGTTCTCGGCTGATTTTCAGAGTTTTCGGCCCATTGATCAAGGGTTCTCTGCCAAAAACAAAGTTCTCGGTCAACTCTTGTGGATATGAAGTATGGTAAACAGGTTCAATCTGAAACTGTTGGATCAGGATCCCTAGAGGAAATCAAGCTTGCTTTTAAATGTGTGAACAATTTTGATGCTTCTACTTCATGTGCAGATAAAGTAAATGATGTTGCTTCTGATAGAGAAAATGATGTTGCTTCTGATAGTAAAGGGGTTCAGGCTAGTGAAAGCGAATCTCATTCTAACATGTCATCAAACTCAGATGACACCACAACACAAAATTGTGCTAATAATAAGAGTTGTTGCAACAAAGAGAAGACACATAAGAAATTAGCACAACAAGGACAGTCTCGTCCTCATAGATCCTCCGGATGACCATGTGTTGATAAATCAGTGGGTGCCACCTATATTAAGAGGCAAACATGTTACCACTGTGGTACGCCAGGACATATAGCCAGAAATTGTGTTCGTCATCTATATGTTCCCTATTACAAGCAAAATCAGAAGGCTGCACCTAGGGGTAAGATGAATGGAAAAGCCATTCCTAAGAAGGAATTCCAACATCAGGCAAGTGCTTCCGTTGACATTAGAAGAAGTAATAAGGTGTGTTTCGTCTGCGGGAACGGCGAACATTTGGCAAGGGAGTGTCACTACCGTGCTGTTAATAGACAAGCTCCTCAGGTGAAAGGTAATAGGTATCAATCGAATCCAGTGGTTAAACAAAATGCTTATTTTAGAAAACCACGAGTATCTGTACAACGAGTCACAGATACTCAAGGATTCAAAGTTAATACTCAAGGAAAAATAAATTTTCAGAAGTCAAAGAGTGTTGAGAGTTCTAAGAATTTGAATTCGAATTGCTCCACTCCAAAGTCTGTTCTTTCAAATTTCACTACGCCAAGATAGATTTGGAAACTTAAAACTCGACAAACAGAATCTGAAATGACAAATGTTCTGTTAAAGATGGGAAAGATATGAGTTGGCAAGAGGTCACATTTTTTGATGCTCAAGGGAACCCCAAGACATTTATGAATTGGGTTCCTATGTCCAACTGATCCCGCTATACGTGTAGGAACAACCACAAATTCTTTGTTTATTAAATGGGTTATTCCAGGCACATGACAGGGCAAATATCCATTGTTTCTAAATCTTAAAACCATAAAATGGATTATTTGTTGCTTGGACGGGATTTTAGGGTGATAGAACGTTTTTAATCTGCTCTCTAAGTGTGTAGGAACAAATCAGGGAATACATTGCATATTAAAAGGTTTGTTCCAGGTATATAACTCGCAAGGATGCAGAATCTCAAAACAAGCTTATTCCTAAGGGAGATTCTCACACATGAAAAATGATGTCTTGAAGAAAAAAGGTAATCATATCACTTTGGTATGAAAGATTGATCAGTCAAAAAGATTTTAAAAATTTTAATTTGTTTTTAAAAAAATTAAAAAGAATATAAAAATATGTTCTCGTATAATTTTTCAAGTATAGTTTTTATTTTGTTTTATTTAAAAATGTGTAAATGACTTGACCGTACATGAGAAATGATAGTACATCAGTTGACTGACTACCACTTTTTTAGGTTAAATTTGTACATTAAAGTTTTCCCTTAGGTCATAATTTTTGCACAAATTTAGGGGGAGAAAATTAAAAAATTCAAAAAGAATGTGTGTGTTTTTATTGAGAAAATTAAAAAATTCAAAAGAGCGTGTGTGTGTATTTTATTAAAATAAATAAAAACTCACTTTCGCTTAAAACTATGTCGGTTTCTCAAGTTTGAAGAAAATATACTTGTATATGATTGGTCTGGTGATCTACTCGTAGATTCACAGGATAGCCATTCACCTAATGCAACATCGTGTAAATTTTGAGTTCAAAATATAAATTTTCCAAAGCATAGGGACTAAATATGCCAAATTCCAAACCTTAGGGTTTAAAATGAAAAATTTGTTTTCTTGTCCTCTCGCGATACGCGACGGGACAAAGACAAGCCCATCGCGTACCACGATGGGACTTAGTCAAAGCTTCTGGAAGAAGTCTATAGCGATACGCGATCGCTATTGACCTAACGTCATCGCGTATCGCGAAGACGTGGTCTGACACGTTTTGACACGTGTGCCACGTGGCACCACCTGCTGCCACGTGGCAACACTGCTGCCACATGTCGTCACGTGGCGCAACAGCTGCCACGTGTCACCACGTGGCAGGTCTATCCTGTGATTGTGCAGATCTACATCGCGCTATGTGATGGGTGTCAAGGAACCCATCGCGATCCGCGTTGGGACACAAGATTTTGCCTATAAATAGCAGCCTCGGGTCTTCACATTTTCGCACCCAAATTCAGTACTCTTTTCTCTCTCTAACATCTCTCTACACCTCGATATTCGTACCATCGATCCACCTCGATAAACGTGCCATAATTCCTCGATTTGCGTACTTAATTCCTCGTTTTTCGTGTCGACGTTTCCTCAAAGTACGTGCCACCCTCCACCCACATTCGACCAAGGAAGGTGTTGATCTTGAAAGGCGTACTATAAATTGTTGAAGATAGGTGTCGTCGTTTGCATACCAAAGTTGATCGAGAAAGTGAAACGGCGTTGGAGTGCTGCTCGAATTCCTAGTGTTTCCAATAAGGGTAGGCGTAATAACAAATCAATATAATATAATATTATATTATAAGGCTTAAGCCTTAAGTCGAGGTTATATTCGATGCCTCGATAAAAGGAATTCAAGCATAACAAAGAAAAGAAATAAGAATATGAATTGACAAATATATATGTGTGTAAGTATATATGATTATATTCTTTGTTATGAAATTATTATTTACGTAACAAAGAGTATTCTTAAATAATAAAAAGAAAAGATTATGTTTCTTGGAGAAGAAGAAACGTCGGGTTTTTATATAAACTAAAGGTTTATAATTACTTTTAAACTAAAGGTTTTCAAGTAAATAAGATATATGAACTAAAGGTTCATCGAGGTATAAAACAAAACTAAAGGTCTTAAGACGGATTGTATATCCGACTAACAAATGTTTATACTCGTACTATAGGTGCGAGATAAAAAGGGAAAGACCCTTGGACGGTGAGTGAAGCCGATCCTAAAGCGAAAAGGTGAATACGCCCCCAAACTTTTATAAACTCGTTTTAAAATAAGTCAAACATGTTATATGAAAATTCGTTTACAAGGAACTATGTGTTCCAAAAACCATTATAAATAAGGGTATGAACCTAGCCCTCAGGCTGTGGTATACGTGTGTCTGTATCCTTACATAGGTGGTACTACGCGGTGGGCACACCGCACCACCCTTGATCGTAGGACGCTCTCCTGCAGGGAGTACGACCGATTTGTATATTTACGGGTACTTATCTAAGTTGAACGTTGCGGTGTTTGCTGAGTTGACCTAGAGTAGAGGCTCGAGTTTATAATGTGTTTTTTGACTTTGTTATTCCTAAGCCACGTTGGGCCGAGGCAGGCATAGTCTAGAGGGGTAATAAAGTAAAAGAAAATATTTTCCGTCAGCGTGTTCACCAGCATCCGTTGCTGACGTATTTTCTTACATTTTGCAGGTGAACAAGATTAGCGCTTGGATGTGTCGAAGTGCTATACTTTAATCCGATGGCTCGGATTTGTTTTGTAAAACACTTAACATATTAAAATAAGTGGTTTTGTAATTATAACAAGTAATGTTTTGTTAACAACTTAAACGAGTATTTTAATCCCGTCTTTATATATATATATATATATATATATATATATATATATATATATATATTACATTTTGATCCTTAAAATTTTATAAGACTTCCGCTTACAAACGTAACTCTGATTTATTTACAATTATGGTACCAACTGTTGGGTCATACTCCTAGGCCTTAGATGGGGGTGTGACAGGTTGGTATCAAAGCCAGGTTCTTAGCGAATTGGGTATCATAAAACAATACCCAAGCTTCGATCCAAGTATAGGAATTAATTGATTATTTGTTTTAGGGATAAGATAGTCTGGTAACCTTTCTTTCTCTCTCCATATTCTAAACCACCCATAATATTATATATCATTCAAAGCTCATATAGAAGAATTTGTACGCAAGGCCAAGGAAGCCAGAATCGCCGAACCTTACCCTGAAGACAACATGAGTGATGGTTATTATGAAGCATACTTTGACCAAAATGTGGAACACGACTGGTCCAAACCTGTATACTACCCCGGAAGTAGGCATTACCCAATAGATGTTCCCGAGAGTCCACCAAAACCAAGTATTGAACCACCAAGGCACTCAAGCTATCATCCACCAACAATACCAATGTACCATCCCTTCGAAGTACCGACATACCACCCATCGGAGATCCCCACTTACCAACCCTCGGAGATACCGCAATACTATCCAAGTGGATACCTACCACCGAACCCTCATCCATCCTATGCCTTCCTTTCCAACTTACCCATCAAGGAAGAACCAAGATCCCCATCCTCCGACTGGATGAAATGCCACTCAGATCAACGTCGATGGTATACCGGAAGCTCCACTTTTAATGAAGTTAGCTCTCAACCAAACAATAATGAAGGACCGTCCCGTAAACCCAAAATGAGGATAATGATGCCTTTTGAAAGTTTCCAGATGCCGCTAATAAACATTGAGACTACACAACCCATGGGGGAAGATGAACCGGAAGAAGAAGAAACCAAAGAAGAGGAGGATCCCGAAGAGGAGGAGGACCTCGAGGAAGAATCTGAGGAAGAACCGGAAGACGAGCATCCTGAGAATCCCAACGAGATGTCAATGGATGGATCACTCACTTCCCAAAACCCAAGCTACGGTTCTGTTGATCCCTATGTGCAATACCTTGAGAAACTCAAGAACCAAGCTTCGTCAAGCTTCCCACCATTCCAAGGGAGAATTCCATCCATTGAAGAGCAAGCTGATGAGATCCGAGAACAAAATACGGCTGCCAAGACTTACCTCTACCTTGCATCCGACATGACTTATATTCCGTATCCAGAACCGAGGAATCAATATGAGATGGTGACACTGGGTTACCGCGACCCACCTCCACAATATGGATACCCCAACGTAGTCCTGCAATCGCATGAAGAACACTTGGACCGCGCCTTACACGAAACTGATGACTGGAGCAAGAAGGTGGCCGAGGAAGAAAAGAAAAAGAAGAAGATAGGAGAGAAGCTTCTTCACAAGTGAAACAAATTGACGAAGGTCGTGAAAATGTTTTTGAAAGATTGAGGCAATGGCGATTAGGGTTGTTGTCACACCCGAACCTACGGCGGAAATGCCGGGGCGTGAACTGATTGCCACAGCTCGCAAGGTACTATCATGCAATTGTAAAGCGAAAATATCTAATTAATTTATTAATTGTCAACGAACATTTAAGAGCAACAAAAATAGAGAAAACTACAATACAAAACCAACTATTCTTGTTTATGTTTAACATCCTAAGGTCATCTCTACGTGAGCTTCAGTTCGATAAGCAATCCAGTCTATAACCTGCAAATGCGTACAAAATATATATATTTGTCAACAACACATGTTGAGTGAGTAGATTCACCAGTTTTGACATGAACAAAATGATAATATATAATGATATAAATAATAGAGTAAAAATAAGCAAAACTGTTATCTGTGAGTATAAACAATGAAAGTATTAAGCAAGTAATGAGTGTCGGTGAAACCATTGCTAATGTGATCGGGCTCCGGCCACTACGACGGTCGTATGATCATACTATAATTAGATTATGTTGGACCTCTCCGAATGCGATTCAAGTAAGCAAGTAAGCAAATAGCAAGTAACAAACATTCATTCAATTGATACACAACACAAAGATCACAGTTTGCATTTGAGAAATAATAAGATAAATAATTTGATAAATGGTACGTAAGTGTCCCCAAAACATTTGAAAACAAGTAAAATAGGGGAGTGATTACTCACCTGATTGGTTGAACGAATAAAAAGGGATGATGTGAGAGAGATGAACCCTTCGGAGTATACCGTCAAGGATTCCTAGTTAAATAATATAATAAGAATTAATTATAAATGATATAACATAATTTAATGAATTACGATTTCGATATGATTTAAGTTATGATTAGGGTCGAGATGTTATTACTTGAATGATCGATAAATCTCTATGGTCATTGATATTAATGGTCTTATTAATTATATATTACCCAATAATTACCCATGATATAAAATATAATTAAATACTTAAATAATTTAATTAATACAAGATATTCTTGAAATAACAGAATTTAAATAGATAAATGACTAAATATACAAATTTAATAAAATAATTTAATTACATATAATTTGAGATATGCTTATAATAATAATAAGGATATCTAAATAAATAAGTGAATAAAATAGTTATAATAATGTGTAGAAAGATATAAATATTTTGTCTTAAGTCTTTTAAGGAATATCTGTATAATACGTTTAGTATATGTATAATATATATATATATATATATATATATCTAATTAATATAAGCAATTTATAAAGGCGTTCAATGCCGAGAAAACACAAATATTGATGTCGGGTTTTTAACAAAGATTGACTTATTATAAGTGGTAAACGTGCTTATAATATTATTTATTACACCTTTTATTTAAAAACAAATACATAAATATAATATTTATGTATATATACACACACATATGAAAAGTTTATAAAGTTGTCACATGGCAAAAACGTAAATAGTGAATTTCCGGTTACATAAAAATAATACTAATTTATGTTTATTATTAACTATAGTTTAATTAATAAAACAATAAATCAAACAAAAAGAATAAAAGACAAAATGGGCTGGCCAGGGCTCGAACCTGCGCCCCTGGCCGGCACCATAGCTTAACGAGACATCCAGAGCAGCCGCGCTGGTGAGTTAATTTTTCACAGATTGGGAACAAATAATTAAATACAGAATCAGAAACCCCCAATCTAGATATAAGAACCCTAATTATCCAATTGATAAATATGTTGCTTGTTTGATTAATTAACCATAGGGTTAATGTTAGACATGCATAAACGATCATATATAATAAACGAATTACTAGATACAACTATCAGATGATGGTGAACGGTGGATACACAGCCACCGACCTTAGACGAGCTCAAACAGCGACAACCAGACGAAGTTGGTGCAATTAAAGATGGGGTAAAGGTTTGCGACGGGTATAGGGTTGTGCAGGCTCAAATAATTGCGTTATAACGATCTGTAATTGTTATATTGACATTAGGATATATGAAGGGTTTGATATATGTGATAATACCTATCAATTTGATTGAGTTTTCATAATTAGATTTTCGGTGAGGTTCATATTACGCGCATTAATGATTCTCTGTGATCCATTCCATGTATAAGACGAAGATTAAGCTTCAAGAAAGCAACTGGGTCGCGAATCAGGGTCAAATGCGGGTCTTGGTTAAGAGTTTGGTGAAATGGGTCTGGGTTATTATAATATATTATATTAATATCTCACATTTGCAAATTAGTCCCTGAAGTTTATGGTTGGATTTCAAATTGATTAAAACTAAGGTTTGGGGTGATAAAACTGAAAGTTCTTTTAAATAATTAATATAATAAAATATTATCAACTCGTAAACGAAACGTTTTGATTATTTAAAAATTACCCGGAAACAAAAATGGATCGGATATTTGATACTGATAAAGTAAACGAAAAAACCCGAGTTGTTATAGTTGTGAAGAAAAAGTTATGTGTAATATAGCTTTGTGTGATATGTGTAATAGATGTTTTACAAGAATGTTAAAACGTTTTTCGAATAAGGATAGGTTGGTATATATATCTATCAAACAATATATATATATATATATATATATATATATATATATATGTGTGTGTGTGTGTGTAAATGTATTGTGAAATAAATATATATATCCTTTCTTATATATATATATGTGTGTAATAAAATATGTATTAATAAAAGAAACGTTGTTAAAAATTTCAGACTTAATTGAAAAGATAAAAGAAAAATGTCTGAACAAAGCAATAACAACGAGATTGCGAGAAAAGAAAAAGAGAAAAGAAAAGGGAAAAGGTCCCGAGAAAGAACAAGAGGAAGAAATTCCCGAAAAATACATGGATAAAATACAAAAGATGATTAAGGATGTTGTTAGAGAAGAATCTATGAATAGAACTCACTCTAGACAATCTAGAAATTTTCAATCTGTTAATCCTTCCAAATCTGTTAAATCCCGTCCGAAACCGTCTCGTGTCGAGGAGAGTGTCCATGAGTCTAACGCCGTGGGTGTTTATTTAAAGATTTTAAATACTATGGACCGAAAGAGTTCCATGATGACAAAGGAGCCATCACAACCGTGAGATGGGTTGAGGAGATGGAGACAATCGTGATTACAAGTAAGTGTTCTGATGAAGAGAGGATTCAATAATCCGCCTTAATGTTTAAAGGAGAGGCGCTTGAGTGGTGGAATGCTCTGTTGATGAGCAAAGGGAGAGAGGTGATGTATGGCTTAAGTTGGGAAGAGTTTAAAGCGTTGCTGATGGCAAAATTTTGTCCCATGCATGAAGCCGACCAAATCAAAACGAAATTTCTTAATCTCAAGGTCGTGGGGACAAACCTTCGTGAATACAACACAAACTTTCACGAATATTGCCGTCCGGTTTCCCAGCTGGTGAATCCTGAATCCAGCAAGGTTACAAGATATATTTGGGGACTGCCGCGAAAATCCGTAACATGGTGAGGTCACACTTACCACAAACCGCCGACTCTGCAATGGAGTTAGCTGGTTATTTGATGGGCGGCATGGTCCGCAACAAAGAAGAAGACAAGAAGGTGACAACAACAACTGCCCAAGGAAGAACTAGAGGAGGTTCCAACTTCCAAGGCAAAGGCGTAAACCAAAACCGATTCAATTCAAATGCCACGCCTTGTAGGACTTGTAGGAGGTACCACAAGGGATGATGTAATTTTGCTCCGCCTCCGAAGGTTTGTGAATCATGCAACCGTACGAGTCATGCGGCTGCTGACTGCTGGAAGAAAAAGATGACGAGCTATAATTGCAAGGAGATGGGCCATCTGAGTTTCGAGTGCCCAAAGAACAAACCCGCGACTGGTGGTGCGGGTGGAAGTGGAAAGGACAAAAAGGGAAACGCTCGAGTCTTTGTACTCGACACAAAGAAAGCCGCTGACATGCCGGAAATCATTACCGGTACGTTTCTAGTCAACGACACCTATGCTAGAGTTTTATTTGATTCGGGTGCCAACTTGTGTTTTATAGATTATAGTTTTTGTAGTCTATTAAACGAACCATTAACAAAATTAGATAAAACTCTAAGCGTCGAGACTGCTAGTGGCGAAATCATTAAGATCTCCGAAGCCCTTGAAAACGGAAAAATTCTTTTAGCTGGTTATGTTCTACCTATTTGTTTGTTGCCCATGAGTCTAGCTGGTTTTGATATTGTACTTGGTATGGATTGGTTATCCGATAACTATGCTCGTATCATCTGCAATAGCAAAACGTTGAACTTCAAGCCCCCAATAAACGAACGATTCGAATTTAATGGGAAAAAGACGTTGGCCAATTTAGCATAATTTCCATGATTAAGGCAAACAAATTTTGAATCAAGGATGCCTCGCATTCATGGCCTACATCACTGAAGAGTCAAGCCAAAAGAAATCAAAGACGTTCCTATCGTTTCCAATTTTTCTGATGTCTTTCCTAATGAACTTCCCGGAATTCCTCCCGATCGTGAAGTAGAGTTTAGGATCGATCTCATTCCCGGTACTGCTCTGATCGCCAAAGCTCCATATCGCTTAGCGCCAACTGAGATGAAGGAGTTGAAGAAACAACTCGATGAGCCTTCTGGAGAAGGTTTCATTCGACCGAGTTCATCACCTTGGGAAGTACCAATTCTATTCGTCAAGAAGAAGGACGGATCAATGCGTATGTGTATCGATTATCGTGCGTTAACAAAGTCACAATCAAGAATCGTTATCCACTCCCTCGTATCGATGATCTTTTCGATCAACTTCAAGGTGCTAGCTTCTTTCCTAAAATCGATCTTCGTTCGGCTATCACCAACTCAAAGTTCAATCCGAGGATATTCCAAAGACCGCTTTTCGAACAAGGTACGGCCATTATGAGTTCACCTTTATGCCATTTGGACTTACTAAAGCGTCGGCTGCGTTCATGGATATGATGAATCGTATTTGCAAGCCTTACTTGGATAAATTCGTTATCGTATTCATCGACGACATACTTATTTATTCTAAGTCAAAGGCCGATCATGAAGTCCATCTTCGAACTTTTCTTGAAATTAGAACGAGAAGTTGTACGCCAAGTTCTCGAAATGCGAGTTCTGGTTGCACGCGGTACAATTTCTGTGTCACATTATCAATGTCAACGGTATTCAAGTCGATCCCGCTAAGATTGAAGCCATCTCTAATTGGGAAATTCCGAAGTCGCCAACCGAGATCCGAAGTTTTCTAGGTTTGGCTGGCTATTATTGTAGATTCATTGAAAAATTTCTCTCATATCGCCGTTCCTTTAACTTCCTTAACTCGTAAGAACATCAAGTATGAATGGGGAACGAAGCAACAAGAGGCGTTCGATATACATAAACAAAAGCTCACCCAAGCACCTATACTTGCTTTACCAGAAGGTACTGAGGATTTTGTTGTCTTTAGTGACGCGTCCCATTCTGGTTTGGGATGTGTACTAATGCAACGCAAGAAAGTAATCACTTACGCCTCTCGTCAAGTCAAAGTACACGAAAAAAACTACACGACTCACGATCTAGAGTTAGGCGCTATAATCTTTGCACTTAAGATATGGAGGCACTATCTCTATGGAGTAAGATTTACCGTGCACACTAATCATAGAAGCTTGAAACACATTTTTGATAAAAAAGAGCTTAACATGCGCCAACGGTGATGGATGGAGACACTCAATGACTACGATTGCAAGATTGTTTACCATGAAGGAAAAGCCAACGTTGTGGCCGATGCCTTAAGTCGCAAGGAATATGAGAAACCCAAAAGAGTTCGAGCATTGCGCCTAGAACTTCAAATTGATCTTTTCAAACAAATCAAATCCGCACAAACGCAAGCAATCAATGAAAATCAAATCTCCGACGAAAAATGATGTGCGAAAAATATATATAAATAAAACACAAGTCGCAACTAAGCTTTAAAAACCAAACGATCTATCCTAGTTCACACAAACGGCACTTGAACTCGAAAACAAGTGAAAACGTTTATAATCACTAAACTCTAACCAAGAGTCACCAAAATATTTAATTGATTTATTTTAGAATTGATTTAACTACTTAACTTAACTAAATGAAAACTTTTAACAAAACTTCGGAAACTTTTGACTGCAGTGATAAAAACGTCTACCTAGGTAAGAATCATATTGAAGGAGATGACAAGACAATGGATTGAAAACTCTCAAGACACCAGTTCTAAAGGATGACACAACTAAGGTTTGCTCAAGAAGGTCAGATCACCTCTCGGTCTCACTAACAAACTCTAACTTATTTTAGTTGATTTTAATAAAACAAACCGGGAAAACAAATTATTAACATGTTCTAATGCCGACTCACCTCTCGGTCTCACCGACACACTAGCCTAATGGAAACGAATACTACGCAACCAAGGATAGAGGAACAATTCAACTTAACTTAAACTAGACCAACTAATCGCTCAAACATCAAAACCCGACAAGAACAAAACTCGCTCTCAGCGCGATCTTAATTCTAGCAAGTAAAAGTAATGAGACGAGTTTACTTCTTATCACCTCTCGGTCTCTAAGAAGGTGTTTCACAACTGATTTTATCTAATTAATTTACCCACTTATCCCTACGGTTGTACTTCCCGCAAATAAACCCTAAACTCAAAGTAAAGAGCCTTAAACATGCAACAACTAATCAAAACCGACTCAATTAATTAAATCACGAGGTTATTAGGTATAATCAAACATAACACAGCCACTAAACACAATCTAATTTACTGTTAAATCAAACTTTACATTAACAATTTAAGCCATGATCATTAACAATCCATATTACTAGTCAAAACCTAACAATATTCATCAAACCTAAGTAGAACAAACAAGATTAGCTACTCATTAAGTTTGGACAGCCATTAACATTCAAGTAAAACATCATAAACATCATAATAAAACATAATCAAACTCATTCAAGATCCAAGAATAACTAAATCAAAGTCAAACAATCAATTACTTGCAAAATAATCCAAAGAAAAAATAAATTTAACTAGTTAGGGTTCTTGAACAATAAACAAAGTTTAAAGATGATTACTTAGGGTTATATGGCTGAGTTTATGAATGTATTTGATGCCTAACAGCTGCACAAGAGTCTCCTTGGAGTTCTTCTTCCTCTCCAGCCGTCACAGCCACCACAGCCGCCAAGGATTCCTTTTTTTTTTCTTCTTTTGCTGCTGTTCCGATCGGAACTAGGGCTACCAAGTTAGGGTTTTTATTTTTTCGATATTTTGGCTGGATAATGGCTGAAAACTCAATTAATTATCTTAATATAATATTATACAAGGCTTCTAACTTGTGGGCTTGGGTTGGGCCTTGAGTTTTAGCTTTAAAACTTGACTAACAAGGCCTCTAGAATCTTCCAAATTAACTCTTTTTTCACCATCTTTCATAAACCTAAAATTAACATTTAAACTTTGTAAATTATTACACTTAACCCCCAATACTTTCATAAAATAAACAATTAAGCATAAAAACCATGAAAAAATCATAAGGAAAGTAAGTGTGTTTTACTATACATCAAACATCCCCACACTTAAGACTTTTTCGTCCCTGAAAAAGATTTGACTGCAGTTGGATCAGAATAGGAAAATCAAAGTTAAATCAAACATATAGGTTAGATTTTAAAGCTCAGAAAAACGCAAAAACCGCGATCATCGATATTGTTGTCCACCTAAACCCATGCCTTAATCTTTACCGGGACAAATAAGATCCGACAATAATATTACTTAGTGGTTTACACAATTAAGACCAGCTTATTTTCAGCTTTTACCGGACTAGACCACCCCAACTTGACTTAAACCTCAAAGTTAGCAGATTTAAAACTTTGTTGCTCAATATTTATGAATAGCTAAGACGATCAAGGGTATTGTTTATCCACCTAAGCTTAAGCATCAAAGTCTACCAAGCAGCCATTAGATACGATTAAGGTTCAATTAATTTATAGCTAGTGCTCCCCACAACATGACATACCCCCGTTATCAAGCAATACCCCAAATCCATCACCATTGGTGAGTATGCAAAATTTCATCTGTAGGGCTTACATGTAGCGTGTCCCTTGTGGTCCGTTTCTTAATGGTAATGAGACGCGAGCAAGGGGACCCCACATGGCTAACAACGTGGATGATCAAGTCTATAGTGTATTTATACTTTTGTACTTTTTGTGATCATGTTTATAGACTTATAAGGGTTTGCTCTTTGGCTTTATTTTAAATATCCACAACCCCACTTAGGAATTGTGAATACCCAGATGAATAGATTGCATACAGACCCTTGGTCTCCAGACCCGAAGCATCCCATCAATATAGGATTTATGGTTAAAAACCATACGCCAATGAGATGTAAAACACTAAACTAACAGTTTAAGATTTATATCACAGGCTACACGGCATACTCTACCGTTAAACCTACCCAAGTATCATATGATAACGTATTCAAATTTATAAAACTCATGATACTTCCACTTTTTTCATACCTAAATTTGAGGCTTGAGTATGGCCCGACCTTTCATTGCTTATTTTCCACGGAAAAAATGCTTTACCCACAAAAGATTTCCGTTTAACCGTTTTATCAAATTTGCCCTTTCATTTTCAAGGCTGAGCCTACCGACACATCCCAGTTAAGTGCGTTTTCTTTTATTTATCTCATATTATTAGTTGTTTGAAAAACCGATTTCCGATAAATATCATCATCTCCCACTTTAATGCAAAAGAAACTAAAAACAAGGGACACTTTTTTTTTAATCATAAACAACGTACGAAAACAAAAAACAAGTGAAAACTTTTTATTATTATTATTTTATTTATTTTTTTTAATTTTTTTTTCTACAACTAAGTAAAATAAATTCCCATCCCCACACTTAGAACGAAATCGTCCTCGATGAGAACAAGGAAAAGAAATAAAATAAAAATAAAACGTAAAGCATAAAATTAAAACTTGAAAGAACAGAAATTAAAATAGAGAACGGGTTACTCCCCTAGTTTAGATGCAGATTCTTCATCAGCTGTGTATGACTCGAACGAACGACGGTATAGCATTTCATTCGCGGCCGCAACCTCGGGTGAACCAGTTCCAAAACGCCATCAGAGCTACCATGCGCATAATAATACCTGTAACAACTCAAACACGCTCGCATGTAGCGGCGTACAAAACAGAAAACAGAAACATAAGAAATAAACATATTTTTGTGTTTTTGAATTTTTTTAATTTTTATGATTTTTATTAAATATTTATTTTTTTGTATTTTTATGTTTTTATAAATATAAATAAAAATAAAACAAATAAAAACAGATAATAAAGAGAATCATAATACAAACTCTACAACTCGGGCTGTCTCCCGAGTAATGCATCCATCACGACTATTCCTTGGTGAATGAGTCAAGGTAGAACACCTCGACTTTCTGATTAGTTATCGACTCTCCTATGTAGTGCTTCAATCTATGGCCGTTCACCTTAAACTTCCCGCTTCGATCTTGTATCTCAATCGTGCCATACGGGAAAACCTCAGTGACCGTGAACGGTCCCGACCATCGGGATTTCAACTTTCTCGGGAATAACCTCAACCGTGTGTTATACAGTAAAACCTTATCCCCATACTTGAACTGCTTATTACCCTTCAATTTCCTGTCATGCAGTTCCTTCGTATGCTCCTTATACCGAAATGATTGTGCATATGCGTGATCCCGGAGCTCCTCTAATTCGTGTAATTGATGGAAACGATTACCCTCTGCGGCGGGTAAATCCAGATTAACCCTTTGAAGGGCCCATGAAGCGCGGTGTTCCAATTCAACAGGAAGATGATAGGCCTTCCCATAAATCATCCGAAATGGTGTGGAACCAATCGGAGTCTTGTAGGCTGTACGGAAGGCCCACAGAGCATCCTCTAATTTGTCGGACCAATCTCGACGATTTGAACCAACCGTTTTCTCGAGAATACGTTTGATTCCCCGATTACTCACTTCAACTTGCCCGCTAGTCTGTGGGTGGTAGGCGGTCGCAAGCCGATGGGTGACCCTATAACGCTTCAACGCCTTCTCCATCTGCGAGTTGCAAAAGTGAGTACCTCGATCACTGATCAAGGCTTTCGGGACTCCAAAACGAGCAAATAGACTTTTTAGAAAACGGACTACCACTCGGGCATCATTGGTGGGTGGAGCTTTGGCCTCAACCCACTTAGACACGTAATCGACAGCCACGAGTATGTACTTGTTTCCACGCGAAGATGGAAACGGTCCCATGAAATCAATACCCCAAATATCAAAAACCTCACAAACTTGAATGGCATTCTGTGGCATTTCGTTTCGCGAAGAAATGTTGCCGACACGCTGGCAACGATCACAACTCTTGACGAACAGATGAGCATCCTTAAAGATAGACGGCCAGTAAAAACCAGAATCAAAGACTTTCTTTGCCGTAGAACTCACACCGTGGTGACCTCCAGTCGGTCCCACGTGACAATGGCTCAAAATTTGCCATCCTTCCTTGACATCTACACACCTTCTAATAAGCTAATCAGCACCAATGCGGAAAAGATATGGATCGTTCTAAAGGTAAAATTTGATGTCAGCAAAGAATTTCTTCTTTTGCTGGTAAGACATCTTTGGGAGGTATCCGTCAGCAAGATAGTTCGCGAAATCAGCAAACCATGGATAACCTTCCTCTTGTGCAGTAACAAACATCAGACTCTCCGTCGGAAAACGATCGTCAATCCTAACTCCCGAATCTCCTAAATCAACTCCCTCTAGACGTGAAAGGTGATCAGCCGCCGCATTCTCGGCCCCCTTTTATCACAGATCTCTATATCGAACTCTTGAAGCAACAGGATCCATCGGATAAGACGAGGCTTAGCATCCTGCTTGCTGAAAGGATATCTAATAGCGGCATGATCCGTATAAACAATCGTTTTGGACAAAACCAGATAGGACCTAAATTTGTCGAAAGCGAACACCACAGCTAAAAGCTCTTTTTCGGTGGTGGTATAGCTTTCCTGTGCGCCATTTAAGGTCCGGCTTGCATAGTAGATCGGATGGAAATGTTTATCCTTCCGTTGTCCAAGAACCGCTCCGACTGCGAAGTCGCTCGCGTCACACATCAACTCGAATGGTAACGACCAGTCGGGAGCAACCATGATTGGGGCGTTAACTAGTTTGTCTTTTAGAAGATCAAACGCCTTGATACACTGCTCAGAAAAAACAAATGGAGCATCCTTCTCCAAAAGTTTGGTCATGGGTCTCGCGATTTTAGAAAAATCTTTGATGAACCGGTGGTAGAACCCGGCATGACCTAGAAAGCTATGAAAAGATCTCACAGAATTAGGCGGAGGAAGATTAGAAATGGTCACGACCTTTGCCCGGTCAACCTCTATCCCCGCACTTGAGATTCGATGACCTAGAACAATGCCCTCGCGAACCATGAAATGACATTTTTCCCAGTTAAGGACTAGGTTGGTGTCAACGCAGCGGGACATCATCCTCTCGAGATTTGATAACCAATGATTGAAGGAACTCCCAAATACGGAAAAATCGTCCATGAGCACCTCCATGGAGTCCTTGATCATATCATGGAAAATGGCCACCATACACCTCTGGAATGTGGCCGGAGCGTTACAAAGTCCGAACGGCATACGTTTGTAAGCAAACGTTCCGTAAGGGCAGGTGAAAGTGGTTTTCTCCTGGTCGTCGGGAGCTATCGGAACCTAGAAATACCCGAAGAAACCATCTAGGAAGCAGTAGTACTGCTGACCTGCTAAACCCTATAACATCTGATCAATGAATGGGAGAGGAAAGTGGTCTTTCCTGGTGGCATCATTCAATCGGCGATAGTCAATGCAGACTCGCCATCCCGTCACAGTCCTCGTGGGAATAAGCTCGTTCCTCTCGTTGGTGACGACAGTCATGCCACCCTTTTTAGGAACCACTTGGACTGGACTTACCCAAGCACTATCAGAAATGGGGAAAATGATCCCCGCATCAAGGAGTTTAATGATCTCCTTCTTTACGACCTCTTGCATTTTCGGATTAAGCCGCCGTTGCGGCTGGACGACAGTTTTGAAATTTTCCTCCATGAGGATTTTATGAGTGCAGAACAAAGGGTTGATACCCTTGATGTCGATAATCTTCCAAACAATAGCCTCCTTGTGCTCTCGTAGCACCCTCAACAACTTCTCCTTCTCGACCTCGGTCAATGCAGATGCAATGATAACCGGAAGCTTCCTCTCTTCATCTAAAAATGAATACTCAAGGTGGGAAAGTAAATCCTTAACCTCTAAGGAAAGAGGAGGACTCTTGACCGAAGGTCGGTCCATCGGATCGTCTCGTACGATCTCAGCAGACACGCCAGATTCAGGGATATGCGACTCGGTGTCGTCATTTAAGGACTGATTGGTTACGACAACCATTTCAATCTCCGGAATCTCCCTATCGAGAATCTGGGTGTCGGAGGCAGATCCTCAACAAATTTCACTGAGAAACTCCCCGACATGCTCCATGATGGTATCAATGAAGTATAAGGAGTCATCAGCAGACTTGGGGTGTTTCAGTGACTGTCGAACGTCAAAGGTGACGTTCTCATCCCCAACTCTTAAGATTAATTTACCCTTGCAGACATCGATCAATGCCTGTGCAGTGGCAAGGAATGGTCGGCCCAAGATGAGTGGGACACTATCGTCATCGTTCATGTCCAGGATGACAAAGTCCACCGGGAAGATGAACTTGTCGACACGAACAAGCATGTTCTCGACCACCCCTCGGGTGTATTTCACAGAACGATCAACAAGCTGGATACTCATATGGGTAGGTCTCGGTTCGCCTAGACCCAACTTGCGATACACGGAATACGCATGAGATTAATACTGGCACCAAGATCTGCCAGCTCATGGACGACCGTATTATCACTCAAGATGCAGGGAATTATGAAACTCCCAGGATCGGACATCTTTTTTTTTCTGGTAACTTTCTCTGCAAGACTGCAGAGCAACCAGCACTCAGAGGAATGGAAGAGACTTCGGCTAACTTCTCTTTGTTCGAAAGAATATCCTTAAGAAACTTTGCATATTTGGGCATTTGCGTAAGTGCCTCAAGGAAAGGAATATTAAAATGAATTTGCTTCAAAAGATCAAGAAATTTGGATTTCTGCTCCTCGTCTCTATCCCTAAGGACTCTCCCGGGATATGGGAGTCTAGGTTTGTAGACTCTCGGTGGTGTGCTGGGTAATGGTTGGTTCTCGGCCTGTGCTGAACTTCAGGGGCTGTGCCTCTGATGCATCTTGGCCGGTGGAGACTCCAACTGAATCTCCTCGTCTACCTGCTCCTCTACATCTACCGCAGGCTCGTTAACGACTCCTCTCGTCACTTCTTGAATCATGGGCTCGTTACGTGCCCCTGCACCGCTCCTTGTTGTCACAGCCTTTGCAAACGCCTTCGGATTTTGTTCAGTGTTACTTGGAAGTGTACCTGGCGACCTGTCATTTAGACGACTTGCTATCTCTCCCATCTGACGCTCAAGATTTTGAATTGACGCTCCTTGATTTCTCATGAATGACTCGTGCTCCCGGAATTTCTCTTGAGTTTCTTTGTGACGGGAGTCCTCTCGAGTCATGAGTTGTGACAGCATCTGTGTCTGCTGTGCCATCATCTCCTCTAACGTGGCTTCTTCTCCCCACTACTCGGTCCCTCACCGGAATCCTGGAATAGGCTCTGACGTTGCTGGAAGCCGGACTGATTTCCGTTCCTCCAGTTGGAATTTTGGTTACCTCTCCACCCCGAATTATAAGAATTGAAAGAATGTTGATTTCGGTTTGGATTATTAACGAAGTCGACTGCCTCCTCCTGGAAACCTACGGGGCACTGAACAGTATTATGTCCCCCTCTACAGATCTCGCATAACTTACTTTTCACCTGCAAGTCCTTCACGATCTTTGCTAACGCTTCAACTTGTGCCGCAAGTGCGGTGCTCGTGTCGACCGAATGCATGCCGCGTGATAGGGAATCGACGGTTTTGGTACTCTTAACTGGTGGTCGCTGGTATCCACTCATGGCTAAACCGTTAAACAAGGCAATGCACTCATCCGTATCCTTCGTTGTCAGTAGGTTACCTCTTGTAGCTATGTCGAGCATACTCTGAGTTGCGTACGTCACTACGTTATGGAACTTCTCAACAACCGCCCAGTCTTGTAGGCCGTAGTTTGGACATAACGCAAGTAGATTTTTGAACCTTTCCCACGCCTCGTAGAAGCTCTCGGTGTCCTCCATCTGGAAAGAATGAATTTGGTTACGCAAACGAGCGGCCTTGGCCGGAGGATCGTATTTTTCAAGAAATTGGGTCTGCATGGAAGCCCAAGTAGCAATGGATCCCTGTGGGAGGGACTCAAGCCACAGACTCGCATGATCAACGAGTGAGAACGGAAAGATTCGGAGTTTGATGGCGTCTTCGGATACGCCGGCAAGATGAAACGTGTCGCAAATTCGTGTGATGCGAGTGATATGAGCATGTGGGTTCTCATGGAGTAACCCGTGAAATTGAGCAGAATGAGCAATCGTGTTCAGAACATTAGATGGAATCTGCCAAGTCGTTTGAACTCCTATAGCTGGTGGAGCAATGCTGGATCTCGCGCCAGCATCGACCGGACGGGCCCGGTCTGCAACTGTCCTCCTCGGTGGTGGATTCGCGTCGCCCATATTCCTATCCCTAATGACGGGTTCAGAAAAAGTAGGAGAAGAGAACGTATTACCGACGGATGTAGATGAACTGGAAGACTGTTTTGTAGGACGTCTTTCAAGAAGCCCTCTCTCTGGTTCGGGAAATCCTACAACTTCTGGTGATCCTAGAGATTGAGTACGTCGCATACAACTATTAAAATAAATAAAAGAAATTATAATTAGCTAAACTATTTTAAACTAACAAACAAAACAAATAAGAAAGACAAGTACTAAACAAGGCAAGTCCTAACTCGAGTCGTTCTTAATACGCCTCAAACCGTCTCCCCGGCAACGGCGCCAAAAACTTGATGTGCGAAAATATATATATAAATAAAACACAAGTCGCAACTAAGCTTTAAAAACCAAACGATTTATCCTAGTTCACACAAACGGCAAGTGTACCGGTCGCGTATAGCACAGATGAGGAAAGTCCGGATATCGAACTCGAAGACACGTGAAAACGTTTATAATCACTAAGCTCTAACCAAGACTCACCAAAATATTTAATTGATTTATTTTAGAATTGATTTAACTACTTAACTTAACTAAATGAAAACTTTTAACAAAACTTCGGAAACTTTTGACTGCAATGATAAAAACGTCTACCTAGGTAAGAATCAAATTGAAGGAGATGACAAGACAATGGATTGAAAACTCTCACGACACCGGTTCTAAAGGATGACACAACTAAGGTTCACTCAAGAAGGTCAGATCACCTCTCGGTCTCACTAACAAACTCTAACTTATTTTAGTTGATTTTAAGAACAAACCGGGAAAACAAATTATTAACGTGTTCTAATGCCGACTCACCTCTCTGTCTCACCGACACACTAGCCTAATGGAAACGAATACTACGCAACCAAGGATAGAGGAACAATTCAACTTAACTTAAACTAGACCAACTAATCGCTCAAACATCTAAACCCGACAAGAACAAAACCCGCTCTCGCACGATCTTAATTCTAACAAGTAAAAGTAATGAGACGAGTTTACTTCTTATCACCTCTCGGTCTCTAAGAAGATGTTTCACAACTGGTTTTATCTAATTAATTTACCCACTTATCCCTACGGTTGTACTTCCCGCAAATAAACCCTAAACACAAAGTAAAGAGCCTTAAACATGCAACAACTAATCAAAACCGAGTCAATTAATTAAAGCACGAGGTTATTAGGTATAATAAAAAAAACACAGCCACTAAACACAATCTAATTTACTGTTAAATCAAACTTTACATTAACAATTTAAGCCATGATCATTAACAATCCATATTACTAGTCAAAACCTAACAATATTCATCAAACCTAAGTAGAACAAACAAGATTAGCTACTCATTAAGTTTGGACAGCCATTAACATTCAAGTAAAACATCATAAACATCATAATAAACATAATCAAACTCATTCAGGATCCAAGAATAACTAAATCAAAGTCAAACAATCAATTACTTGCAAAACAATCCAAAGAAAAAGATCAATTTAACTAGTTAGGGTTCTTGAACAATAAACAAAGTTTAAAGATGATTACTTAGGGTTATATGGCTGAGTTTATGAATGTATTTGATGCCTAGCAGCTGCACAAGAGTCTCCTTGGTGTTCTTCTTCCTCTCCAGCCGTCACAGCCACCACAGCCGCCAAGGATTCCTTTTATTTTCTTCTTTTGCTGCTGTTCCGATCGAAACTAGGGCTGCCAAGTTAGGGTTTTTATTTTTTCGGGATTTTGGCTGGATAATGGCTGAAAACTCAATTAATTATCTTAATATAATATTATACAAGGCTTCTAACTTGTGGGCTTGGGTTGGGCCTTGAGTTGTAGCTTTAAAACTTGACCAACAAGGCCTCTAGAATCTTCCAAATTAACACTTTTTTCACCATCTTTCATAAACCTAAAATTACATTTAAACTTTGTAAATTATTACACTTAACCCCCAATACTTTCATAAAATAAACAATTAAGCATAAAAACCATGATAAAATCATAAAAAAAGTAAGTGTGTTTTACCACACATCAAAAAACGTAATGGTACCATTGACTCGCTAGTCAAAGGTGACGATGGTATCCTTAGACTCGGTAATAGGATTTGGGTACCAATTGTTGGAGGCTTGCGTGAGAAAATCTTGAACGAAGCTTATAAGTCGAAATACATGATGCATCCCGGAAGTGATAAAATGTACCATAATCTCAAAGCAAACTATTAGTGGAATGGGATGAAAAAGGATGTCGTTTCGCATGTTGCGAAATGTTTAACTTGTTTGAAAGTCAAGGCTAAACATCAAATGCCTTCGAGATAGCGTCAGCAACCCGAACTTCCCGTACGGAAGTGGGAGTTAATAACCATGGATTTCATTACCAAACTCCCAAAGACGACTCGACAAAACAATGCTATTTGGGTAATTGTGGATCGATTGACAAAATCCGCACACTTTATACCCATCAGAGTCATATTCAATGGATTGACTAGTGCGTATTTATGTAAACAACATCGTTTCTTTACATGGAGTACCGCTGTCTATAATCTCTGATCGAGACAGTCGTTTCACATCTCATTTCTGGAAAAGCTTCCAACAAGCTCTCGGTACGAAGCTTAACCTTAGCACTGCCTATCATCCACAAACCGATGGAAAAGGACTATTCAAACGTTGGAAGATATGCTCCGTGCTTGTGTGATCGACTTAGGTGGAAGTTGGGACGACCACTTACCCCTAATGGAATTCTCGTACCATAATAGCTATCACACAAGTATACAAACTGCACCATTCGAGGCGTTATATGGTCGAAAGTGTAGAACGCCCGTGTGTTGGCTGAAACCAGAGATAATCAATTATCTGGACCCGAGATAGTCCAAGAAACCACCAACAAGAATCTATAAAATCGAGAACGACTTAAGACGGCACGTGATCGCCAAAAGAGTTACGCCGATGTCTGTCATAAGCCGTTAGAATTTAAAGTTGGTGACATGGTTCTTTTGAAAGTCTCGCCTTGGAGAGGCGTTTTTCGCTTCGGTAAGAAAGGAAAGTTAAGTCCTCGATTCGTTGGACCCTTCGAGGTACTTCAAAGAATTGGCACCATCGCATATCGTTTGTGACTACCCGAGGAAATGCAAGAATACATGATGTGTTACATGTCTCAAATTTGCGAAAATGCTTATCCGACGAATCTCTTGACATGTCACTAAAAGACGTTGAAATAAATGAAAATCTAAAATTCGTAGAATGTCCAATTCAAATTGAAGATTCGAAAATAAAGAAGTCAAAAAGAAAAACGTTGAAAATTGTGAAAGTAAAATGGGACTCGCGTAGAGGGCCCGAATATACATGGGAACTCGAATCGGAAATGAGAAAAAAATACCCCCACTTGTTCTTGTAAAGCAATATCGAGGACGAGATTTGTTTCAAGGTGAAGAGGATGTAACATCGTGTAAATTTAGAGTTCAAAATAAAAATTTTCCAAAGCCAAGGGACTAAATAAGCGAAATTCCAAACCTTAGGGTTTAAAATAAAAAATCTGTTTTCTTGTTCTATTGCGATACGCGACGGGACAAAAGACAAGCCCATCGCGTACCGCGATGGGACTTAGTCAAAGCTTCTAGAAGAAGTCAATAGCGATACGCGATCGCTATTGACCTAACGTCATCGCGTATCGCGATGACGTGGTCTGACACGTTTTGACACGTGTGCCACGTGGCACACGGTGGCACCACCTGCTGCCACATGTCACCACGTGGCAACACTGCTGCCACGTGTCGCCACATGGCGCAACAACTGCCACGTGTCGCCACGTGGCAGGTCTACCCTGTGACTGTGCAGAGCTACATCGCGCTACGCGATGGGTGTCAAGGAGCCCATCGCGATACGCGATGGGACACAAGATTTTGCCTATAAGTAGTAGCCTCGGGTCTTCATATTTCACACCCAAATTCAATACTCTTTTCTCTCTCTAACATCTCTCTATACCTCGATATTCGTACCATCGATCCACCTCGATAAACGTGCCATAATTCCTCGATTTGCGTACCCAATTCCTCGTTTTCCGTGTTGACGTTTCCTCGAAGTACGTGCCACCCTCCACCCACATTCGACCAAGGAAGGTGTTGTTCTTGAAAGGCGTACTATCAATTGTTGAAGATAGGCGTCGTTGTTGGTGACGTGTGTGAATATATATAAATATTTAAGTGAAAGTTCCACACAAATCGGGTTTTTAAATAGGTTTTCACCTACAACAAAACCACACACGAAAAGAAAGTGTACCTATCGTTTGTAATAAAGTGTCGGTAAGAACCGAGTATCAATCCATGGACACGCAACTTTCTAGTACTAAATCTTTGTAAATGACCAACCGAACAAATAAATCGTGATTTGGATATTTAACTAATTAAACTAGCATACAATGAAAACAAAGAAGTAAAAATACAAGAAAAACAATCAATCCAACAAACTACCTAGACAAGAATCCACTCTACTAACATGACAAAATAGCAATGATATGGCAAGACATCATGAATCTAAACATAAATACTAGATTTCAATAAAGCAACCTAATACTAGCAAATAATCATCATGATGGTTCTTCAATCAAGAGATAAACATAGACTAACTTGTTTGTCAAAACAACAAAGTCTCATAATCAAAGGAAAGCTAGCATGAACAACATTCTAACCACCTAAGATTACACTAAAGTAGCCAAATTCATGAAATTAATATAAACTTACAAAACTTTAACTAGCAAGTCATCACCAAGTCAATAATCATAAAAACACTCATCAATTTTCCAATATTAAGTGTAGGGTTTCATACTCATTAATAATTATATAACCAAGTTAATTTTTACTAGTCATTCCTAACTTAGTAATGTAAACAAAGATTTCATGAACATTCAAAGTTCACAAACAAACATCTAGAACATAGTTTTCCAACATGAATGCCTAAACATTTGCAAAACTAACAAGGTTATGTAACATAACAAGCATGAACACCATCAATATCAACTTACAAATTAACCATATTCTTGAAAGAAAACCATTTTACCAACATCATGCATAGATAATATATCACATTAATAAGAGTTTCAACATTGTCTAGATAGCAAAAGTAATTAGCCCATAAGGCTTAATACAACTACAATCAAACTAGAAATAAGCTTACAAAACATGTTCAAGAACAAAGGAATGCAAACTAAGATCAAGCGAGGATTGAAGGATGGAATGATGGATCTTGTGTTGGTGGAAGCCTCCAAGAATCCCCAAAAATTGCTGCACTTGGTTAGGAGAGAATCCCCAAGATGCCACACACCAAAATGAAGTGAAAACAAGTGTTTATAAGCTTCTGATCAAAGTGCATGGTCATGCACAAAAAGTGCATGGCCGTGCACTATTTTGGGTAAGTCAAACTTTCACTTTCGGCGTCTCAGAGTTGCAAGTTCCAAAAAAGTGCACGGTCATGCACAAAAAGTGCATGGTCGTGCATTACCGGCACTAGCTAGTGCACTTTCAAAGTTGATGTATCTTGTTCTCGGCATCGGATAGTGCACGGGGTCGTGCACTCGGAAGTGCATGGTGGTGCACAAAAGTACATGATGGTGCAGTTTCACTTTTGGCACGACAGTAGATGTGCACGGGTTCCAATAAAGGTGCACGGTCATGCACTTTCGTAGCATGGTCATTTACTTTGGCACGTTATCAGATGTGCACGGGTTCCTATAAAGGTGCACGGTGGTGCACCAAAAGCGCATGATGGTGCAGCTTGGTTAGCATGGTCATACACTTCCTTAGCATGGTCATGCACCTGCAGCATGGTTATGCACTTTCTTAGCATGGTCATGCACTTTGGGCAGATTCTTGATTTTTGTCCGAAAAACACCATCTTTTCATTGTTTCTTCGTCGGGCGGGCGCCCGGACCTGCAAATTCATAAATAACTCAAATAAGTACCGAATACAACGAACTTGCATGGATTTTTACCAAAATAAGAGGATAATTTGATTCTAAAAGGTGTACACATTGTGTTACATTAGTTGGCATACCAAAGTTGATCGAGAAAGTGAAGCGGCGTTGGAGTGCTGCTCGAGTTCCTAGGGTTTCCAATACGCCAATAAGGTTAGGCGTAATAACAAATCAATATAATATAATATTATATTATAAGGCTTAAGCCTTAAGTCGAGGTTATACTCGATGCCTCGATAAAAGAAATACAAACATAACAAAGAAAAGAAATAAGAATATGAATTGACAAATATATATGTGTGTAAGTATATATGATTATATTCTTTGTTATGAAATTATTATTTAAGTAATAAAGAGTATTCTTAAATAATAAAAAGAAAAGATTGTGTTTCTTGGAGAAGAAGAAACGTCGGGTTTAACTAAAGATTTATAATTACTTTTAAACTAAAGGTTTTCAAGTAAACAAGATATATGAACTAAAGGTTCATCGAGGTATAAAACAAGACTAAAGGTCTTAAGTCGGATTGTATATCCGACTAACAAATGTTTATACTCGTACTGTAGGTGCGAGATAAAAAGGGAAAGACCCTTGGACGGTGAGTGAAGCCGATCCTAAAGCGAAAAGGTGAATACGCCCCCAAACTTTTATAAACTTGTTTTAAAATAAGTCAAACATGTTAAATGAAAATTCGTTTACAAGGAACTATGTGTTCCTAAAACCATTATAAATAAGGGTATGTACCTAGCCCTCAGGCTGTGGTATACATGTGTCTGGATCCTTACATAGGTGGTACTACGTGGTGGGCACACCGCACCACCCTTGGTCGTAGGACGCTCTCCTACAGGGAGTACGACCGTTGTGTATATTTACGGGTACTTAACTAAGTCGAACGTTGCGGGATTTGCTGAGATGACCTCGAGTTTATAATGTGTTGTTTGACTTTGTTATTCCTAAGCCACGTTGGGCCGAGGCAGGC
This sequence comes from Bidens hawaiensis, assembly GCF_021521415.1. Lineage (NCBI taxonomy): Eukaryota > Viridiplantae > Streptophyta > Magnoliopsida > Asterales > Asteraceae > Bidens > Bidens hawaiensis. Next base: position 711,189 of record NW_027491723.1, on the reverse strand, counting down.
GTAGTCTCGAGGGGTAATAAAGTAAAAGAAAATATTTTGCGTCAGCGTGTTCACCAGCATCCGTTGCTGACGTATTTTCTTACATTTTGCAGGTGAACAAGATTATCGCTTGGATGTGTCGAAGTGCTATACTTTAATCCGATGGCTCGGATTTGTTTTGTAAAACACTTAACATATTAAAATAGGTGGTTTTGTAATTATAACAAGTAATGTTTTGTTAACAACTTAAACGGGTATTTTAATCCCGTCTTTATATATATATATATATATTACATTTTGATCCTTAAAGTTTTATAAGACTTCCGCTTACAAATGTAATCTGATTTATTTACAATTATGGTACCAACTGTTGGTCATACTCCTAGGCCTTAGATGGGGGTGTGACACCTAAAGACTGAATGCATCCGAGGCGATTGTGATGTGTTTTGTGTTTTAAGTTCTTTCACTTAAAATTATGTCGGTAACTCTGAGTTGGAAGGACATGTATCTTCATATGTATTTGGTCCCGTTAACCACTTGCGGTCATACGGGAAAGCCATTTACATGAAAGCTAAGAGGGACCGGGGTGACTGAGTTTTAAACATGTGTGTCTTCTGTAATTTTATGGGAAGTGATATGATTATTCAGTTAACGGCTTTTTAGAAGCTTCAAAACATTTTCAAATGAAAATTGATCCAACCTTTGAAAATGATAGATAAATTGTTTATGTGTGCCTAACGAGTGAAGTTATTATGCTTAAAAGGCTTTAGAACAGTCATTGATTCGTATGGTAGCTTTCCATGGTACGTAAAAGTTGAAGTGATATAAACTAAATTTGCTAAACTTACTGTGGAGAGTCATTTTGAAGAAATGTGCATGTCTCCATATACATATCTCCGAAGGATAGGTAGAAAAGTGACTACCAAGTCATACACGAGCCCGTTAGTGTCTTGATCACAAAAAATATTATGTTCTAAGCTATTGCTTAAGTTATAAAAAAAGGAGAAAATAAATAATAAAGAAAAATAAAAAGGATTATTGTGTTATTAAAAAATTTGTATTTCGAAAGCTTAAAGGGTCAAACTAGAACTACAGAGATGGGGGCACAAAAGTAAGTCTTGTAATTCCTCGAATGAAAGACCTGTAAGTCCGGATGGCTTGTAAGTACAACGTTCAACCTTAAAGCTTAAAACCGTTTACTATCTATAAAAATCTTTTGATCAAGCACTAGGGGGTTGGAGTCAAATTGGGTTGATCTGGGGAAAGCCAAATACACTTTGAGAAGAGATAGGAGGCATCACAGGTCCATGAGTGATGTCCATCTAAGCTTTATGCCGAACTGAACCTAATTCGTATAACTGATGCAATGAAATCATGCTAAGTTCGTTATACCTGCTATCAACCTGTTTCTTTATGTCCTAATAATGCTGAACATGAATCCTAGTGACAGCCCTCTAAACAATATGATTCCATGTTCGGATCTTTTCATAAAAGGTGGCGTTTTTATCAAAAACTGAAATTTGATCTCAATTTTTGCTAAACTACAAGAAGACCGGGTGATTAAATTTGTTTTATTTTAGTTTTTAGTTTATTTTATTTCATTTGTTTTATTTTTACTTCTTGGTTACTCTTGTCGAAACAAATGTGTTAAAAATGTGTTATATTTGGTTTAGCTGGTATGATCTCATTTCAAGTCTTTTCAAGAAAATCATAAAAAAAACAGAAAAACAAAAATTACAAAAATATGTATGTCTTGTGTTGTTTTGTTTAATTGTTTTCAAAATATTTTGGTTGATCTTTCTATCAAAGTTGATGTTCTTTCAAGACTGATTTCTTGCAACGGAAGCATATGAAGTATCTGAGATTCAATTTGGATGATGCTGTCAAAAGGGGGGAGATGATAGATTATTGGATGCAGATGCTGAAGTTGCTGATCACTGAAGTTGCTTATTATGTTCTAGTAAAGACTGAAGATCTTGAAAGCATCAGTCCAAGGGCAAGATTTTTGGGTCACGATTTAGTTACATTGACGCATATCAAAAGGCCACGACATGATCAAGACTAACGTGACAAAAACAAAGACGAATTGAAGAATTACATTGGTGTAATACCGAAATCCCTATGGATTTCGGTTAGGCTAGTCTGAAGTAAAATAAACAAGAACGAAGCTACAAACCAAGGGGGAGATTGTTGGGTCTATATTTGGTGGTTTGTACTTAGTTATATGTTTATTGGGTTTTGTATTGGTTGGGCTATGGGTTTTCTATGTGAGCTGAGAACTCTTTAGAGTTATCGGTGGGCTTTTGGTTCATATGGGCTTAGTTATTTGGTTTCCCTATATATAGAACATGCTTGTATAGGGTTTAAGGGGTTGATCAGTTGTTGATATCAGTTAGTAGTTCACGTGGAACACTTTCATAGCCACCATCTAGAGAGCATTATAGTGAGTGTGAATCGGTTTATGTATTAGACGATTATTGATAATAAAATCGTATCCATTTAAACCATATTATATCGTGTTCATCTTGTTCTTCATTTATATTGTTCTTGAATCACCACGGTGTTAGGATTCCGCACTAACATCGTGTTCGGGTTGATATCATATTGTAGTGATCCAGATTTAGGACTTACAAATATATATCCTATCCAAATTACAATTTTGTTTATTCATTATTTACAAACTACAATTCGTTACATTGACTTGTGTGTTTACTTGTTACCTGCTCAAAGATAACTTGCTCATGGTTTCCTCAATAACTATGATCATACGCCCCCCTTTGCACTCAATACATTTGTTGTTATGAGTGGAAAAGGGCCTCATTATCCGAGTACGTTGGTGCACAATCCCAACTGAAAAGGACCTCACTTGCGCTATTATCCGAGTACATTGGTGCACAATCCCAACTGGAAAGGACTTTAGTTGCTCATTTACACTTGTTCATGGAATTGTAGATTTTTATGTACTTATATCAAAACTTGTGGGAACTCACCAACTATTCATTTAGTTAATATTATTTTATATATATGCAACATGTACCTTATATAGAGAATGTTGCCATGACGAGAACACTAGAACTTATGTTATATTAATAAATGGACAAGTTGTTAATTGTTCTTGTATTTTTCCTTGTATTTCTTGTTACAAACTTGTGTACATGACGCTTAAATTAATTAATGATATTATTTTCACTTAATAGCGTCACATGTGTTTTGAGCAATCTGTACGTCACACTCGAGCGTATTCCGCATTAGCCGGGGTGTTACAATTAAAACGAATAGCTATAACGAATGATGAGTCAATCATAATGAATCAACATACGAATGACCAAATGAATAGCAAAACGATTGGCTTAACGAATAAGGTAACAAATCGATCTGTCACGAATGATGTTTCTGTAACGAATGAGTTTATCATGAATGGGATTTTGATGACAAATGGTCTACAGTACATGGATGAGCAGTTGTAACAACCTGCCGCATGCCAATAAACGATTATTATAGTAGCACAAATGGTAGCTACAATATAACGAATGGATCGTTATATATAGCGAATGGGATATTCAAATCTTCAAAAAGATTTCAAGATCTTCAATAACACGGATCTAGATGTCAATCCAAACAGCGATTATCCATAGATTACTCGTACATATCACAACCAAAATCAATAGATTATAGCTTAAAATACTCGTAAAAACCCCGCGAACAAATCTTAACACCTCCAGACCTCCAATTCTTAACCAAACTCGTCGGAAATCCAAGTAAACCTCAAACACAAACCTGTGTTTCATACATTACCAATTCAAACTCAATTCCACTCAATCACCAATAAATAACACAATTAAACTAATATGAACCTTGTAAATATGATTACGAACTAGAAGATAATCAATTGGATCTTAGTTACCCATTACTTAGCAACAATTAAATCAAAATCAATAATCACAGCTTCAAACTATTACAATTACTCAATGAATTCTCATTAATTCATCTTAATTAACATTTATATCACCTTAACAATCCAACACTCAGCTCTGATACCACTTGAGAGAGCTTGATGAACATAACGAATCAATATCAATTCATATTGTTATATACGAACCTAGTTCTTGATATGTTAAAGGTGAATCAATACAATGAACGAAGTGTGTGAGTGTTGAGAGAGTAATTTGGCAGGGTAACGACACTCGAAAATAATAATAAACACACTTGTTAATTTACGATTCAGGATTCAGCTATATATAGAAGACGAAGTCCATTTGTTATCCAAGTCATAACGAATGGGACTCATTCGTCTTCAGTCCCTACTTTAACTTAACAGTATAGCGAATGACTCATTCTCTATAACTCATTCGTTAACATTCCATAACGAATGGTACATTAATAATAACGATTAGGCTTATTTGTTAAACATCCTTAACGAATGGCTAATAATGATAACGTATGGGTTCATTCATTAAACATACTTAACGAATGAACACATATACATAATGTATGGACTGTTAAAATGACTAAAATTCCCTTCTACATTAATTAAGGTAAATTACAATGAATACAAAGACCACTAACAATTTAACCGAGTAATTTAGTTAAATCATTGTCTAAATATTTTAGATAAAAAAAATAACATATTTGTTTTTATAATATATATTATGGAAAGAATAATAAAAAGAGAATATCTTCTTTCCTAAAAGAATGTGAGGAACACGTGTAAGCTCTAAATTTTATGATGAAGGTGAGATGATGCATTTCAAATTCTAGTATCACATGGAGACTCTAATGTGTTCCTAAGTCTCAATAATGGAGAGAAAGGAAAAGAATTGAATGGAAAGTAAAGAATTGTTGTGTTCTTTCTTTTTTTAAGAGAAAAAGGATAAGAAAGATCAAAATGGTGTGTTCTCACGTTTCATTAATGGAAAGATAAGAAAGGGAAAATGTTGAAATAAAGAAGAAAAGTGGGTAGAAAACTTTTTTTCCAAAATGGAAGAATTGAAAAAAAAAAGAAAAGAAAACGTGAAAGGAGATGACAAGGAAAAGAAAGGAAAGTAAAACTTTCTTTTTCTTTCCTTTCACTCGTTAATTAAACTCAAGTTATTGGTGGAAAATGAAGAAATTTATTGTTAAATCAACTTTTGAGTATCAGAGATATATAATGGAAATTCTAGAGACACTTTGGGTTTTTCTAAAAATACCCATCAATATGCCACATACAGCGCTATACGCAGCGTATTGATGAGTTGTTTTAGAAAAAACTACCATTTTTGTCTTATTATGTTTTTTTTTTTTTGTCTTTTCTCTTTGTTTTTGTTTCCTTTCTTTATTGTTTTTATATAACAATTCTTTTTAAAAAAGATGTGTTTTTATATATTAATTTTTTTTGTTATTAACAATTAAAAGTTCATTCAAAACAATAAACACGTATATACACCAAACCAAAACATGTATTATATACAAAACATCGAGTTTGTACAAAATATACAAATCTATTAAAACGGGGTGTCGCCGGTATCGTCTTCAGGGGCCGTAAACATCGCATCGTGAACATCGACGTGGTCGTACTCTCAGCCCCTGCGTATAACGCCCGATCCTTGATCAGCGACGTCCACGTTTTCGCTTTGTCTATGTCTAACGCCTGACATGCTCCTCTCGAGGTAAAAACAAAGTGGTGGTGGTACTTTGTACCTAACACCACATTGAGCGGCTCCGAGGTACTAACGACCCAGCTAATCTGACGTTGGGTTTGTACATCCCCCGCTGCATCTCCAGCATCCTCTGATGCATCTCTTTCATCCCCCGTTCCATGAGTTGTAGCCTGGCGTAAGTGCCGGCATCCACATGCACCAAGCGATAAGTAGGGGAAGTTTTGCAGCGGTGGCTAATATCAAAACAATAAAAATTAATAAATAGACGAATTAAAAGTAACCGTAAAATGATAATATAGTAAACGTACCACATGTGCGTCAATATCAGCATCCGCGTCCCCACCTGCATCCTCCTCCCCACCGGGCCCGCATCCGTACATTCGTCGACTAGCTGGTGGACAATCTGGACCACCGCTGCTGTTAGTAGGGCAGGCTCGACTAAAGGCATAGGGACATAAGGAGCGTGTGCCGCAACCCCGGTTACGAATGGTCTACCGGGCCGTCGGGACCCTGAAACATCGGCACGATATGCATGATCGAGCAGTGCGCGCAATCAAGCTTGCGTGGACCGATCGCTGGGATACGTAAAGCAGCTACCTGCTCACTGTACCCCATCGAAATGGCAAGCTACGTGAGGTACGGGCAACCAAGCAACGACCCGTACAATTGTCGTCACTAGTACCTAACGAAATAGTTAGCAAAACCTGGCGCGAGGTTGTAGTGCTCCGCGCCCTGACTACGACACGTGACAGACGTGGCAATAAGCCGATGAAAGTACCTGTATAATATAATATAATAAAATATAATATAGTATAGTATAGTATAATATAATATAATATAATATAATATAATATAATATAATATAATATAATATAATATAATATAATATAATATAATATAATATCATATCATCATCATCGTACTCAGTATATCCCACCAATAGCAAAGCTATGGTAGGGCCTGAGGAGGGTAAGATGTAGACAGCCTTACTTCTACCCCATGGGGATAGAGAGGCTGCTTCCGGTAAGACCCCCGGCTCGATAGTAGTTTTGCATCAAGCCTTGGACATAAGGCACATAGCACTGAAATCATCGGGACACCGGCTGATTGGTGCATGTACCCTTGTCTTTCGGCTATCAACACCACCACATGATGCCTGATTAACCTTCCGTCACTTTTAACAATATTTTCACGAGATTAGTAAAATAACGTCAAAATTAGTGCAATTTCACTTTTGGCCACCTGAGGGTTCACACATATATACATCATATGTGCGCACCGCAAGCAGGGCGTAATATATTATAATATAATATAATATAATATAATATAATATAATATAATATAATATAATATAATATAATATAATATAATATAATATAATATAATATAAACGCGTCTAGCGTGGATGTGCCAAGTTTAGCTTATATTCTTATACTCGTTTAGGCGGTCTTCATAATATTTTTCCTACTCTACTGCCTCTAGTTGCGTGTATCTTTCCCAATTACTTACTGGCCACGGTATTGGGAAATCCCTTCTAGTATTACATGGATCCAGTGATTACCTCCAAAATTAATGACGGCTATAACCGGAATATAAGACAGCTAGTTAGGATTGTGTCTCGTCGGGAAATTGGAATGACTTTCAGTGCCATATAGTTTAACTTGAACATACCCATATGGCTGAGCAAAAAGTGTCCATGAGGGGGTACGTGGAACCAACGACTCTCTAGTGCCAGTCTAACAGTATTGAACCAGTCTAGTTTGGTACGAACCGTATCATAATATTCGTAATTCTCTCTGTTGAAATGTGTAAGGCCCCGATACCGATGCCTCACATTTGGGCATTGGATTTACTTATCAACATAGTTCTATTCATCAGAGTTAATAAAATCATTCGCGGAATATAAAAACTTTCATAAAACATTACTCAAATCCATAACTTGTTTTAAAACAAACATCCTGTCTTTCAAAATAAACAAAACATTAAGCATAAACGTCTTGAGTCTTCCGATGTCAGCCTCTTATTCAATGCCACGTGTTCCCCTCAAGCGAGCTACCTCATCCTACTCACCTGCGTGCATACTAAAAGTCATCAACGCTGAGTGAGTTCTGGTTAATAAAGGTAACATACATTCTATCCTTATATATCATACTTATCCTTTACTTTCTTTCGTACATACGCAAGTATATACATTCATTCTTACTTTCATACTTCCTCCTTTCATACATACATAAATATATACTTTCATTCTTACTTTCATTATCATTCTTTACATACATACTTATACATTTTAAAAAGCCTTTTGCCCTATAACCTCACAGATATTATTAGGGTCTGCCACCCTTTACCGTCAATTCCTTCATATCATACTTTTCTTTTCTTTTATAACTTTTATATACTTTCTTACATACTCATTAATCCATAACATACATACAACACATATAAACAATCACATATTTAAACTATCTCCTAACAGTACATGTAATATCCGAAGATCGTTCATGTACCGTCAAGTATTTATAACTTTCACATGTATCATAATAGGCATAAACTTACCATTTAAGGTAAGTGTATTAACTAATCACATCGACTATGCACACAGCCCCGAAAAACATAACAAGGAATGGAGCTAGAAACTCACCTGGATGCGGTTACGTTCACCGTTAATGGTTATCCCTTTCTTCAATTGTGCACGGCTAAATGTATAATAATTACATGCATCAATTAACTATCACTACTCATATCGCGTTTCTAGTTTACTTATTGCCCTCAACTAATGGGGGTCCGGGGGGGCAGCGCCCTTAGCAGCGGGGTTCTAGGGGCGGAAGCCCCTACGGGGTCCAAGGGGCAGAGCCCCTGGCTGGGGTTAAGGTGTCAGGTCAGCTTGGAAAAATTTTATTTTCATTAACTGTCTTAACACATTTTCCACTAGGATTTTAAGTTATTTTCTAAATTGGGCTTATTTGTTAAGCCTAAGATAAGGGGCTTAGTATCATGCGGACTTAGTTAAATCTGGCCCATCTGTCCATTAAGTAACTGGCCTAACTGGACTCAGGCCCAAATTCAAACAGAGGACAGAGACGGCCAAAAACTCTGATCTAGCCGAGAACCCATATGGTTTGACCGAGAACCTTTGTTCCTGACAGAGATCCCTCATGGCCGAGAACCCTCTTGGCCGAGAACCCTTGCCACAAGCTTTCAACTCGGTTTAAGGTCCCTTATCAGCTCAAGTAGCTGGTGGTGGTTGTTATCACTGATCGTGATAATATTTCTACATTGTTTGTACATTTTCCACCCACTAACCCTCCATTAACAAGATCCATTCCATTTTAGTCATAAAGCTTTAAACTTTATTATATTAAAACGTTTTAAGCTATATCTAGGGCTCATATACGAGTTATACATAACCATATGTCTATTGAGCTCATTTCAATCATCAAGTTTGCTACTTTATGGTTCGTTTATTCCCGATCTATTCTACGTTCAAGTTTCATGGCCAACCGTTCATAAAAATATAATCTTTAAGGTCAAGAACATACCTTTTGACATTTCTAAGGTCACAGCTAGCTTGGTTTGTGAACGAGGACTTGTTAGCTCACTTATATGATCCAAGATTTTATGTTATGAAGCTTGGTTTTGGGTTCGGATGATGGCCGGTGGCTATGGGGGTGTTTATGGCTTAAGTGTGTGTTTTAAGGTGTAGGCAATTGTGTAGAATGGATGGAAATGAAAAGATTTAGGGTTTAAGGGGTATTTATACTCCCTTAAGCCCATGGACCTAAGGCCCATCTTTCCCTTTTAGTCCATGATTAACCCATCTAATTAGCCTACTTATCTTTCTATCATTACCATTTATTATTTTATTATTCTCGTAATAACTCAAGTAAGCTTTCTCGTCATAACAAATGAATATAAAATATTATTACTTGAAATTTTTGGGATGTTACAAAATGTAACCTCCACCACGCTTCGTTCGTGTCCATTTTATCAATTTTTTTGGAACATCATCCCAGTTTTTCTGATTTAACCCCAAACCCACAACGACTGATCGAATTCCATAATTACCGTCTGGGCTTACGTCTTTGATGTCTGAGATGAGTGGGTGCGCCCAAAAGGACATAACGCTCTTAAACCATTTTATAAACGGTACTTGTGAGGGAGAATCTATTAAAGGATACAATTTCTCAATGGAAGAGCGTTTCTATTTCTTAGGACGCATGCTCGAATTTTAAAACGGGACTGAGACTGGGACATCGAACGAGACAGTGAATGGGTGGTGTGGCTTACGTGTGTGGGCACCTGTGACGATGAATGGGTGTAGGAGTTGTGTCTTAGGGGATCCTGTTTTTTGAGACGCCCTTTAGGGTCATCTCGTTTCTCAGGCTCTTTCTTAATTGATTTGCCTTGAAAAACAAACATCAGCTTTGAGAAATTACTTTTCTTTTGATTACTTTCGTTTATTGACGAAGGTGTTTTTTTTTTATATTCTCTACTCTTGCTTCATAGTCTGGTTCTTCATTCTAAGGATACGTTGGATCAAAATTTAGCCTCCTTCAAAATGGGTCTAGTCGAATACATCTGTTATCAACTATGTATCCCTCCAGCCAACAAGCACACGCAACCCTGTAGACATATACAAATGGTGGCCGCACGAAGCTCCGCCATCACGCATCTTGTCTACCAAATGATACTCGTTTACAGTTAGTTGAAGAGCCTTAATCGACACCCTATAAGTAAATTTTGTAACCAGGGATGCACTCGATGTTCTTCCATGTCCTTAGAACGGGACTCTTCTAGCATTCCACCGATTTTTGCCATTTGATTACTAACCACTTGAAGGACATGCTTCGCAATGGTGCCGAGCGTGTTGTTGGTTCCATGGAGGTACCTTTTCAAGTTGGTGTGCTGACTCTCAACTCGTTCTGTTGTGTGCTCACCATAGTTTTGGCGGTCATCAATCCAACAAGCTACAAACTTGTGTTTTTATGGCTCCAAACGGTTGTGACGAATATAATACTAGACCTCTGACAAAATAAAAGGAAATGTTAATAAAATGTCTATCCATACTATTAGAAATTGTATATGCTTGATAGACTTACCGTGTGTGTCCAATTATTCTAAATGACGTTCCATCTGAGTGCAACTATAGTCGAACTTTTCGATCGTCGGAAACTGATATGGTAGCTTCCGCCAGAACACGAAGTCCTCCCCGATATCTTCTCTATAGAGACTCTTCAACTTTTTCTTTATATTCTCGAAGTTGTGACATCTACATAAATTTTTGGTGGCTTAGGTAAGACTACTTGACACGAATTGATAGGGCTTGGTTCACGTCAGTCAGTGTCACGCCTGGCTCCATACGATCCTCGAGCATTTATTTAAGAATCTCAAGGGCCCATGTGAATTTCTTCTCGCGTTCCTGAATTAGAAATGTGTGGGCGATACATAACTACTTTGATGTAGACGTCACGCCAACAAATTGAACCAACTGCCAGTTGTAGATGTCGGTCTTGCATGTCGTGTCATTCAACAACACCTCGGGGAATGCACATCACATTTTATGCTACTCATTATGACAAAAGAAAATATCCACCATCCTGTTGTTGGAAGCATTCTCCCGGTTATAGTACACGAAACGATTGTTATGAAAAAAGTTTTCGACAACCTAAATTGGATTAAATAAAACTTTAATAAATATTATAAACACAAGTTTTATATAGTATATCTATGAAGGTTTTCAACTACCTTCATGCAGGTATCGCCAATTCTCTCATGATCTTTAAGCTTATTCAAGTAGTTTTATATGTCCTTGAGTGTGGGTTGGCAACCGGGAAACTGCTCTTATATGGTTGTTTGAATTTGAAGGGGCTTCAAGTCATTCAGATATAACGTCGCAACCAGATCAAGTTCATCGTTGGTCATTGTTTGAATTTGAAGGGGCTTCAAGTCATTCAGATATAACGTCGCAACCAGATCAAGTTCATCGTTAGTCATTTTCCGGAGCTGCGCGTATCTCACCTCATAGACAACGGGATCGTGCTCGTGTGTCTCGTTTACTACTTCAGGCCTCCAACATTAACCTGACGTGTCGTACCTACCTAGGAATTTAAATGGACATCATTTTTTTATACTACCTGTACGCCTTATCGTGGCCTTCAGTTCCGGTTCCTCTGCACGATTGCATGCAAGGTCCACATCGTTTTTCCTTGACCGTTGCACCACAATAACACACACATGCTCTCATTATCACACCCCAACCTACGGCGGAAATGCTGGGGCCAATTGATTGCTCACAGCTTTTCAAAGGTTACTATGCAACATTATTTAAATGACAATATCTATTTAATTCGATTTAATAATTCAAATAATTTAAGTACAAAATACAACTTATTAAACAAACAACAATTACAATTTAAATTCTTGATTAATTATTTTTTAACCTAAATTCTTCACTAAGTCGTCACCAACATGCATTAAATTTCTACGATAACCTGCATATGCGTATAAAATAGAATTTTAGTCAACAACACATGTTGAGTGAGCAACACACCAGTTTAGTTGTACATATAGTATATATAATAAAATACGGAGCTGCAACAAATCATATGAGAATAACAAGTTAACCAAATGAGAAAGTATAACTGAGATGTCGAGAAGCATAAGGCTATAACGATTGTCGTATGATCATACTAGACTAAGATTATGTTGGACCTCTCCGAATGCGGAAGCATACAAAGCAAGTAAGCACATAAACAAGTAAGGTATAAGTTGTTAACACATAAGAAAATAGTTGCATTTTTGTGTATAAGTATATATGAGAAAGTATATTTACGCATATGTCCCCAAAACGTGGAAAACAAGTAAAATAAGGCAATGTGGAACTAGACGAAAAAAAGTGAAAGGAGAAATATTATGAATGCCGGAAATCACATGTTGACGATAAAGCCTCGAAAGCATATCGGAATTGGGTGAACAGAAGCAAAATAGGGCTGGCGCTATAGGTTATGAACGAGTAGCCAAGAGTTGATAAAAACGCAATTATGTATAGGGTTATTATTGGCGACGGGTCTAAGGTTGTACGTGTGAATTTAATTGGAATATCATCAACAAATATATAGAAATGGGGATTTAGGGTTTATTACGTGAATAATAAGTTAAGGCCCACTTCTGGATCCTTCTAAACGCAATTGAACGAGGGATTAGGTTCTGCTAGATGCGAATTAAGGTTTATGAACACCTAATTAAACTTTGGTTGATGGATTTGGGCTCAAGAACAAGTTAGGGTTTATAATTAATCAATTCGGGTTCGGGATGGGTTTGGATCCAAGTATAAACGGGTTAGCTGAATAAAATGGATAATAATATAACATACATTTATTTAATAAATAACGATTAATTAATAACGTGCGCTAACTTTATTTATTGAAATAATCCAAATTACAAAACGGGTCGGGTTCTAGTTTGTGAATCAAAACGAGAGAAACCGGGTTATTACAGTCTCCCCTACTTTAGGAAATTTTGTCCCGAAATTAAGAAATACTATAGCAACAACATAAAGTTTGAGGAAAAGAAAATTTTAAAATAAATTTAAAATTTATCATAACACCGAACTTTGAATAGTTAAAATAACGCTCCAAATGCAAATCCGTTAAGGGCACTTATATATAGGATGTACCAGCGGCGTATCCACCATGTCCTTATCGTTTCTACACTTGTACCATTATCCCGACTACTTTCCATTCTATATTATGGCACACAACTTTACGCTTCATGATTTCCATGTGAGGACTTCAATAATTATGTTCAGGACCATAATTATTGTTATCGTCTGATGGTCCACGCGATTCGTCCCATCGTGTGGATTTAGAAAATGTTTGATTAAAACCTGATTTTTGAGGAAACAAAAGTTTTAAGGAGTTTTAATTATAACACTAGAAAATCAATAATGCATAAAACAATTTCAAAAGTTGTAGTGAATTTTAATAAAGCAAAGAAATTCTAAGACGGATTTTAAACGTAAAGATATAAGTATTTAAAGTTGAATAAGGGGTAGCTTATAAATAGTTAAAGTTAATGAAGATAAAGAAATAAGATGGAAATAGGCTTCAATAAACAATCTATATAATCAAAAGAAACTATTTATTAGATAGAAGATAAATAGTCCAAATACGGAAAGAATTCATGGCCATAATGAGGCGTTACAGTACGCAATTAAGAAAAATACAAAATAAGGTAAGATAGATAAAGGGAACGGCAAAGGTCTTCATGATCGTTGAGTAGCTTAAATGGCGTGACTTGAGACACCATGATGAGTTGCATTCATAGAAGTTGTAGCAGTCGAGGTAGATTGATTTGGGTAGCTTGAATAACGTGAGCTTGAACAGTTTGCAAGAAGGTTGTTTGGTGGAAATATTTAAGGTAAACTTGAGCTTGTGGTTGCGAGGTTTTCTATTGTTGGGTTAAGTAAGGTTGACCATGATTAATGGAAGGAGCTTAAGGAACATGAGCTTGGTAAGCATGGGTCAAGTATTATCGTGTAGTCGTAGATTCCGCTTGATGAGCTTGAGTAAGTTGAGGGAACGCATTTCGAAGGTGATTTGGGTTTCCATAACGGTAGCAAGCACGGTTCTTACGTTTCTTGTTGTGGGGATAAGTGGGGGGTAGATAGTTTGTAGTCACTAGAAGAGGAATTTGTGGGAAAAGTTGAATTGGTTGCATTGATATTTTGAATTTGAGTTACTATCCTGGGAATCACAGTAGTTAACTCTTCGGCTATATAAGCAGCAATACGATGGTGTTGATAACCAGACGATTGATGTCGAGGATGACAGTGGTTTCTTAGATGAGACATTCTACGAGGATCAAAAACAAAAATTTATAAGATGAAGGATGAGTTGAGGAAAACATTAGGATAGTAAAATGTCTAAGTATGTAGGTAACTTATAATAACATTGCCTTGAGAAATAAAGGGAATTGCGTCATGAGGATCAAAAGTAAAACTTTATAAGATGAGTGGGGTACATTGCGTAAATAGTTATTAAAGGATGTAGTCAGTAAGATTAATGTGTGACGACTACATGAGGAGTTAAGTCGGTTTAAAATGTTGATTATTAAGTTTAAAATAACCAACGAAATATAAATTGTGGATGTTGGCCTCCCATCACAACCCTCGGGTGGGCAAAAGTGAAATTGCACTAATTTTGACGTTATTTTACTAATCTCGTGAAAATAACGTTAAAAGTGACGGACGGTTAATCAGGCATCATGTAGTGGCGTTGATAGCTGAAAGATAAGGGTATATGCACCGACCAGCAGGAGTCCCGATGATTGAGTGCTATGTGCCTTATGTCTAAGGCTTGATGCAAAACTACTATCGAGCCGGGGGTCTCACCTAAAACAGCCTCTCTATCCCTATGGGGTAGAGGTAAGGCTGCCTACATCTTACCCTCCTCAGACCCTACCATAGCTTTGCTATTGGTGGGATATACTGAGTACGATGATGATGATGATGATGATGATGATGATGATGATGATGATGATGATGATGATGATGATGATGATGATGATGATGATGTTGGCCTCCCATGAAATTTTCATGAAAATTTGAATGGCCCAACGAACTAACGAAAAAACAACTGAGTTGGACAGCCCATGAGCGTTACATGGCAATTTGATTGTCCCAACTAATTAACGAATTAACAATGCAATGAAGTTTGTAGGCCCAATGAGCGTTACACGGCGTTTTAACCGACCAAACTAAATAACGAACTATCGAAACAAAATATGGGCAGTCAGAGTATCTTGTGAATCACCACGTTAGATTACTCCAACAAAAATGCGAAAACAAGTTAAGGAATGGATAATAGGAGTGCCCATGGGTTCCATGGATTTTCCACCCAACTAACCATTTAAATAACGGAACACAATAATCGGGAAAACCGAGTTTAGCCACGAACCACCGTGAATTCGGTTAAAATCAACCTAAGGTGTTGGTCCTATGGCACTTATGGGTCTCGCTCGGGTCCATAGGGTTGAGTACTGTGGTCAGGTTATCACTCAGGTAAGGAATAGCATCTTACCTTTGGTTCATGGAACCGTTTTGCCAGTTCCCAACTGACAGTTTCTCTTCCTCTTTCATCTATCATAGGGACATGCCACATAACCTAGCCTTAAGGTGTACAAGTGAAAACAACAGGTGAGAATTCTTAAGGAATTTCCTGAAAATAAAAGCAATCTACTTTTCGAAAAGTTTTCTTTGAATGTTGAGGCATAGCCTCGGAGTTTGTGTGTGTGTGTGCATAACAATACAATAGATTATAAATATTAATTATTTAAGAAATCTGTAAACAATTTAAATATTAAACACATATAGGTAAACAGATAGGCACGTATGGGGTTCATAAACATGTGTCTAAGGCAATATCTAAATACCTATCTTAAACCTTCGGCTCTGATACCAATCTGTCACACCCCAACCTACGGCGGAAATGCCGAGGCGAACTGATTGCTCACAGCTTTTCAAAGGTTACTATGAAACATTATTTAAATGACAATATCTATTTAATTTGATTTAATAATTCAAGTACAAAATACAACTTATTAAACAAAAAACAATTACAATTTAAATTCTTGATTAATTATTTTCTAACTTAAATTCTTCAATAAGTCTTCACCAACCTGCATTAAATTTCTACGATAACTTGCATATGCATATAAAATATAATTTTTGTCAACAACACATGTTGAATGAGCAACACACCAGTTTAGTTGTACATATAGTATATATAACAAAATGCGTAGCTGCAACAAGTCATATGAGAATAACAAGTTAGCCAAATGAGCAAGTATAACTGAGATGTCGAGAAGCACAAGGCTATAACGACTGGCGTATGATCATACTAGACTGAGATTATATTGAACCTCTATGAATGCGGAAGCATACAAAGCAAGTAAGCACATAAACAAGTAAGGTATAAGTTGTTAACACATAAGACAATAGTTGAAGTTTGTGTATAAGTATATATGAGAGTATATTTACGCATATGTCCCCAAAACATGGAAAACAAGTAAAATAGGGGAATGTGGTACTCACTTCAATAGATGAACAAAAGTGAAAGGAGAAATATCATGAATACGGGAAATCAAGTGTTGACGATAATGCCTCGAAAGCTGATCGGAATTGGGTGAACAGAAGCAAAACAGGGCCGGTGCTATAGGTTATGAACGAGCAGCCAAGATTTGATAAAAACACAATTATGTATAGGTTTATTATTGGCGACGAGTCTATGGTTGTACGTGTGAATTTAATTGGAATATCATCAACGTTTATATAGAAATAGGGATTTAGGGTTTATTACGTGAATAATAAGTTAAGGCCCACTTCTGGATCCTTCTAAAAGCAATTGAATGAGGGATTAGGGTCGGCTACATGCGAATTAGGGTTTAGGAACACCTAATTAAACTTTGGTTGATGGATTTGGGCTCAAGAACAAGTTAGGGTTTACAATTAATCAATTCGGGTTCGGGTTCGGGTTGGGATTGGATCCAAGTATAAACGGGTTAGCTGAATAAATTGGATAACAATATAACATACATTTATTTAATAAATAACGATTAAGTAATAACGTGCACTAACTTTATTGATTGTAATAATCCGAATAACAAAATGGGTCGGGTTCTAGTTCGTGAATCAAAATGAGAGAAACCGGGTTATTACACTCATCCTCTCTTTTTTTCCTATTCCTCCAACTCATTACGGAACTCAAAATCTAAAACTAGTTATAAATTCATTTTTAAAACATGTTTAAAAACTATAATAATCACTTAAACTAAACATATTGTGTCTTACTGTATTTGTTTTATACGAAACTGTCGGCTCGTGTATGTAATCAAAGTTACCTTCATCATCTAAATTTTAACAGCATCATAATTATCAACATCATGTTCATTTCCCTCGTAATACGGTGAAACTTCTACTATACGTGGTACGAAGACTGTGCTTCGTAATATGGTTCCACTGCTGCTGGTAAGCGGTACGAAGAAGACGACTGGCCTCCATAATTCAACCCGCTAACTGGAAACTGGTACATTGGCTGACCGTAACATTGTTCAGGTTGACTATCGTAAGAGAAATACTCCTGAAAAACGTAATTGTAACATATATTAGTTAAAATCAACTAACGACTTTATATTAAATAGATATACAACGAAACCTGGTTCAGATTTGGTAATCCAGGTGTGCTAGGCTGATTAATAGATTGTTCATCCTGACTATCGTAATCATGATACTCATGACAAACTTATTGGTAACATATTTTAGTTATAAATAAACTAACGAATTTGTATTATATCAATATACAACGAAACCTGGTTCAAATCAGGTAACCCCGAAGCGCTAAGCTGATTGTTAGGCGTGTCGCGGCTCCTCCTCGTTGTCAGGAAATAAATTGTCGAACCACACAATTTTTTTATTAATTTTTTGCTTTTGCTTCTCGGATGATGATGGTGATGCATGTGTGGTTATGCATGATAATATATATATATATATATATATATATATATATATATATATATTATAGAGAAGAGAGGGGGGATCCGGTGAGCTCAATTATCAACAGTGGACTAATACGTTACGTACAACACTATACGCGGCGTATAATGTACGACATGACAACTTCTGGCAGTCCTAGGTTGTCAGTCATACCCTATACGCCGCGTATAGCCTTATACACAGCGTATAAAGTACACCATATAAGACAAACTGTGTCTTAATACGCGATGTAGAATATTATACGCCGCATATTAAGGGGTGTCTAAGGTGTCCCCAGTTGGACTCATACATAATTTACTGGCATGTCATTGTTTCTAGTATGCCATGCATACTATCAGAGTAGATGTTTTAGTCAGTTTTTAAATGTTTTTTTATTAGAAAGGGTGTGACATGAAGAATAGTGTAAATCTCATATTATTTACAAACTAGTAATTTGACCCCCCCCCCCCCCCCCCCCGCGTTGCGGGGCGGGGGGGTATGGGCCGTTGCCTAAATAGGTTGTGTAGTGCTGAAATTAACATGTTCACACATTGACCAATTTAACCCGATTACAATCTTGATACTATTCAAGCTATCAAAAAATTGTAACCAAAAGGCTCAGACAACATCATTAACTATTGAAACCCATTTAGCTAAAGGGGCTATTGTTCGAATGAACCCAACGGGTTCACAAGTTCAAATCGTCTAACCAAATTATTACGCTCTTTAACTGATAGATATCCGATTCAGTTTAAAGGCGATGGAAATTGAAAATGAATTAAGTAACATAAACCGAAACTAGAATTGATATGAAGAAGATGATCCCGTCGGATCTTACAGACTCGATAGACTAACACCGAAGTGTTCCCGGGACTGTGCCCTCTCTCAATGCCAAACAAAGAGCCTAACAACTTACTAATATCATTCCTGCCCTCCCTAATGAGTTATTAACCTATTTATAGAAAAGGAAATTACACTTAACACCCTTCTAGAATAGACAAATGATACTTAAGACTAACTATAGCATGATTCCTATCATTACTCCCCCCTTCAAAATAGTCTTGTCCTCAAGACTGAGAATGAACTGACTCGACACCCAGGCGGAGGCTTCCGCGAGAGCGTTATCAGGTGGTCGACCTTGCCCATGCACCACCCACAAATGATATGATCCAACTAGTAACTCAATAACAAGACTTGCAGTCTTGTACCACCAATGACTACTCGGTAATTCTGTAATAAAAAGAAAAGTTCCAACACAGGTAAACGATCCAAAAGACTGATCCCGGTCAGCAAGAGTGGTCCAAAGCTGAGAAATCCCCTTGATGAAAAACCCATCAGAATCGCTGCTGGAATCTCCTCCTTTTTTCCTTCTAAAATTAACTTCTAACCCTTTTGGACTATCTTTAAGTAATATGAAATGTGAATTCGTATCACTGCTCCCCTTTGCTACAGCAGCCTTGTCCTCAAGACCGAGGCCGGAAAACTATTTTTTGACCAAAGTGTCGTCCCAAGTTGCATCAGTAGCAGGAGTATGGCCTGCCACTGCTCTACCAAATTATGGCCATCCCATAGTTGCCGAGTAGTCAACATAACTAAGTAGCCAGCACAATCACTATTCAGACTGTTTGAATCACCACTAACAATGCTCATAAAAGCAAGAAATGAATTGACTGTTTGAAAAATTTGCACCATGAAGTCTTGGTTCATGAAATAATTACTCACCACTTTTGGTGAATGAAATACCAGCAAATTGTGGTTTTGTGTAACTGATATTATTAGTTCACCACCAGTTGCTAAATGTTAAATGGAAGCCTTGGTTGTCATGACTATCTTGATATCCCATTTATCTCCCTGAACCAAATCTGAATTAATGTTTGTATACGAGTCGGGTGTGTAAAGATCAGCATACATAAAAAATAACTGAGGAGCAGATATCCCTCGATGAACCAAAAGTGAAATACCAAATTCAAGCAAAGCCATATCATTAGGATCAAACACACTACTACACCGGGTAAGATAAGGTGTTTGAAGAAGGACCAAAGTAGTTACATAATCAAAGTTCACCACTAGAAATTCTGCCTCAATAGAGGCACCTAAAGTGACAGAGCTCGGTTCTGAATCGGAAGCCTTCATTGCTGACGAAAACACTAGATCAATCAGTTGAGACCGAAACGTTGCATCTTCAATCCCACTAGAGTCCCAACCCAGTTTCCATTCAAAAGTTTTGACAACAAACAATTCACTACAAAGTTGGTATTGACTTGGATGAACATTAGGTACGATAATTGTAGACCGGTGAAAAACCTAAAAAAATTTCGTTGAAGTGCGATTGTGTTGGTACATGATGTCAGTAGTTCAGTGTCTAGTGTCTTTAATCGAGTTAGTTGGATTTGTGTTTTGTATTAAGCGAAGTTGGTACTCAAGTTCGCCTGATATGGGCGAACTTGTTGAACAAGCGAAGTTAGGGACAACTTCGCCTAAACATGTTAGGCGAAGTTGTCGTCTGATATAAACATTAGGTTACGGCTAGGTTTATTATTAGTTGTACAAGTTTTCAGTTTACGAATTATTCAGTTTGTGTAATCGGTGATCAGAGAATCACGTGTTTCCAGTTGCAATACAACGTGTCTTTGTTTATTGTAACGTGTGTTTGATCGTGTTAACGTGTATCGTCTTCTACGCTCGTATCGTCTTACGTAGGGATTCCGCACCTACGTAGAACAAGATATTCCGTGTAGATCCGGCTGGGAACCTACAATTGGTATCAGAGCTTTTGCTCGTGATTGTGTGGTTCGGGATTATCACGCGGGTGTAGAAATCGTTCCGTTCGACTACTCGCGGGACAAGTTTACCGAGTTTTTGTGTCCTACTCACCTCCCACCATCAAAAACAACCCATTACACCTTCGCATACCTTGCAAAACGCCAAAATCAAACCTGCAAAATCATTGTGTTCATCAGGCGAAGTTGCCGCTACTGTTTGTAGGGTTTAGGCGAAGATATAAGGTTAAGCGAAGTTATCCACAACTTCGCCTACCTCACAAGTTCGCTTAACTTAAGCGAAGTTATCTACAACTTCGCCGATTCAGGCGAATCTAAAAAGAGAGCGAAGTTACGAATTCAAGCGAAGATAAGACTTTAGCGAAGTTAACTTTAACTTCGCCTACAGTACTGTTAAGAATAAAATTTTTATTTTTTCGGGGTTCTATTGTGTTTTCGTTTCGTGAAAGATGACTTCTATAAATATTACGGAACTGGTAAAGATGGAAGTGGAAGCGGGTTCAGCTACTAAGGCACCGAAGATGCTTAAGGGAACCGATTTTGTGGCGTGGAAAGATCGGTTTGAGCAGTATGTTAAATATCAAGACGCTAAGATGTGGGTGTGCATTCAAGATGGATACATTCCACCAACTGCTTTGTATGAGGGTCGTGAACAGATTAAGAAATACAATAAGATGGAAGAAGAAGAAAAGAAGATGTATGAGGCTGAAAGCAAAGCTCATGCTGCGATAACAATGGCTCTTCCACAAGAGATTCTTCACACCTTCAGGAAATATAAAACTGCTAGAGAGCTATGGGAAGCACTTGAAAACCGATTTGAAGGCAATGTGGGGATTCGTGCATCCAAGATTAAACTACTCAAAACCCAATTCTCGGTGTTCAAGTATTTGAAGAATGAATCACTTGATGATATCATCACGAGATATTATCACCTGATGACCGAACTCAGCAATTATTCCATTGCTTACAAAGAAGAGGAGATCGTGGAAAAACTCCTTGATACTCTCCCACCGAAACGGGAGATGTACACTGTCTTGATGAGAGAAGATAAAGAGTTTGCCGACTATGACTTGGAAACAGCAGTCAACAAACTACGAACTTTTGAACTTAACATGGTTCGAAAAGAGACACCAACTGATCAGGTTCAGGATCCGGGAATGTATGGTGCGAAAGTTAAATTAAGTTCAAGTTCGAAGTCTGAATCATCTGCTTACTACTCTAAGGGAGACTCGGGCGCAACTCAACACATGAAGGTCATGTAACTCTCAACATGGATGGTGATGTGTGTTTTGTAGCTGGTGGAACAAATGCTTCTAAACCTCAAGCAACCAAGGGTAGTTTCTCTTCAAGTGTTCCGAACAACAACTACTCTCAGATGCCCATGAGTGTTAAATCTGCTGAACAGCAGTTTGCTCTCTATGAATCTTTCATTGCTTCGTATGAAAATTACATTAAAGGCAAGATTGTTGATCCTGCAACTTTAGACGAAGACTATGATCAGATCGATGCTGATGATCTGGAAGAGATGGATCTGCAGTGGCAGATGGCGATGATTGTAAGAAGGGTTAAAAGGTTTATGAAGAAGACTGGTACAAAGTTTGTTGGTGAAAGACCAGGCTTTGATAAGTCAAAGGTGCGGTGTTATAACTGTCAACAGAATGGACACTTTGCTAAAGAGTGCACACAAATGAACGTGTAGAACGCAGTCAGAACAGGTCTACACAACAGAGTGGTGGAAGTAGTGAGAATAGGGCGATGATATCCAGACAGAACGGGGAATACAATTGGAATCTGCATGTTGAGGAAGTGTTCGAACAGGCCAATTTGGCGAACATCGAAACTGCAGGAAGTGAGAAAGTGACTGGAGAAAATCAAGCTTACATGGCATTAGTGACAGATCAGCTCTCTGAGGTAAGTACTAGACTCCCTTGCATGAAATGTGAAAATCTGTCTGAACAATTGACAACAATAACTGATCAGTTTGTTAGTTTGGATGCTCAATTTAAAACATTAAAAGAAGATCATCATTACACTAAAACTAGAGAAAACAGTTACAAGGTAAAAATAAAAGCTAGTGAAAAAGATATCAGAAGTCTTAAAGCCAGTCTAGCTGAAAAAATACAAGTAATTGATCTTAGCTATGAAGTGTTAGAAGAGAAAACCAAACTAATAGCTGAAAGGGATAAACAGATAGCTGATCACCAGGTGAAAGTGGTGGAACTAAACAGAAAGCTTGAGCAATTAAGAAATTCCTCTGCTATACTTGATCACCTTGTAAGTGATCAACGTTCCCCAGTTAAAAGGGGAGGAATTGGATATAATGAAGTTCCACCACCTTATAATCATAACTATACTTATGATCCTAGTAATCAGAAATCTGTTGATGTTGAAATTGGCCAGACAGTTCCTGAGAGGTTACGATTAAAAATCCAGAAGTTAGTAAAGGCAAAACGAGTAAACCTGTTTCGAGTGTTAAGATTTCTGTTCCTAGTTTTGTCTCATCAAATTCGGACAAGGCATCCGAGTCGAGTGAGACAAAACAAGAGGCAGTGTTACCAAAACGTGGAGAGGAACATAAACCAAATGAAAAGAATTCTCCACTAAACCCGTATGTCCCACCATATGTTAGACAAACGGGCAGTAATACAGCCTCAACATCTAAAACAACTGTTGATACGAAAGTTGAACACAGGAGTTATTTCAGATGCAATCAATTAGGATACCTGATTGCTGATTGCCCTTTGAAGCAGAGATTTAGAGGTATGAGGTCTTCGAAAACTGAGAATAGAACTAACAGTAAGTACTATAATGGTAAAAATGAAAACTCATCAAAGTTCAGACATTCGACTAATCCAGGTTTTCAAAGAAATCGATCTCAGTTTTTCCCTGTTAACAACCAAATCTTTAGTAATAAATCATTTAATTCACGATGGTTTGGATGGCCTCATAGTCAATCTACAAGAAGGTATCCTTTTAGGACTTACAGAAATCATTCTAATACTAACTTTGGACAGCCAAAGTACGGGATGTATCGACCCAAGACCAATAGGTCTTGGGTCCCCAGATTTTAATCCTCTGCTTTAATCGTGCAGGAACAGTTGAACAGGGCTGCAAACAATCTATGGGTTGTGGATAGCGGCTGTTCCCGGCACATGACGGGTAACAAGAATTTGTTACACGAATGGAAACCTGTTCAGGGAGGAAGAGTAAGTTTTGCTGGAGAGAGTGGTGGAAGGATTACTGGAATTGGGACGGTGACTAATGGTAAAATGACGTTAGAGAAAGTGAATTTCGTTGAAGAACTGAAGCATAATCTGCTGAGTGTATCGCAGATCTGTGACAAAGACTACACTGTGCGCTTTACCAAGAATGAAGCGATCGTACTGTATCCTGGTTTCAAGATACCAGAGGATTGGATAGTAATGAAGGCTCCAAGGGAAAAGAATACGTATGTTATGGATATGAGGTCGACTGAGATGGCAACAGAAGAATCTTGTCTTCTGTCAAAAGCAACTGAATCGGAGTCCGAGTTATGGCATCGAAGAATGGGGCATATTCATCTTTGGAAATGAACTACATTGTCAAGAATGGGCTGGTGCTGGGTGTTCCCTTGAAAAATTTCAACTTTGAAGACCAATGCTTATCGTGCAAAAAGGGAAAGCAACATAAGAAATCCCATCACACCAAGAAGGTTAATTCAATAGTCAGTACCCTAGACCTACTTCACATGGATCTCTTCGGTCCCGTGAATGTAAAAAGCCTAGGTGGAACATCATACTGTTTGGTGATCACTGATGATTTCTCTCGATATTCTTGGGTATATTTCCTGAAGACAAAGGATGAAATGGTGCAGATGGTAATAAATTTGATTACCAAGGTTGAGAATATTATGGGGAAAAAGGTTAAATACATCAGGAGTGACAATGGGACAGAGTTCAAAAACTATCAGATGGAGATTTTCTGCTTACAGAAAGGGATAGACCACCAGTACAGCGCTCCGTATACTCCGCAACAAAATGGGGTGGCTGAGAGGAAGAACAGAACGCTAATTGAAGGAGCCACAACCATGCTGGCTGATTCGAAACTTCCTGTGGTGTTCTGGGCTGAAGCTGTTGCTACAGCCTGTTATATCCTTAATAGAGTTTTAACTGTTAAAAGATTGAATAAAACAAGTTATGAACTTATGCATGGGAGAAAGCCTAACTTGAGTGGTCTCAAACCATTCGGGTCCCCGTGTTCGATATTAAAGACGAACTCAAAATTTGGTGAAATAGCCGACGAAGGTATTTTAGTCGGATATGTTGTTGGGACTCCCAACAGACGAGTCTTTAATACATTGACCAGCAAGGTTGAGGTGGTGTGTAACACTGATATCACAAGTTACAAATCACCAAAACCAAGCACGGGACCCGCTGGGGCTTTCGACTATGATAGGCTTTTTAAATCTTTTAACATGCCTTACTTGGATTGTGCAGAAGTTGATGAGAGAATAGCTACGAAGATGCTTTATGATGAGGAAGAAAATGTTGTGCAAAGACCGCTGTACGATGAATGTCAACCTTCCTCGTCAAATGCTGTCGATACCCCTGCTGCCTCTACAGAAGAGGAATTCTTCAATCCGTTTCACTCTCAACAACAATCACCCATTGATGAGCTACCTTCGAACCTGGAAGACAATCTGCAAGTCAGTTCGGTTCCGACTACGAGAGTTCACAAAAATCACCCTTTGGAGAACGTGATAGGTGATCTGTCCGACGGTGTACAAACAAGACAAAGCTTGAATGAGCACAACTGTGTTTACACAAGCATTAAAGATACAGGCATCATTAACGAATGCTTGTACACCAGCTTCATCAGCCAGATTGAACCAAAGAACTATCAAATGGCTCTCAAGGACAGTTCGTGGGTCGAAGCCATGCAAGAAGAGTTAGCCCAGTTCAAGAAGATGGAGGTATGGAATTTGGTTGCAAAACCGAAAAATGTGCATGCGATTGGCACAAAATGGGTTTTCAAATGCAAGAGAGATGAAAAAGGGATAATTATCAGGAACAAGGCGAGGCTGGTTGTAAAGGGTTTTAATCAGCAAGAGGGGATCGACTACACTGAAGTGTTTGCTCCTGTGGCGAGATTGGAAGCGATTCGACTGTTTTTGGCATTTGCTGCACACAAGGAGATGAAGGTTTTCCAGTTAGACGTGAAGAGTGCGTTTTTTAACGGCAAAGTCGATGAGGTTGTGTACGTTGAGCAACCTCCGGGTTTTCCTGACCCAGACTTTCCTGATCACGTGTACAAGCTAAGTAAAGCACTGTATGGGCTACATCAGGCCCCTCGTGCTTGGTACGCAACTCTATCCGATTACTTGCTTGAGAATCAATTTGAAAGGGGAAAGATCGATAGCACACTGTTCTTTAAGAGAAAAGGAAGCGACTTTCTTCTGGTACAAGTCTACATGGACGACATCATCTTCGCTGCATCAAAAGTCGCCATGTGTCAGGAATTTGAAGCCGTCATGAAAAAGAGGTTTGAAATGAGTGCTATGGGCGAACTAACTTTCTTTTTAGGACTGCAGGTTGATCAGAAGAAAGATGGGATGTTCATTCATCAGACTAAGTATGTCCATGACGTTCTCAAACGCTTCAAGATGGAGGACAGCACTCCATTTGATACTCCAGTTTGCGTCAACCATAAATTGGGTGCTGATTCAGACAGTGATGCAGACGTGGACCCCACCCAATATCGGGCAATCTTAGGTTCTTTAATGTACTTAACTGCTTCTAGACCTGATATTATGTTTGCAGTTTGTCTTTGTGCACGCTATCAGGCAAACCCAAAGGAATCTCACTTGAAGGGTGTGAAGAGGATATTGCGGTATCTCAAAGGCAAGCCTAAGCTGGGGTTGTGGTACACGAGAGGAGGAGACTTGGAGTTGGTCGCCTACACAGATTCTGATTATGGAGGATGCAATCAGAATCGGAAGTCAACAACAGGTGGATGTCAGTTTCTTGGAGGCAGATTAGTGTCATGGCAGTGCAAGAAGCAGACCTCAGTCGCCATTTCAACCTGTGAAGCAGAATACATGGCAGCATCGAACTGCTGCTCCCAGGTTCTTTGGATACAACAGCAATTGCGCGATTATGGTCTGAATTTCACTCATACTCCTATTTGCATAGATAACACTGCTGCTATCTCAGTAACTAACAATCCCGTAAAGCATAGCAAAACTAAACACATTGACATCCGTCATCATTTTATACGGGATTGTGCTGAGAAGAAATTGATTGTGCTCGAAAAGGTTGATACGTTAGATAATTTCGCTGACTTGTTTACTAAAGCGTTTGACAAAACTCGTTTTCAAAACCTTGTTGAGCTGAATGGGATGATCAATCCCGAGTAACCGTGTTTTTTGTCTTTGTTAAAAAAAAAAAAAAAAAAAAAAAAAAAAAAAAAAAAAAAAAAAACACAACACGTCTCTATCGCTTAGAATTATGTCGGTTGCCTCAGTTTGAATGACATATCTTCGTATATGTTTGGTCCTCATTTCTACTTGTAGAATATAAGGATAGCCATTAACCAGATGACTGAAAGTGACCGGGGCGGTTTATGATATGTTTTTAATTCTTTCGATGAAAATTAGTCGTTCATACTTAGTTAGAGGGACACATACTTGTATGTGGTCGGTCCAGCTGACCATTAGATCTTCAGGATAGCCGTTTACCAGAAAACTTCGACTTGATCGGGGCGATAGAAGTTAAAAATTTTTATGGGAGATGAAATTATTTTTCAAGTCTACTACTTCGTAAGAAGTTCTTTTACTATGTTTAACAGAAAATTGATCCAACCTTGGAAAGTGATAGATATACTGATTCTGTGTGCTTAACTAGTGAAGTTATTAGGCCTAAAAGACTTTAGAACAGTCATTGTATGTCATGGTAGCTTTTTATGGTGCGTAAAAGTAGAAGTGATACTAACTAAATCTCCTCGATTTTACGTGGAAACTCCTTAAGAGTTGTGCATGTTTCCATATATATCTTTCCGAATGATAGGCAGAAAATCGATTACCCAGTCAAACACGAGCCCGTGAGTGTTCTGATTCCCAAGAAGATGGTGTGTCAAGAAACTGCAGTGATCCAGATTCGGGACTTGCAGTAGTTTACTTGAAACTGTGTAAATATTTATAAATAAAAAAAAATTATGTGTTACTGAGACATTCTAGAGCTTATAATGTTAATACTTCTCAATCATGATGTAAGAAAGAGAACGGGAAGAAGAGTCTAAAGATCGAAGAGTACATACTATTTAATCAGACACTACGGGTCGAGGCCAACTCGGGGTGACTTTGGGAAAGCCAAATACGCTTTGAGAATAGATAGGAGACATCACAATCTCTGAGGTGTTGCCCATTTAAGTTTTGAGCTTAGTTGAACCTAACCCGTATCAAAGAAGCAATGAAAATCATTCTAAGTTATTTACCTGCTTACAACCTGTCTCTTTATGTCATAATACAGCTGAACATGGATCTGTGTGACAGTCACTTAATTAGTATGATTCCTGTTCGGATCTTTTCTAAAACGTGGTAGTCCCAGTCGAGACTGAAATTTGATCCCGTGTACTTTATTTTTAAAATTTTATTCTACTTATGTGGTTGTATGATTTTATACCTGGTTACTTGGTCTTGATCGTATCACGTAACTCTTTAAAGGATGTTTTAAAACTTAATTGCAAATTGTTCAAATTATAGGGGTTTGTTTTGTAAAGTTTAATATCGGCGAAGTTATCCATAACTTCGCCTGCAATAGGCGAAGTTATCCATAACTTCGCCTGTATAACTTTGACCCTATATAAAGGAAATTTTAGGTCAGACTTGTTATTATTTTCAAAATCCGGCGAACTTATCTTCCTGTAACCCTAAGCGAACTTATAGCATCGAATCATCTATGTTATTTTTTCTCAGTTCTAATCCGATTAAAGGTGTGTAGGGTTGTTGTATCGTATAATCACTGTCATTGATGTAAATCAAAGGTCGTTTCGACCCGTTTCGTGACCTCGGTCTTTCGAAACCTCAACACCCGATTTTCAAACCTGTTATTACGTGGTCGTAATCAACTTGATCGTCTAGATCGTCTTAAAAACATGTTTTACGAGATCCGCAATCTCCAAATTGACCGAAATCACTTCGTATTGAACGTCTAACTGTTGCCGATTCATATTCAGGCGAACTTACAGTTTAGGCGAAGTTATCCTTAACTTCGCCTGAGGTTTAACTTCGCCTGACAATTAATTATGTAACAGTATATGAGGCGAAGTTGTGGTTAAGCGAAGTTATCATTAACTTCGCCTGGCTCTTTTTACTTAACATTTATCAGGCGAAGTTCAAGTTGAGGCGAAGTTGTTCCCAACTTCGCCCCACCTCTAACTTCGCCTATACTGAATAAATCATAACTTCGCTCATGGTAACAGGCAAACTTGTGATTTGCCTCGACGTTTCTCTAACTTAGTCTGTTTTTGTTGCAGACATGGCAGTTGTAGCTGGAGCAAGTGGTGCAGGTGGTGATGAAGGTGGAGACAACAACCGACAGTTTTTCCCGGGGCATAACATGTACATCACATTGGACCCGGATGCGAGCGGTGTTGATGATTTCCGCGAGATCATCACGTTTCTACTCCGCTCGGGTATATTCCACGCGATTACCACAACACTGCCGATATCTTTGCCAAACATAGAAGATTTCTGGCAGACAGTGGAATATGACTGTCGAGTCGAGCCCCCTGTTATGCATGCAACGGTCAATAATCAGATAGTACAGTTCTCGTCTGAACAGATCAGGGTGGCTTTACAGTTTGGGGATGAAACGAGAGACGATCCAACAGACTTTGTGGCTCCATTCAGAGATGGTGCGTTTCTGAGAATGGGATATTCTGGTCCTTTGGGGGATACTCAGAGACGCAAGGGGTTCTTGCTAGACCAGTGGCGCTTTCTCATGCATGTGATGATAGTGTGCATGTCAGGGAGAAAGGCTGGTACAGATGGAATGGGTGCGACCATGCAGTCGGCGATGACTGCTCTGACTTACAATAAGCATTACAGCTTTAGTCAGATGGTATTCTACGAGATAGATCGACAAAGACGAGCGGTGGCGAGTGAGAGATTTCTTATGTATCCAAGATTTCTACAAATGATCTTGAATCACGTCGCTCCCACGTTACCTCAGCGCCGCCCAATTAGATATGTGGAAAGTGTCAGCAAGAGGATCTTCGCTCAATGCAGATCATCCAGTGCGAGGAGCAAACCTGAGCTCCGTCCTCGACATACTCCTTTATTCGGGTACTTGATCAACCAAGAGTATGTTCCAGCTCGTGGGGACGAGTTTCGGGATCCTCAACAACAACAGGCTGGAGCACCTCAACCACCTGAGGTACAACAAGCTATACCTGCTGCTCCTGTTGTGTCACCGGAGGAAAATGTAGACCTTGATGCAGCGTTTGGCGGTCAAGGATTTTTTGATATGGAGCGTGTTGATCCTGAAGAAAATGTAGAGGTCTCGGTAGCACTGGTTTCGAGTGTGAATGTTACCAGGGCAGCTACGACGGTGGCTGATTCAGATTCTTCAGATGATGATGTGGCTGAAGCGAGACGGATTTTAGTAACACAAGAAAGGATTCATGGGAAAAGAAAGAGAGCCGATGATAACAGTGATTCAGATTTTGAGGAAGAAGTACATCAGTTGGTTCGTAGATCGAGAAGGGAACGGACATGTGCAGGTTCGGGAGCTGGTGAGAGCTCAAGGGTGGTACGTTTCACTCCACCCGCACTGTCCGGTATGACTATAGTTCCTACATCATTACCAGTTACAAGGCCAAGCGCCACGGACGTTCCCGTGGTGGCTACCTCATCCTCATTCGGCCTCCCACCCACTACATTCCAACTCTCGGCTCCGGAGATTGTATCTTTGCCACCTCCAACTCTTACTCCATCGGAGGTCGTCGCAAGATTTATTGAGTCGACAGTTGTAGCTACTGCAGGGTTGTCAGTTACGATACCACCTGCGGGTACGTTTACACCTACTTCTGAGGTCCCGGTTACATTGGAAATCCCTCCTCAGTACACTCAAGATATATCACATCTGAGGTTTGATTTCGATGCAACCTTATCCGACTCGGAACGAATAGCAGCGCTTGAAAGGGTCGTGGCAGAACAATCAAGGGTAAATCTTATCCAGACCCATGCTATTCAGCGCCTCGTTGCAGAGAATCAGATACAGTCGTCCCTGCTGATCGAACATGGAAAAGTAATTGATGCTTTGAAACAGTTCTTGGCATCTCAGGGGGAGACGAGCTGTAAGGGTGATGAGCTGAGGACTAAGAAGCGTAATGATCGAGACGATGATCCCAATGCATCGAAAGGTGCAGGTGGAGAGTTGCCAAGAACTGAACAAGCTCTTGGGACTTCCACATCTCAGGGGGAGTCAACCAGTGCAGCTGGCGATTCAGGGGGTGATGAGGTGGTGGTCGTGGATGCTGAGATGATGGATGATGAGGTTATAGGTGA
Source organism: Bidens hawaiensis (assembly GCF_021521415.1). Classification (NCBI taxonomy): domain Eukaryota; kingdom Viridiplantae; phylum Streptophyta; class Magnoliopsida; order Asterales; family Asteraceae; genus Bidens; species Bidens hawaiensis. The sequence continues at coordinate 679,716 of NW_027491723.1, read as the reverse complement.
TGACGATGTGTTACCGGTTGAAGAGATAGAGAAGATTGGTGCTGAGATTGTTATTGATAGTGAGATTGAAGAGGGAGAGATTGTAGAGGAAAACGTTGATCAAGAGATTCCGGAAGTTGATAAGTCAGATATAGGTCAAGATATGGGAAGCGATGAGACAGAATGGGAGGAGCAGCCAAGATGGAAAGAAGGCTACGCTCAGTGGTTTATAAAGACTAAGAAACCGGCGGTCCCTACTATGTTCAAGAAAAGTTACAACATCAGGGGTTATGCTGAATCGAGAAAGGGGATTATATGCTGGTTATATGATGAGCAGTTGAGGCTCTTTGTGATTAAAAGGTATGATGGGGTTCAGTACTTCAAGAGACTGTTGAGATTGTTGAATACATTGCCTGAGTGTGAAGTGAAGGACTTAGTTAAATTGGGGTTGATAAACAGGAGTGATGATAACATGGCTAGGGTCATTGGAAAGATTTTTTGGAAGGAAAGTATAAAGGAAAAAAAGTTCGAGCTGTTGAAACCACAGAAAGGAAAACTTATTGAATATAAAGATAGAGGGATGAGAGCAGATGGAAAGCCTTGGATGATCATGAAGTATAAGCCGATCCGGTGTTTAAAAGAAGTGCCGATGAAACAAATGCCCAAGGATGTGCTCAAGGATCTGAAGTGGTGGTATGTTAATTGTGAAACAGCTGAAGCAGTAATGGAGAATGAAGATGAACAAGAGCTGCTTAGAGTGTATGATCCAATGCACTTGGTGAATTTGTCTCAAGCTGATCTGCAGGTGCTGAACGAGAAGAAAATATTTTATATTCCTGCTTGGAAAGAAGAAGCGAAGAAATATAAAAGAGTTGTTTCGGTTTGTGTACGAGAAGGCGTTCATGCTTGAAGATGAAAGATACAAGATTGTTGAAGATTACAAGACACGTGCTTGAAGATAGAAATATGAAGCTACTGCCAAGGGGGGGGTCTGTTGGTACATGATGTCAGTAGTTCAGTGTCTAGTGTCTGTAATCGAGTTAGTTGGATTTGTCTTTTGTATTAAGCGAAGTTGGTACTCAAGTTCGCCTGATATGGGCGAACTTGTAGAACAAGCGAAGTTAGGGACAACTTCGCCTAAACATGTTAGGCGAAGTTGTCGTCTGATATAAACATTAGGTTACGGCTAGGTTTATTATTAGTTGTACAAGTTTTCAGTTTACGAATTATTCAGTTTGTGTAATCGGTGATCAGAGAATCACGTGTTTCCAGTTGCAATACAACGTGTCTTTGTTTATTGTAACGTGTGTTTGATCGTGTTAACGTGTATCGTCTTCTACGCTCGTATCGTCTTACGTAGGGATTCCGCACCTACGTAGAACGAGATATTCCGTGTAGATCCGGCTGGGAACCTACAGATTGATACGTGTATGTTGATTTCCTATTGATGACAATGTGGAAAGAACAAGGGATTCCAAATGAAGTGCAGATCTGAGCTTTGGAGTAAAAAGAAGCACCGTTGGAAGGGCACCAATTGGATTCTCATCTGAATCGTTAGAGGAAGCTAACGAAGAATTAGGGTTCAGTGAGGGCTCGAACACATCTGATGGAGAAGTAACAAAATTCAGAGGACTAGTAATTGCAAGCCCTAGATTTGGAATATCCACACCCGAATCATAACATGAAACAGGTCCCTTCCTAATTTCAAACAAATCAAGGTTTGAGGAATATATCCTCATCCAATTGCCCTTTTGAATTGTGAATTTCGAGGCCACCAAAACGCAAACGCTCCTCAGATCTGGAAATGAGCGCCTCCAATTGAGCTACTACAGATGGAAGACCACCAGACAAATCCCTATCGGAAGCACATGTGGGACCAAAATCCCTATCAGACACAAATTTGGGACGAGAATAGGGAAATACCTCACTGAAATTGCCTCCCGAACCAAGCGACTCAACAATAGTCTTATGCTCTTGTTGTTTCATCCAATTCAACACCACGTATCGAAATTCGCTGGATTCACCACGATTAACCTCCAATGCTTTTAGTCTAGCTTTAATCTTAGAAACATCATATTGTAATTGTTGAATCTGTTGTTCGTGAGCATCCAATTGAGAATTCTGATTTAGGGTTTCCATGATTGAACAGATTAAAAGGGCAGGTCACAGGCAGGTCGAACCAATGATAGATATCCGATTCAGATTAATGGCAATGGAAATTGAAAATGAATTAAGTAACATAAACCGAAACTAGAATTGATATGAAGAAGATGATCCTGTCGGAACTTACAGACTCGATAGACTAACACCGAAGTGTTCCCGGGACTGTGCCCTCTCTCAATTCCAAGCAAAGAGCCTAACAACTTACTAATATCATTCCTGCCCTCCCTAATGAGTTATTAACCTATTTATAGAAAAGGAAATTACACTTAATACCCTTCTAGAATACACAAATGATACTTAATACTAACTATAGTATGATTCCTATCATTAACACATTCAAGACATCAAATATAGGTACCAAAAAGGATATGCCAACATTATCGCCAACATTATCGCCAATATATCTCAGGAAACCTTCACAGTTTTAAGTAATTTATGGATTCACACATTAAACCGTCATAAATGAGTCAAAATTGCTAAATTCCAGAATAAAAAAAATAGCAAACCCCTTGTATTCTATTCCTGATGATATATTTAGTAGTTAATTCAATAAAATTTCCATAAACTATAATTGTCTTCCTTTTGTAAAGCACCATTGTTTCTTCAATTTGATTGGATACCTTTTTCATAGTATGTCATCAATAATGTTGATTAACATATTTAAACAATGTAGAAATGATAATATTAATTAAAACATACCTAAAAGTGAGGGTCTACAACTTCCTTACTTTTGATCATGTGTAGAGTTACGCCCTTGGTTTAAATGTAAAGTTCATGTCTTTTTGGTTAGTGATTGTAGTTGTAGTTCAAAGTTAACCTCCATTGTTCTTTAGTAGCTAGGATCCATTTCTGTGTGCATTTAGAAATAGAAAATAGAAGCTAACATAAAGTGAACATATACACAAATAAAATTTTAAAAATAAATTAAAGTCAGAAAGTCACTTGCAATTTTGATTGTCTGTACATGAGGATCAACCTATTTTTCAGCGTGTGCCTTTTTCTCCAAAGTCTGTGCCAAAAAATGGCTCTTATTAGTGCAGTGTCATTTACATTGTCTTGTATGAGTTAACAGGGTCAACTGCAGTTCACTACCTACAAAATGGTGGTTTGCACACTAATTTGTAATGGTTGAATATCATGTCTAATGTTTGTATCTAATATAACCATCAGTTGATAATGATTGGTCTCTGCCATCATATTAACCTATAATAATTCCTCACATATTATAACTCATATGTGCATACATATTGATAATAGTATGATGCAAGACATTTACCGTTTTAACTAACACTTATAAAATATGATAATTTGGCACCCAAACCAACCCCGAACTTCATAACCTGACGACAGATAACATTACCTGATGAAATCGAAAAATGAATGCCATTGTAATCTGGTAAATTTAGTTCATAATGTAATATGGTCAGATAATTGGTGAAAATCAGTTCTTTTGCAACAATTGAAAACGGGTTGGGCTGACTAACTTTGATAAATTTGTGTCAAATATTATTAATAATTGCTATTTGACTTAGAACAGTTGGTCAAACACTATAAATTTAAAAAAGATTAAAGATCTTGAATGATAATTCAAATAATATAAGTCAAAAAACAAATTGATCACACTATATAGTGACAACAATTAAATATGACTAATGATATGAGGTAGAGGGTTGTTCCTACAAATGAGAAAATGGTAGCATATATAGTTAAGAACTTAAGATCATAGAAAGTTAACAACTTTATAATTGGATTCTCTATATAGTCGAAAATGGTATGAACGTGTGTATGTAAAAGTGAAAATGGTAGGATGATTTATTCTATTCTTAGTCCCCAAATGGAACCCGACAAAAGTTAATCGAAGCCACAAAAACGCCGCACAACTTCAATCAGTCGAAATCAGAGACATAGGCGGAGTAGCAGAGCAACATGTCAGTGGTGGCGAGCCGTGGTGGCAGGGAAACTGTGATGGTGACTAGAGACAAATGCGTTTGTATGTAGAGACTGATGGAACAACTTGCAAAGCAAAGGGTACAAGTACAAGACCCCTGAAATTGTTATTATGTAAATATAATAGAAAAATGTGTACCTTGCAAGACTCAACCGTAATTACTAATTTGATTAAGAACATAACTAAAAGACAAACAACGACGACTAGCACTGTGAAGCATAGTATCAGAATTCAGAACAATCGTGAAGACATGATGATGAAGACAACGATTATAACTGATTTCAGACCTCTAGCAATATAATATGATCAGCAAAAATCTTGAACTTGATCGAAAGGCTAAAACCCCTTAGAAAATAAACAATATGTTCATATTTCCTAACTGAAATAAAAAAGAACAAAAAGAAATACATATATATCTTTAATGCCCTCATAATTCAAGTAGAGACTCAATATTTTTGGAATTGAATTTGAAAATAACTTATTGGAATTTTCTAGTAAATTAAATAGATTAAAAAAATAATAATAATTCCGTACATCGCCAAGACCTTTGGTTTGCATGTCTATAATTTTTTTAGTTGTATCAATGTTTTTTAGTTTCGCAAGAAATTTTTTCACGAATAAAATGTAGATCGATCTAAAAATGTTTAGTTCTATACGAAACACTAGATTGGGATCAATAGACAAAGCATTATAATAGTGGAGCATGATACGACTTAATTGCTTTTTTTCCTATTCTAACAGACCAAGTTTCCTCAAAAACAAAACAAAAACAACAGAACTTCAACTCAGACAAATTACCTTTTCTAAAAGGATGAACCAAGATTAAGAGATTATTAAGATATTTAAAATGAAAAAAAAAAAAAAGAAAGAAAAAAGACACCTAGCAATCCCTCTTGGTTTTTTAAGTTTGACCTAACTTTTAATGGTCCTTTAATCTTAATTGGATTTCTACTCTTTGTAAACCTACAATATAAAAATCTTTGTTTAAGTGTTTCACTTTTATATCTTGAGTTAAAATTCTTGAATATTTATCAAAACCATCTTTGATTTTTAGCTATTTAAAGTTTTGATATACATTAACCAATTATCGATCTGTTGTATAGTTAATATTAAAGTTTTAGTTTTATTTAATCATAACTTGTATTTACCCCATCCATTTTTTACTCGACACGCATTTTCTAGCTAGGAAATTCTTTATATATATAAGGGCCTATTTTCATCATCGTATTTGAGAAATGAATTATATATGTAAGGGCTTATTTTTTACTAGTTTTATGTGGTATCCAAATTTTAGGGATAATTCTGTGTGTATGTTAGTGCTTGTATATATGTGTGTAGGGGAGGTTTATTGTTCAAAGCATGGCTTCTTATCATACAAAACAATAAGGAAGGATGACTCTTGATCTCATACAAAATATAAACGCGATGACATAATTGTAAACTAGGATAGCACCCGTGTTATAAACGGATGGAACATATATAAAAACGTAATATATATGTAAAATCATATAAATTTAATGAAATGAAAATGTCGTATTTATATATAAATAATAATTTTACATGAATTAAAGGCATCATAACTTATTTTAATTCAAATACTAAAACATACGAAAACTAACAAAAATAAATGAAATAAATGAAAAGTTAAAACATTTTATAACTTATGCAAACAAAGGAAATTAGTCTAAAAAATATCCAAATCTTAAAACATAACAATAAAAACATATTATTGTCTTTATTTATTAATTAGTAAATGGTAATCATTATCATCATTTTTGAAACCTTCTCCAACTAAGGAGTTACATGTTTAATACCATATGTCATTTTGTCATCAACTCCATCTTTAATAACACCACTAAACACATTGGTCTTCTCTTCCACATTTAATGTTTTACACTTAATTGCTGACATGCTAGATTTATCATGTAAGGCCCCGTTACTGGTGCCTCACTTTGGACGTTGGATTTACTCATAAACACAGTTCTAAATATCATAGTTAATTATAACTTTTGCGGAATATAAAAACTTCAAACAAAATATATTACATAACTTCCAAATCTTGTCTTATCAAACATTCATATCCATTTAAACATAAAACATAGTCTTTAAAACATCATAATATTTCCTTGAGATGCCAGTGTCTTCAATTCCATGCCATGTGCCCTTATCAAGCGAGCTGCCTCATCCTACTCACATGCATGCATACGGAAAGCCAGCTACGCTGAGTGAGTTCTAGTTAATCAATTAACTTACTTTTCATACAGATATACATGCCCGAAGGTACGCATTACATACTTAACCTATTCATCATTCTTCCATATACATTCATAGTTAACCTTACATTATAAAGAGCATTACGCCCTACATACCTCGGATATTATTAGGGTCCGGTGCCCTACATTCTCGGATATTATTAGGGTCCGGTGCCCTCCATCCTCGGATATTATTAGAGTCCGGTACCCTACATCCTCGTATATTATTAGGGTCCGGTACCCTCTATCCTCGGGTATTATTAGGGCCCGGTCTCCCTTTCCTACCTACTATCATACCATACCTTTCTTTATATACAATTGTAAGTTTCATACATAAATACATCATTCATTCATCATATACAACAATCATGTCATCAAACCATTGCCTGGCGGTACATGCAATATCTGAATATCATTCACACACCGACGAGCATTCATTCATAGATAAAACATATAAAGCATACACTTACCACTTAAGGTAAGTGTATTAACTAACCACATCGAGTATGTACACAGCCCCGAAAACATAACAAGAAATGGAACTAGAAACTCATCTGAACTCGGTTACGTTTACCGTTAATGGTTATCCCTTTCTTTAGCTGTGCGCGACTAACTAATTACGCGTATCAATTAACTATCACTACCCATATCGTATTTTTAGTTTAGTTATAACCCTCAACGAACGGGATCAGGGGGCAGTGCCCCTTGCAGCGGGGTTCTAGGGGCAGGAGACCCTAGCATAGTCCAAGGGGCAGAGCTCCTGGCTGGGGTCGAGCTGCCAAGTCAGCTTAGAAAAATTTTATTTCCATTAAGTGTCTTTAACACATTTTTCATTAGAACTCTAATTTATTATTTTATTTGCTAACTCATAAAGTTCGAGGGCTTCTTTTTAATTAATCCATTTTAATCTAAGTCCAGGGACCTTTCTGTCATTATTTCAAAGTTTAATTCGTTATCCGGTTCCTTAACGAATGGGGCTCATTAGTTAATTCTTGACGAATGGACTTTATAACGAATTGAACCTTTATAACGAACTGAACCTTATAACGAAATGGTCTGTATAACGAATTGGACCTTAATAACGAACTGGCCCTTATAACGAACTAGGGGTTCATTCGTCCGTTCTCCGTTAACGAATTACTTAACGAATGGCTTAACGAATTAAAGCTTATTCGTTATTCCTCCGTTAACGAATTAAGGTTAGGTCAGAGAATGTCAGAAACATTTTATGACATCCTTAACCTCGTACGCCATTTTTCGGCGCCGTTTTCCGGCGCCGTCATCACCGGAAAACTGGGATCTCGCTGGAAAAGAGAGATCTCACTCATTTTCCACCGTTTTTCGTCCCGTTAGATCCAGATCTGAGCTAGGGTGACCCCTAAGCTCATCTTTTGATCGGTTTATATCCGATTCCATCCGGATCTCATGACTTTAACGGTTTAGGGTATCGGCTCATCGTTTTGTGTCTAGATCTAGCGGGTTTGGATACATACAATATCATATAATTATTACTTCGGGTCGGGAATCGATTCTTCTCATTGGTTTCAGTTAGAGAAAGAGAGATGAGAGAGAGAGCTTAAGTGTGTGTTTTTATGGTGTATGGAATGGGTGGAAATGGATGGATTGTGGGTAAATAAAGGTTTATATATCATGGGTCATGGGCTTAAGCTAATGGTCTTTCTCCCTTCCTTATTAACCGAAGTCCAGTACCCACATTAATTAGACCCTTGGATCTGGATCTAGTGTTTGAGATTTGTAGTTTCTAAAAGTTGTATAGTTTTCTATTTACATGGTATAGTGTCCTATTTATGTGGTATACTTTATTTTAAAGTCTTCTCACAATTCTCACAAAACAATTGTTTTTTATTTCAACTCTTTTATAGTTTTATATATATACTAGTAGTTCCCCCCCCCCACCCCGGGTTATTACGGGGGTTGTTTTATGTTATTTGTTTTTAGTATTTATATATTTTTAAATTTTAATTTTATTTATTGTATGTAAGCTAGGAATATAATTATGGTTGGATGATAAAAAGTTTCATAAATAAAGACAGAATTACAGAAATTGTCCTTTATGTTTGTATCAAATTTCACTACTTGTCCTTTATCTCTAAAAGTAACATTGTTTGTACTTTACATTTCAAAATGTTACACTGTTTGTCCTTTAGCCATAACTCCGTTAGTTTTTCTCTTTAAATCAGATCATGTGCATTGCACATGAGGTCAAATTGATCATTTTACCAAGTTATTTAAAAAATATTTTAAAAGGAATTAATTAGGAATAACCCTCTCTCTCTCTTTCTCTCTCTCTCTCTTCCTCTTTCTGCCTTTCTTTCTTTCACCCACCACCATTAACTAACCCACCCAATCACTAGCACCTCCCCATAATTTTGTCACATAGTCTCATTCAAACCACCATACGTTCTTCACAACACTCCTCAATCCTTCACCTTCAATCTCATGAAGGCTTAGCAGATTTTGGGTTTGTAGCGCCGATGAAGATGATGAGTCTTGATTACAAAGTCTGCTTCTCAACCAGATCTGGTTTATTAATCAATCCCAATTGCAAACACAACAATAATAATACAACTTACCTTGAGTGACAATCGAAACGACCGGAACCACAACCTCGCGAGTTCAATTCTTTTTTCCATAACCAGCACCTCCAGTATCACCATGTTGTTGGGTAACACAAAATACCACGGATGGTGCCAGGGTTCGATTTTAATTTTACTTAAAACCGCCAATTGCAAAATCACTACCATCGTCACCTAAACCCTGAATTTCGATCCGGTCGGTTCTCACCGCTATTTAGTACCAGATCTGCAATCTTCGTCCACAAATCGGGTCACCAAAAACATGTTGTCCCGCCGATGAGTCATGGTTCTGTGCGATGGACAATCTGAAACAAACATTCGACAGTGGTGTTCTGGTGGGTGGTACTGTTGGTGGCCGAGGGCGGCGGGATTTGGTGGTTTTATTGATTGTGTCGCGGTGGTAGGGGGTGGGGTGTAGAGAGAGAAAGAAGAGACAGAGAGAAGAAAGAAGATTATATATTCTTTTTTTGTTTGTTTATTAAAATATTTTTTTAATAAATTGGTAGAATGACCAATTTGCCCTCATATGCAATGCACATGATCTGATTTATCGAGAAAAACTAACTGAGTTATGGTCAAAGGACATACAGTGTAACATTTTGAAACGTAAAGTACTAACAATGTTATTTTTAAAGATGGAAAATTGGTTTTTATTGGTCTCAACTATTTTATTTTTGTCGGCGTTAGTCCCAACTATCATTTTGGCTAGCAACGGTCCCGACTTTCACATACGTTGATTCCACCAGTCCGCGACTAACGGAGTACTAACTCCATTAGGTAAAAGCTGATGTGTCGTCCTAGTTGTCAAAATCAGATGACATGGGCATCCTACGTGGATCGACCGTGTATTATACATACTCCCCAAATCCCCAACGTTCAAATACATCAAAATCCCCAAATTACACTAAAGCCCTAATCCCCAAATTGCTGATAACTTTAGGTTCAAATCTTGAATTTCCATTTTCATTGATGAAATCGTCTGGTTTAAATCATCTGCTACGGCTTTTTGATCATCAAGTTGTTTGATAACTTCATCTTTCTCAACTGCAGCTTGATCAAGTGAACATTTGTAGCTTCCTGATTCGATCTCTAACTCCTTAACTTTCTCAATTTTTTTGGAATTTGATTGTTCCAATGATGAAATCGTGTCTTTACACGCACTCAACTGTTCGTCTTTCTTGACAATTTCTCTCTCAGCATGTGTCATAACATTCTCCAATTCGGTTTTCTGTTCAACAATCTGCTCAAACGCAAGTTTCTATTGCTGCAACTCGTTCATTGCATCCTGCAAATCTTTCGAAACTGAACTCTTTTCATTAACTAAACACTCGATCCGTCTCCCGGTTTCCTTCTTCTCTTCAACCAAATCATCAATTCTACTCTTCATTTCCGCTTCATTATCCAAACTTGCAGCATACTTCTTCTCCAAATCAGCAATCTTCTCGCACATTAATCCCTCTTCGGTTCAATTAGGGCTTTAGGGCTTTAGTGATTTAAGGCTTGAGAGTGAAATTGATTCACTTAGGGCTTTAGTGTAATTTGGGTATTTTGATGTATTCGAACGTTGGGGAGTTTTGGGAGTATGTATAATACACAGCCGGTCCACGTAGGATGCCCATGTCATCGGATTTTGACAACTAGGACGACACATCAGCTTTTACCTAACGGATCCGTTAGTCGCGGACTGGTGGAATCAACGTATGTGAAAATTGGGATCGTTTCCAGCCAAAATGATAGTTGGGACCAGCGCCGACAAAAATAAAATAGTTAGGACAAATAAAAACCAATTTTCCTTTAAAGATAAAGGACAAACAGTGAAATTTGATACAAACATAAAGGATAATTTCTGTAATTCTATCCATAAATAAATAAGATGTTATAGCCCGTTTTAAAAATTATATGAGTTTGGTGAGACCCAAGACCTGTTTATATTTTTACCATAAAATTGTTTCTTATTTATAATAATATATTTTTTTTAAAAATCATATATTAATTTTTAATTTATCCCTATTTTATAAGATTTTTACATCAAATATTTGGTGAGATTAAGTTTTAATTTAATGAGATATTATAACCCGTTTAAGTAATATATGGGTTTGGTGAGACCCATACATGTGAATTCAGGTTAAATGCATGTGAAGCCACCATTTAAAAATCTAGCAATCTGGTAACTTCCATAAAAGGGGAGAGCGGTCACATCGCACACGTAGGATTTTTGAGTTTTTGTTTATATATATACTAGTTTTTATCCTTCGTATTACGGGGGTTGTTTTATATTATTTGTTTTAATATTTATTTATTTTTTGAATTTATATTTTTTTATTGTATGAAAGTTAATAATATATTATTTGTTTGATAATAAATTGTTTCACAAATAAATGAAATGTTATAACCCGGTTTAAAAGCTACATGGTTTTGATGAGATTCAAGACCCGTTTATTTCTTTTACTACTCCCTCCGTCCCTTTGAAATTGTTCACATTTCGTTTTTAGTTTGTCTCATTACAAATGTTCACTTTCAAAATTTATGAACTAATTTTCAAGTTTACCCTTACACAAATCAATCATTCAAACATTCTTAAATTTTGTCTTTTTATATTTATCAAGGGCATTATAGTCATTTGTTAATCAAAAAGTGTAATCATTCAAACTTTCTTAAACTTTGTGTTTTTCAAACTATGACACTTGTAAAGAGACGGAGGGAGTATAAATTGGTTTTTTAATTATAAATAATATTTATGAAAGTTAATGATATACTTATGGTTTGATGAGACCCAAGACCCGTTTATTTTTTTAGTATAAAATTGGTTTTTTAATTTAAATAATATATATATTTTTTAAAATAAATAAGATATTAATTTTTAGTATATCATATTTTATAGGATTTTTATATCAATAATTTGGTAAGAACAATTTTTAATTTAATGAGATTTTATAACCCGTTTAAGGAATATCTGGGTTTGGTAAGATCCATACATGAATTCGGGTCAAATGCATAAGAAGCCTCCATTTAAAAATCAAGCAAATCTGGTGACTCCAAAAAAAGAGGGAAGCGACCACATTGCGACAAGTATGATTTTTTTGTTTTCGTTTATATATATACTAGGTTTTATCCCCCATATTACGGGGGTTGTTTTATATTGTTTGTTCTAATATTTATTTATTTTTTGAATTTATATTTTTTTATTGTATGAAAGTTAATAATATACTTATGGTTTGATGATAAATTGTTTTACAAATAAATGAGATGTTATAACCCGGTTTAAAGCTATATGGTTTTGATGAGACCCAATACCCGTTTATTTTTTTACTATAAAATTGGTTTTTTTAATTATAAATAATATTTATGAAAGTTAATAATATACTTATGGTTTGATGAGACCCAAGACCCATTTATTTTTTTACTATAAAATTGGTTTTTTAATTTAAATAATATATATATATATATTAAAATAAATAAGATATTAATTTTTAGTATATCCTATTTTATAGGATTTTTACATCAATAATTTGGTGAGAATAATTTTTTATTTAATGAGATGTTATAACCCGTTTATGGAATACCTGGGTTTGGTAAGACACATACCCATGAATTCGGGTCAAATGCATGAGAAGCCTCCATTTAAAAATCAAGCAAATCTGGTGACTCCAAAAAAGGGGGAGCGACCACATCGCGACACGTAGGATTTTTATGTTTTCGTTTATATATATATAGATTATATATATATATATATATATATATATATATATATATATATATATGACTATTTCATTACGAAATCCTTGAAGTATTAAAAAGAGCCAATTTGCTCATAAGCACCGATTAGTTTTTGTTTTTTTATCATCATAACTTATTTGTAGTTTATGTGGTCCATTCATTAAACAAAATGCCCTTATACTCTCTCCCTAAAACATGACAATGAGAAAAAAAGTATAAATGACGATAAAAAACCTCGAAATCAACACATACGATTCACAAACAGCCAGACAGCCCCATCACAAAAGAGCATCAAATCAAATGCATCAACACTCAAAGGTATATGGAGCATAAATATAAAACTTTGACTTTAAGAAGTCAACCAGTCACAACTTCTAACTTGTCCCTTATGTATTTATATACGGACCGACCATAACCCATAGTAACCGACACAATTGTAGATTATCCGATCTGTTTCCCTTCTAGCTGATCTGCTACTTTTGAATTGTAACCAAAATTCTGATAATACCCCTTGGTATCAACTTGTAACATGAATGGTACGAATTGTGTTGCATTTTAATATACCAATTTTTCTCATATGATCCCTCCATATCATCACGTGGTAGATCAATGGCCATGCAATATATATTACCATTTTGCCCCTTGTCTCCATGGAAAAATACTTTATACATTTGAGCAATATTAATATAAAAAACCTAAATTAATCTGCATGGAAATCAAACTTGCTCCATGAATAAAAATCCATAATTTGACTATTTTGAAAAAAAAAAATCATACTTGATAAGTAGAAGAAAATTACCAGCGTGAAGTCCTTTTGCAATCTAAAAATGCTTTTAACAAGTGGTAAGTAGGTCCCATTTTGGTTGCCCTGCATATTTAGAATACAATAACGATCCAGAAGATAGTTTAGCTGATTTTTGTTCCAAAAATTTCCTCTGAAATGTGATACATTTGGTGATTAAGGATAAAACCTTATATAAAGATTATGGGGCAATTTCATAAAATATTAACCAAGTTTTAATAGTGTTCCAATTAGACCACTCAACTTTAAAAACTGTTCCAATTAAGTCACTCAATTTTCATATTTTATTAAATTAAAGGTTTTAACATGTTTTTCTAACGTTTTATTTTTTGTTTCACATAGGAAATCTTTTTATCTTTTTTTTTATGTTGACGTGAGTGGCGACGTGAATTCTATTTTTTATTTTTGAATTTTAATATAATTACCGGTTATTAATTTTTAAAAAATATACATATATTGCAAATTGTGATCCCCGCATCTTATCCTTCATTTCATTCTTAACAACCAAAAAAATCGGTGAGACTCGATTTGAAGATTACTGACCCGATTTGAGAAAAATATGAATGACCTAATTGAAACACTTTTGAAAGTTGATTACTATTCTATTAACATAATGAAAATATAACAGAGTGAAAATTTTTCCAAAACGTGTTCCCAACCGACTACTCTTAGCTGGAATATCGAACAAAAAGTGTTACAAACTTATCGCTGGAATCTCGAACCAGCCTGCATTGGACAATCAACAGAAGAAAACTTTGTTAAACTTTGGTCAAGAGTAGGTTGTTAAAAATCAGAAAGATACGGAGAGAATTATGAAAATAATAATTTTGTTCCAAACTAATTTGTAAGGCCATGGGGTATACTCTAACTCTTACAAAGGTTAAAATGATATGACACTTTAAAGATGGATTAAACCACTCCCCACTTGTGTTAAGTGTGCTAAAAAGGCCCATGTGTTATGCTTTTAACGGGTTAAAAGAAACAATATGCATTTACTATGTATTAATTACTAATTGATTTTTTATTTTAGTTATGTATTAATAGGAGAGAGATGGAGTTAAATGGGTTAAACAATTTTCTTTGAATGACTTGGAGTGAAAAAGAAAAAAATGAGTGATGTAGAACTTATGTGAAGTTAAGATGAGTTAGAATATACCTCATGGCCTAATAATCATTTTAGTTAAATGTAAATTAGAAATTCCTAAAATTATGCCTTTTATTTAATGGTTTTGGTAATCTTTATGATTTTATTGGTTTTGGTAATCTTTATGATTTTAAACATAATTTCAAAATGTGAAATTAATGGTAAAAGTCAATAATAAATTGTAATTATCATCTTTAATGTTTTGTAAGTTATTTTTAACCATATGTCAAAGTCTAGACCCCAAGACCTACTAGATAGATTGAATACAAAAATCAAACCTAAATTAAGGCTATGCATAGTTAAGGGGCTACAAATTGAGGCGTTTTGTGTCGTGTGGCACCTAGTCAGCAAGGGATGAGAACTTTTTTTTGGGGTGTAATGGTGTAAGGGCTACAATAGTAATATATATATATATATATATATATGTATGTATGTATGTATGTATGTATGTAGAGAATTGATTTCTTTTGAGAACCACTTTAAGTTTTATGAACTCGAAAGAACTCAACGTAACAATTTTTTTTTCGAATTTATTTTACACATGTGTAATACGTAAGTGTAAGTAATGTACCAAAAATTACAGTATTTTTTTACACACCAAATTGACTTTTTACAAATGTCTAACTAACATTTAAATTGTGTAATTATCAAAAATACTTATTCTCTCTCCTGCTTCATTTTTTAATTAGATTTGATCTCAGTCACATATTCCATATCATTTAATTAAATGTATGGTTCAGAATAGAGTTCTTAAAGTTCTTAAAACTCACCATGGTTCTCAAAATAACCCTCCCCTATATATATATCTATATATGGTAAGGATCCGAAGAGAACCCTTTACAAATTGAGAACTTTGAGAACCATTTTGGACCACTAAAAACACCTTTAAAAAAATATTTTAAAAAAATCATAAAACAAAAAATAATAAATTTTTTAAAAAAGTACAAAAACCAAAATTCTTATATTTCATTCCGGTTTCATTAAAAAAATAAAAAATAATAAAAAAAACAAAAAAAGAACGTCGTATTATACACATATGTATACTTTTATTTAATCTTTAGTTACGTAATATACACATATGTACAGTATCATTTATCTTAAATTATACACATGTGTACCAAAAAAACATGTAAATGTACATATATGTATATATTATACATATGTGTATATAATTTAGCTAAACCGGGTTTTTTATGAAACCGGGATGATAAAATAAGAATTTTGGTTTTTTTACTTTTTTGATTTTTGTGGTTTTTTTATTTTATGATTTTTTTTATTTTTGGGTTTTTTGTGGTCCAAAATGGTTCTCATAGTTCTCAATTTCAAAAAGGTTCTCTCATGATCATAATCCTATATATATATAACACTCATATTAATATAATAATAATATTTTCTTCTTCTTCCACGGCGATAAAAACCCACCGCCCCTGTAACACCCCAACCAAGAAAGGGCTGGCATGTCATTTTGCACGAAGGTATACAGAGACGGAAAACATAATTCCATTGCTTATAAATCTTCATAAGCATCCTAACATTTATTTCACTCTCTCCATCTCGCCCAAAGTAACCTGTGAACCTGAGAAGGGAAAAGTTTACGGAATGAGCCAAATGCCCAGTACGGAATAATAGACTCAAGCGCTAAAACATTTTTGATAAAAAGAAACGTTAAGTTTAAAAATATAGTTTATGACGGCGAAATCAAAACAGTTTTAGTAACAACAATGAAACATTTTTCTAAACATTACAGAACTAATAAAACAATCAGCGTAAACAGTAAGCCAAAACACTTTCGGATAAGTCAATCACAATAACTTCTGAGTAAGAATAGTAACAAATAATTCAGATCAATAGCAGATGATTCATAACGGTAACAAATAATTCATAACAATAACGGATACTTTAAACAATAACATATAGTTCATACGGATGTACCCATGAGCCGAATAGTAACAGAAACAGAGGTGACAATATACAGGGGGCCACTCCTGTATACCAATGATGTGCGAAAAGCTATATATAAATATTAATAACTAATTCTCACAATTCAACACTAAGTCTTAAATTTATAAAACCAAACAATCCTAACTAAACTTCACACAACCGGCAAGTGTACCGATCGTATGTAGTAAAGACTAAGGAAGTCCGAGTATCGAATACAAAGACACGTGAGAACGGCTCAGATAATTAACCCTAATCTAAGTCTTGCTTAAATAATATATTTATTTATTTTAATTATTTAAACTAACTTAACTTAACTAACGATGAAACTTAACGAAACTTGATGGTTGGTTAATTTGTATGTGTTTTAGTTCTTTTATTTATTAGTTTTAATCGTTTATTGTATGAACTTTGGTACTTCATACGTGCTTTTGTATTTCAAGTCATTGTTTGTTAAAGATGCTAAATTGGAGACTTGTACGAGCATGAAATGATATTTCGGGAAGATCGGAGCCACTAAACAAGTTGGTTGAAAGTCAGCTCCCAGAGTATGATGAGATAAAGGATGAAATTACGAGAACGTGGGCGAAAACGGCGAAGAAAACGGAGTTGAAACGAGAAAGATATGAAGAAAACAAGATTTTGGGAAAGTATCCCACCGTGGCCCACGGTCAACCCCGCCCAAAATCGGCCAGAAGCCACCGTACCGTGGCCTCTGACCCTCGGTGAAGCCATCGTGAGCCACGGTTGGACCATGGGCCACGGTCCAGTATGGCCAGACAGCCACCGTGACCCACGGTGGACACCGTGGGCCAAGGTCCGGAGTTCGTAACAACATATTTAAAAGGGTTTTTGGCTGCATTTTGACCTATCTTTCATTCCATCTCATTCTTGGCGGCTGGAGGCAATTTCCGGCAGCTCCAAGAGGCAATTTCCACCACCATAGCTCGTGCCAAGACCCTACATATGATTCATATCATCCGTATTGAAGATGCAATGATATCAAGTCTCAGCTAATCTCCTAAAATCGCACCCGAGATGTATAATTTGTAATCTTTACAGTTTTTCTCATATGATTAAGAACACTTGTGTATTATTATTGATGATTGATATATGATTATTGATGTTTGGTATTTCTGTGTGTTCGGTCGGTTTAGGTTTACGTTGGTCTGAACGATCTGTTACCAGTTGCTAGATAATTAATCATATAATTGTTTGGTTAGATTGAATACCATAAAACATACAATTGCCCTTAACTGAGTCACACTGGCAAGGACTGTTTAATAACCAGTGTAGTGTGTAAAGTAATTGTTGATGTCTAAGGTTTTGTCTGATTGATCAGTTTTCAGTTGATCGTTAATAATTAATCTGTTAGGTTGCATGAGAAAATTGTTAGTTGATTACTTGAATTCCCGGTTGTGATTTGCTTTGTTAACTATTTGAAATTCGTTTATTTGTTCGTTGCTTAGTTTTCTAAACTCACTTTAATTGCTTGTGTGATCAGCACTAAAATTTACTTCATAATATTAAGTTTGTACAAGAATTACATTGACCACATACTCCTGGTGGATACGATACCTTACTTATCCTATCTATATAGTTTAACTAGGTTTTTGCATGACTCGAACGACGGTCATCAAAATGACGCCGTTGCCGGGGAGTTAGTGCGCTTAGTGTTTTTCGTGATATATGATTTTTGTGTTTAAATTAGTTTTAATTTTAGTTTTATTTTATAATTGTCAGTTTTTATTTTATTTTTTTATTATATTTTTTTATTTTACGCGGGTTGTGTTAGTGTGCAGGTAACAGGTTTATGCACACTCGCCATTCAGGCAGACAGTCACCGTTAGTTTTCGAGCCCGAAATCGAGAGGTTAGCTCGGCAGAACCGAGTTTAGAACAGGAATTCAGAAATGGAAGGCCAAAATCAAAACCAAAACCAGAATCAAAACCAGAACCAAAACCAAGACCTACTCCCACAAAATAACGCAATCTACCCAGATAACATACCTCCACCACCAAATGTCAATCACCAAAATAACCAAAACAACTCAGTTCGTGCCTCTAGAACAAAAACCGAAACCTTAACATAGACTTTGATGAAGCCGGACAAGTAGTCCCAGCCAATAACCGCAATCGCCGGGTTCGGGTGAATATTGATGATGTTCAACCGAGTATCCCGACTGAAGATGAGGCTGAAGAGGAAGGGAATAATGCGGACCGAGGTGTAGAGGTTGAGGAGGAAGTTAATCGGTGGGTTAGACGGAATCGGGCAGTCGAGCCCGAGAATGAGGATGTCGAGCACGAGGATGTTGGTGATGATAACTGGGATAATGAGGTAGAAGAACCAGTTAATCGAAGACGGACGAAACCAGTTAACAGAAACAGAAGGGGTCAAGTCAGTGTGAATCGGGCGGAACAGCCCGAAAGAGTTCGGAATATTCAGGTTAATCGGGGCGGTTTTGTGAACTCCGGAGGGGCCAGGAGGAGCATCCCCTTTAACATAGTTCCGGGTCGTCAAACTTTTAAGTCCCGACCCACGTACATTAACATAGTTCCTCATTTTCACGGGATGGCTTCGGACGACCCATATTCTCATCTATTAGACTTTTCAGCTGTTTGCGGGTCTATCGGAAATGGTACGTTTGATCAAGACGAGGTTAGGTTGCGGTTGTTCCTGTTTTCTCTGAAAGACAAAGCTAAACTCTGGTTCAATTCACTACCGATTAACAGCATCAGAAATTGGGCCGAAATGCAACAAGTGTTTCTGAACGAGTATTATTCACAGTCTAAGACGAGCGAGGCCCGTATGGAAATTCTCCATTTCTCACAGTTAATAGGCGAATTGTTCCATGAAGCGTTTACCAGATTCAAAGACATGATCAGAAAATGCCCTCATCACCAAATCGAGCTATGGGAACTAGTATAGTGTTTTGTTGATGGTTTGACATACGAGGACCGGAAACTCTTAAAGGCCTCGTGTAATGGTCAGTTGCTAAATCAGCTTGAAGAGGATGATTGGGAATTTTGGGAATTCATGTGTGAAGATTCAAAGGCAGCTGAGAGACGAAGACGTGGTAATTCCTCCAAATCGGTTAAGTCAGTAACGAGCGAGTCAGAAAGGATTGCAGAGTTATAATGTGAACTGGCTGGGTATAGGAAGAGTAAGAAAAAGGAAGTCGGGAAAGTTGGTGTGAAATTCCCGGTTTCTAAAGATTGTGGTGAACTCGGACATAAGGCAGAAAATTGTCCCGAGTTTTATGATGACAGGAGGATGAGACCGAGGAGATTAATTATGCTTACGGGGATTCCAAGGGCGAATGGTTCAATTCAAACACCTATCACCCGGGCCTGAGGAACCACCCGAACTTTCGATACGGCAACGCGTCTACTCAGTTGAACTGAATTTTCAGGGAACAAGCCAGAACAGGTTGCAGGGTAATTACCGCCAGAGCGGTTATCAGCAGGGTTCGTATAATCAAAATCGGGGAAATTCTTCGGGTAATCGGGACCAGCAGAAAGTGTCCTTGGGAAATGCGGATGAGTCGGTGCACTCAAAGTTTGACGCGTTATTGAAAGTTATGAGTGATCATAAAGCTTAAACGAAGCAACAATTCAAAATTACGAGATAAATCGTCAGAGACAATGTTTGTGACACTCGTCAATTTCAGGTTAACTCCGTTAATCCGAACTCCGTTAATTCAAACTTAAGATCACACAAACTGTAACGCATATCTCATTACATTTAAACTAGGGTTTAAATGACGCATGACAATCACTACACAAGTAGTCTTTCGGAATTTCACCGAAACACACACACGAGTCGACTCAAATCGTTGGTGAACAAACGACAAATATCAAAACAATAAGTATTTGACAAGTATGTGTTAAGTCTACGTGTTACTTGATATTTATATGTAAGACATTAATTCAAGATGCAAAAGCCTATTTTATGCTAGAAATCGAGTAACTAGAAGTTCAAGGGGTTAAGTGTAACATAGTAAATAATATAACCAAGTTATTACACAACCATAATCCCTCCCTCCCCTTGTACGATCGTTCTTCCCCCTCCCTCTCTTAGCAGCCGTAACACACACAGCACACACACCTACATGTATTTTTCAAGTTTTGTTGGAGGATTCAAGGTGCAAGATAGGTAATTAACATCCCCTATTGCTATTCTAATGATTCAATTATGATATTGAGCATGTTAATAAAAACCCTAAATCTTGAAAGTGATTATTGAAGATGAGTTAGGGTTTAATTATGTGTTTGTTGATGATTGCTAGTGAATTGATAACTAGTTATGTTGTTATTGATTGTTAATTACATGTTTCTTGAAATTGAACTTTGAAGTAAAACCCTAATTGTGTATGTAAAGTGAAATTGAGATGCATGGTTGGTGAATTATGCATCTAGAGGGTTGTATGTATGAGTTATAGTTCATAGGTTAATGATATGTTGAGTTTTGATGAAAACTGATGCTAGACATATTATAGAATTCGTGTTTAAATGACTGTAACTCGATGTTAATTACATGTTCTGAAGTGATTTTTGATTCTATGGTGTAGTAGTTCGAGTATAGTTTCTAAAGAGTCCAAATTTGTAATATTTGGACGTGTAAAAGTTAGTTTTTATTATTTTACAAATCTGTTGTGCAAGTCTAATTCGGGAAGCCTGCTGGTAAGCGGTTTTGCGATTAAGATATCTCATAAACGACAAAACCAAATGGGTTGGCTCCACTTCTAGAAGTTAATATTTTGAGTTAGGAATCTAACCCAATTTGTCTTGCATTAATTGGATTTGTCATTTAACAGGAATAACAAATAACATTCTGTTGCGCATGATAATGATTGCTGTGTGTTTGCTGTGGTGTTTTGATCATTGTGATAAAACTATAAATGATTAAAATATATATTAAGAAACCTAACTCACGTGTGATTCTGTGATGATTTTTTGTGATTTATTTGACATGTTAGAATTTATTAAATAGAGTAATCTTGTCGAGTGAAAATCTGCATGGACAATTTAGCTGCTGGATTACTTGAATTATCATGAAAAGTGCATAACTGATCGATATTTGCTATGTTTTGACCAAATTTCCCTTGTGAGGGATATTTGCTAGTAATGTACAATGTTAATACTTAACACTTAAGTAGTTGCTCACACATGTAACGTATCACAAACGTGTTTGTCGAGTCGCACTTATTTCACAAATGGAACACGAATCGCATCTCATGCATAAGTTGTATGTGTCGAGTATAGGGACTCACTCGTAGTATAAACACTTATAAAATCTCATTTTTGTTTTAGAGCACTAGTGAGGATTTTTCTGTGATGCACACCTTTCTCGGATCTTTTTGGTTATCTTCGCAAACAGTGAGTTTCACGTCCCCTTTTTACTCTTTTTAAACGCTTTTATTTGAGGGAGATAACATACTCCAACGTTGTAGATTTTGTTAGTTTTTATATATCACTTGTAAGGCTAAGTGGCAAACAAACCAACCAAAATCCTTCATAACATCGAACCGGTTAATATTTCTATAATAGCGAGTCACTGTTGAGTAGCACTACTGGGTTTGACAAACCTCACCCAACTCTAAACTCGACTGTAGGTCTAGTGGGTGTAATCTATGCTAACACATTACCATGATCTTGGTTGACATGGTGGCAAGGCAATTGATAAACAGTCAGCTTCGGTGTCGAACACTTAGTAATACATGCTTGATAGGTTAGCTACCTATTGATATATAATTGACTTAACACTATCTGGTAACGCAAACGCAAACGCAAATGCAAACGCTTTAATTATTTAAACCTGTGAACTCACCAACCTTGTGTTGACACTTTTAGTATGTTATTCTCAGGTAGCCGAGGCGGGCATGCGGTATAGGAACATGCATTCGCTAAACACCATTGTTTTAAAAACTTCTTTTAATTTTTTTCTTGACAACTTGTGTTTTTAAGTCGTCCTGTGTGGCGCAACTGTTTGGTTTACAATTTACGCTTCCGCACTTATACTTAAGACTTGATGTCTTCGTTGTTTGAAAATTGTATTTACTGTGTTTGATTTAACTAATGATTCCGATCCTGTTGGTTCATACCCTCTGACGGTAAAACTCCGTTAGTGGATTTTGAGGGTGTGACAGATTGGTATCAGAGCCATTGGTTATAGCGAACTAGAATTGCATTCATACTAGACTATAACCGCAAAGACCCATTAGTTATGATCTTACGCACTACATATATAAGTATATATTATATATTTAGTTACTCATTCTTTATCTCTTTACCTCATTCACTCATACGCACGTAACCCATACCCGATTAATCCTGTAAGGATGTCAACGCCATCATCATCATCCACCCTGGTGTCTCACGCCCAAGGCAAGGAACCGCAACTTCTCAACTCATCACTACCCCAAGTAGCCCAACACTGGTAGCCCCCGCACCGAAGAGACATCTCCCATCTAGAGACGTGTACGAGGACAACGGTGACGAGAGCTGGTACCCGAGTCTGATCGAGCGGATCGTTTACCTTGAGCAAGCTCTACCGCTACCTCTCCCGGGCTATCCTATGTCCTTCAAAACACTACCACCCCTAACCCAACCAATGGAGCGCGCTTTCGCAGCTCTCGCCTCCTATTTGGATCGTGAAGTCGACATTATGCACTCGATGAGAGCGAATGTTACTGGATTGATAGGGGATGGAGCTGAGGCTAGGAAGAGAATTTCCTACCTGACTGAAGCCATGAAGGAAGTTCAGGATGCTCATGTTCAGCTAATGAAGCTAGTGATCAAGATGCAATCATAGATGATAGACTTGCAGGATGAAGTTAGAGACGCAAGAGGTCATACAGCAGTAGCTCTAGCTCGTTGTGAGACACTAGGGGCGCAAATTGATCCGAACGCAGCAGGACCGGAGTTCAAGCCGGAGTCTGTACTTTCAAGAACTATCTAGACGGCAAACCTAATTCATTTGACGGCACTAAGGGAGCCATAGGTTTCCTGCGTTGGGCCGAGAAGGCAGAGTCAGCTTTCGAGATGTGTAACTGTCCACCAGCCAGCAGGGTCAAGTTTGCTGCTGGAACACTGCAAGATTCCGCCATCACCTGGTGGAACTCTAATGTGCAGAATTCTTGGGTTGGAATTGGCAAATGCTATGAACTGGGAGGAATTCAAGAACATGATGCGAGAAGAGTATTGTCCTAGAGAGGAAATCTCGAAGCTGGAATCGGAATTTTGGGCGTTAAAGATGGTGGGTTATGAGATTGAAGCCTACACCACCCGTTCCCACGAACTGGCGGTGATGTGTCCGCGGATGGTAGATCCGCCAAATAAGAGAATCGAGATGTTTATTGATGGTTTGGTACCCCAGATTCAGGGTATAGTGACGTCTTCCAAACTGGCTACTATTGAGCAAGCGATCCGAATAGCCCACAAGCTGACAGATCAAGCAGTGGCACAAGGTGCGCTACCACCTAGAGGTTCCACCTCGAAAACCCGTGACAACTCAAGCACTGACAACAACAACAACAAAAACAACTCTGGGAATGGAAAGAGTAAGTTTAACAACACCAGGTCCTCATCATCAAACCCTCCACAACAACAATACTACCGTAAACCCGAACTCGCTCGGAACTCCAATAATCAGGGTTCCAACAATAACAACAACGGTGGCGGATAGGGTTCGAGTGGCTATAATGGAAAGTACCCGAAGTGCAACAAGTGCAACTATCACCATGCTGGCCCATGCGACCGTATCAAGCGTTTGCGATGCGGTAAATTGGGTCATCAGGCCAAGGACTGTAGGGGAGACCTAGCGGCTAAGTGTGCTCCTAAACAGCCTACAGCAACGAAAGGGTGCTTTGAGTGTGGTCAAGAGGGTCACTTCAGGAAGGATTGTCCCAAAGTGAAGCAGAATGAGAACAATGGAGGCAATAACAGTGGTGGGAGCAGTGGTAAAGGTAGAGCTTTCGTCATTGGGGCGGGCCAGGCCCGCAGCGATCCGAATGTGGTTACCGGTAAGTTCTCTGTGAACGACGGTTTTGCTTCTGTTTTGTTTGAAACTGGAGCAGATAGGAGTTTTGTATCGAAAGCCTTTAGTAGATTCTTAGACTTAACTCCAACCCCATTAGATGATAAGTTTCCTATTGAATTAGCTTACAGTAAGTCTATAAAAACAACTCATGTACTAGCGGGATGTAAGTTGAAACTGTCAGGTCATACCTTCGATATCGACCTAATACCCTTTACGCTTGGTAGTTTCGACATCGTTGTCGGCATGGACTGGCTATCCGAGAATAGAGCTGAGATTATATGTCACGACAAGATAGTCCATATCACTACCCCTTCAGGCGAAATCAGCTCGATACAGGGCGAGAAGAACGGCATGACTACAAGCGTCATTACCCTCATGAAGGCGCAGAAATATTTACGAAAGGGTCATCCGGTGATTTTAGCTCATATTGTCGAGAAACCCGCGGAGGAGAAGCGAATCGAAGATATACCGATTGTGAGATTTTTCGGAAGTCTTCCAGGAGGATTTTCCTGGACTCCCACCTATTCGACAAGTCGAATTCCAAATCGAATTAGCCCCCGGTGCTGCACCCATAGCAAGAGCCCCGTATCAGCTCGCACCGGCGGAGCTTCAGGAGTTGTCCACTCAACTACAAGACTTGTTGGATAAAGGTTTCATCCGACCTAGCTCATCACCATGGGGAGCCCCTGTCTAATTTGTTCGAAAGAAAGACGGGACTTTCCGCATGTGCATCGATTACCGGGAGCTGAACAAGGTGACGATCAAAAACCGTTATCCCCTACCCCGAATTGATGATATGTTAGACCAGCTTCAAGGATCGAGTTACTACTCGAAGATCGATCTGAGATCTGGTTACCATCAGTTAAGAGTGCGCGAAGAAGACATTTCAAAAACGGCTTTCAGAACTCGGTACGGTCACTACGAGTTTTCGGTTATGCCTTTTGGCTTAACCAACGCACCAGCTGTATTAATGGATCTCATGAACAGAGTATGCAAGGCATACCTCGACAAGTTTGTGATTGTTTTCATTGATGATATCCTCGTTTACTCCAAAAACAAGACCGACCATGAAGAACACCTGAGGTTAATCCTGGAATTACTAAAGACGGAACAACTGTACGCTAAACTCTCGAAATGCGAATTTTGGCTTCGCGAGGTTCACTTCTTATGGCATGTGATCAATGAGAATGGTATCCATGTCGATCCCGGCAAGGTAGAGGCCATCAAAAACTGGGAAGCACCTAAGATTCCGACCGAGGTGTGACAATTCCTAGGACATGCTGGCTACTACTGACGTTTCATCGAGGGATTTTCAAAGATTGCCCAACCTCTCACCGCATTGACACACAAGGGTACTAAGTACAATTGGGGTGACGCGCAGGAATCTGCCTTCCAATTGTTGAAAACCAAACTCTGTAGCGCCCCTATCCTAGCCCTCCCCGAGGGAACGGAAAACTTTGAAGTGCACTGTGATGCATCGATACAGGGTCTCGGTTGCGTGTTGATGCAACTCGAGAAAGTTATAGCCTATGCCTCTCGACAGCTACAGATCCACGAGAAGAACTACACGACCCATGACTTGGAACTCGGAGATGTGGTGTTTGCTCTTAAGATATGGAGGCATTACTTGTACGGTACCAAGTTCACCATTTACACCGACCACAAGAGTCTCCAACATATCTACGATCAAAAGGAGTTGAACATGCGTCAGCGTCGTTGGGTCGAGCTACTTAAGGATTATGACTGTGCCATAATGTACCACCCAGGAAAGGCCAATGTAGTGGCCGATGCTCTAGGCAAGAAAAGAAACCGATAAGCCTAGACGAGTGCGAGCATTACAACTCACAATTCACGCCAACTTACCTGATCAGATTCGTGATGCTCAACTCGAAGCGTTGAAAGATGATAACCTCCAATCAGAACTCATGCGGGGCATGGATAAGCAGCTTGAAACCAAATCGGACGGGGTCCGATATTTCGAAAACCGGATTTGGGTCCCTCAATATGGAGAGTTGAGAACTCTAGTGATGGACGAAGCACACAAATCCCGATATTCCATTTACCCTGGCTCAGATAAAATGTACCATGACCTAAAGGCACTTCACTAGTGGCCAAACATGAAAGCCAACATTGCCACCTACGTAAGCAAATGCTTGACTTGTGCAAGAGTCAAAGTGGAATATCAGAAACCATCTGGTCTGCTATAGCAACCGGAACTCCCAACATGGAAATGGGAACACATTTCCATGGATTTCATCACGGGATTACCCAAAACACCGACGGGATGCGATACCATCTAGGTGATCGTTGACTGGTTGACTAAGTCTGCGCATTTCTTAGCGATCAAGGAATCGGACAAAATGGAAAGACTGACTCGCATCTACATGAAAGAAGTAGTGTCCAGACACGGAGTGCCTGTCTCGATCATATCTGATCGAGATTCTCGTTTCACTTCGCACTTCTGGAAGTCACCACAAAGCGCACTAGGCACCCGCCTGGATATGAGCACAGCATACCATCCTCAAACGGATGGGCAAAGTAAACCCACCATTCAGACTTTGGAAGACATGTTGCGTGCATGGGTGTTGGATTTCGAAAAAAGTTGGGAACCTCACTTGACCTTGGTAGAGTTTTCGTATAATAACAGCTACCATGCAAGCATTAAAGCAGCGCCGTTTGAAGCGTTGTACGGACGGAAGTGTCGGTCACCCCTTTGCTGGGCAGAAGTGTGTGATAGCCAAATCATTGGTCCAGAATTAGTACTTGAAACCCCTGAAAATATTGTCCAAATCCGAAACCGCATAGCAGCAGCACGAGATCGCCAAAAGAGTTACGCCGACAAGCGCCGAAAACCTCTGGAATTCCAAGTGGACGACCAAGTTTTACTCAAAGTCTCACCTTGGAAAGGTGTAGTTCGCTTTAGAAAGCGAAAAAAACTCAACCCACGAATCGTTGGCCCATACCGGATAACCAAACGCGTTGGTCCGGTAGCATACCGATTGGATTTACCAACAGAACTCAGTGGCGTACATAACGTTTTCCATGTATCCAACGTGAAGAAATGCCTTTCTAACGAAACACAAGCAGTTCCTTTGAGCGAGTTGCAAGTTGATGAACAGCTACGCTTCATCGAAGAACCAGTCGAAGTTTTGGATTGGGAAACCAGAACACTCAAACACAGCAAGATTCCCATCGTCAAAATCCGTTGGAACTCGAGACGTGGACCAGAGTTCACGTGGGAACGCGAGGATCAAATGATGAAAAAGTATTATCACCTTTTTTGAAGGGTTGACCAAACGCCGAAAACCGCGAAAGTCGACCGTCAGAATTCACCGGAGGTATGAAATAAATTTCGGGACGAAATTTCTTTCTACTAGGGGATGATATGACAAACTAAAAAATTTTTGCCTTTTTCAGACACCCATCGCGACTTGACTCAAATTTTCGTGACGAAAATTCTTTCAACATGGGAATGATGTGACACCCGTCAATTTCAGGTTAACTCCGTTAAATCGAACTCCGTTAATTCAAACTTAAGATCACACGAACTGTAACGCATATCTCATTGCATTAAAACTAGGTTTAAATGACACATGACAATCACTACACAAGTAGTCTTTTGGAATTTTACCGAAACACACACACGAGTCGACTCAAACCGTTGGTGAACAAACGACAAATATCAAAACAATAAGTATTTGACAAGTATGTGTTAAGTCTATGTGTTACTTGATATTTATATGTAAGACATTAATTCAAGATGCAAAAGCCTATTTTATGCTAGAAATCGAGTAACTAGAAGTTCAAGGGTTAAGTGTAACATAGTAAATAATATAACCAAGTTATTACACAACCCTAATCCCTCCCTCCCCTTGTACGATCGTTCTTCCCCCCTCCCTCTCTTGGCAGCCGTAACACACACAACACACACACCTACATGTATTTTTCAAGTTTTGTTGGAGGATTCAAGGTGCAAGATAGGTAATTAACATCCCCTATAGCTATTCTAATGATTTAATTATGATATTGAGCATGTTAATAAAAACCCTAAATCTTGAAAGTGATGATTGAAGATGAGTTAGGGTTTAATTATGTGTTTGTGGATGATTGCTAGTGAATTGATAACTAGTTATGTTGTTATTGATTGTTAATTACATGTTTCTTGAAGTTGAACTTTGAAGTAAAACCCTAATTGTGTATGTAAAGTGAAATTGAGATGCATGGTTGGTGAATTATGCATCTAGAGGGTTGTATGTATGAGTTATAGTTCATAGGTTAATGATATGTTGAGTTTTGATGAAAACTGAAGCTAGACATATTATTGAATTCGTGTTTAAATGACTGTAACTCGATGTTAATTACATGTTCTGAAGTGATTTTTGATTCTATGGTGTAGTAGTTCGAGTATAGTTTCTAAAGAGTCCAAATTTGTAATATTTGGACGTGTAAAAGTTAGTTTTTATTATTTTACAAATCTGTTGTGCAAGTCTAATTCGGGAAGCCTGCTGGTAAGCTGTTTTGCGATTAAGATATCTCATAAACGACAAAACCAAATGGGTTGGCTCCACTTCTAGAAGTTAATATTTTGAGTTAGGAATCTAACCCAATTGGTCTTGCATTAACTGGATTTGTCATTTAACGGGAATAACAAATAACATTCTGTTGCGCATGATAATGATTGCTGTGTGTTTGATGTGATGTTTTGATCATTGTGATAAAACTATATATGATAAAAATATAAAAATATTTTTAGAAACCTAACTCACGTGTGCTTCTGTGATGATTTTTTCGTGATTTATTTGACATGTTAGAATTTATTAAATAGAGTAATCTTGTCGAGTGAAAATCTTCCAGGACAATTTAGCTGCTGGATTACTTGAATTATCATGAAAAGTGCATAACTGATCGATGTCTGCTATGTTTTGACCAAATAGCCCTTGTGGGGGGTATTTGCTAGTAATGTACAATGTTAATACTTGAAAATTAAGTAGTTGCTCACACATGTAACGTATCACCAACATGTTTGTCGAGTCGCACTTATTTCACAAATGGAACACGAAACGCATCTCATGCATAAGTTGTATGTGTCGAGTATAGGGACTCACTCGTAGTATAAACACTTAGAAAATCTCATTTTTGTTTTAGAGCACTAGTGAGGATTTTTCTGTGACGCACACCTTTCTCGGATCTTTTTGGTTATCTTCGCAAACAGTGAGTTTCACGTCCCCTTTTTACTCTTTTTAAACGCTTTTAGTTGGGGGAGATAACATACTCCAACGCTGTAGATTTTGTTAGTTTTTATATATCACTTGTAAGGCTAAGTGGCAAACAAACCAACCAAAGTCCTTCATAACATCGAACCGGTTAATATTTGTATAATAGCGAGTCACTGTTGAGTAGTACTACTGGGTTTGACAAACCCCACCCAACTCTAAACTCGACTGTAGGTCGAGTGGGTGTAATCTTGGCTAACACATTACCATGGTCATGGTTGACATGGTGGTAAGGCAATTAATAAACAGTCAGCTTCGGTGTCGAACACTTAGTAATACATGCTTGTTAGGTTAGCTACCTATTGATATATAATTGACTTAACACTATCTGGTAACGCAAACGCAAACGCAAACGCAATCGCTTTAATTATTTAAACCTGTGAACTCACCAACCCTGTGTTGACACTTTTAGTATGTTATTCTCAGGTAGTCGAGGCGGGCATGCGGTATAGGAACATGCATTCGCTAAACACCATTGTTTTAGAAACTTCTTTTAATTTTTGTCTTGACAACTTGTGTTTTTAAGTTGTCCTGTGTGGTGCAACTGTTTGATTTACAATTTACGCTTCCGCACTTATACTTAAGACTTGATGTCTTGGTTGTTTGAAAACTGTATTTACTGTGTTTGATTATAACTAATGATTCCGATCCTGTTGGTTCACACCCTCTGACGGTAAAACTCAGTTAGTAGATTTTGAGGGTGTGACAATGTTGAAGCAGATTGGTCAGCTCGCTGCAGACGTGACAAAGTTACAGAAGAATGCGGGCCAACTCCCGAGTGATACTACAATCAACCCGAACCACTATTCCTCTAGCTCCAGGAAGGAAAACAATGTGCACATCAATGCGGTAAGTCTTTTACCTAATTTTGAAATTTCTAGTGTTGAGATTAATTCACCACCACAGTTTGTGGAAGGGGTGGTGGAAGATGTTAGTGATGAGAGTGATTGTGTTGGTCAAAATGAAACGATTTTCCAAAATAGCTCAAAATTAAAAGCAAATGAACATCTTTTTGTGAAAATTGTTCTTGTGATAAATGTTTTAATGAAAAATTGACCAACACAATGGATGAAGGGGTGGAGAATAATACCACCTCAATTAAACTCCAAGACCCTGGAGTGCCGCTTTTATCTATTCAAATTGGGGAATTTAAAACTGATCGGGCACTTTTAGATCTTGGAGCATGTTTTAGAATCATGCCTGGTAGTTTATATGATCAGTATGAATTTGGCCCATTAGAAAGGGTAAACACCACCGTGGTGTTGGCGGACCAAACTCATACACTTCCTCTAGGCATGGTGACTAATGTAATGGTTCAGGTGGAGGAATTTTTCTACCCAGTTGACTTTCTTTTACTTGACTATGCTAAACGTGTGAATAATGCACAACCACAAGTCATATTGGGTAGGCCATTCCTTTCCACAGCACATGCGGTGATTGATTGTGCTAATGGGATATTGGAAATTAAGTGTGGAGATTGTGATAAACGGTTACCATTGTTTGATAATGCTACTAACCATGTTGTTGACCAGTGTGAATCCTTGAGGAAGGATCACACAAAAGAGAAATGTCTTGTGACTGACAGGAATGAGCTAAGGAGTAGAATGGAAGAGAAAGGTAGCCGACCAAGGAAGAAGAAAGTGAGACATCCACCCAACCAAAATGATCAAGACTAGAGACCGAGGATGTTCGGGCCAGATCTTGGCCTATCGGAAGACTGGCAACAAATGATTGAAGAAAAGCGTGCTTATAATGAGAAGGTTGCACGTGAGCGGGCCAGACGCCCACCTCGAATCTCATAAAATTTTCAAAAGGGTGGTATTTGTACATTTAGTATATTTTTAGTTTGCAATTTTTATTTTATATTAATAATTGTTTTTGAAGCATACCATCATAGCAAAAGCTAAGTGTGGGGATACTACACTAGAAAAATTGGGATTTTGATGTGTTCGCTACCCAGAGTGCTTTCGTGTTCTTTTTGCTGTGGTTAATCCAGGTACATGTATATTTTGTTGTATTTGGAACTTTGTGGGTGTAGTTCACTATAAACCTTCACGAGACCCCACTCGTCCTCCTGGGTTACCGGGAGGTTTAAAGGGCTTGTTGCATACGCTAAATGCAATCGTGATTCCTACGAAAGTGAATGCTTCTTTGGCATTTTACAATACATAACTTTTCTCACAATCATTTGGTTTTTGGAACAACTTTTAATGATACATTTTCAAAACATACCTCTCTTTTTCTTTTTTTTTTCTTCTTTTTTTTCCTTTTTTTCTTTTTTTATATCACCCTAAAGTATATAACTATTTCTAAGCTTGTAAAAAGATGGACATGTAATGGTGTGCTAGTTTGAGAGAATATAAGTCTTACCATCTCAATTTTTTAAGATTATGGTAATCCTCCCTAAGCATCGAAATTCGGTTTCACCGTTTTTCAAATTATTAGACATATAAAATTTGCTAATGAGGACTATTAAAGCTAGTTGGGCCTACCGACACATCCCAAATCAGACATGCAAACCATCTCTTCTTTTATTATTATATTATATTTTTCAAAAGTTCTGAGAGCTAGTTAACACAACGGTAATAATATCAATTTCTGCTTAACATAGAAGAAAAACAATTTTCAAGGGACATTTTTCTTTAAAAAAAAAATTAACTCCCAGGATTTTCAATATTCTTTTATTTTCCTTAAAAATGAAAACATCAGTTCCCCATCCCCACACTTAAAGTTCACATTGTCCCCAATATGAGACAAGGAAAAGACAAAACTACACATAAAGAAAAATAAAGTGGAACAGACTCCCCTGGTATATGTGATCATGCAAGTGTGCGGTGAATCATGTTCCTCACCCTCCTATTCGAACGCAAGCTTAAAACTCCAGTGCTCTCTATCAAGATATCACTAACGAATGAAAGCGGCAACCCTTAAGCAAATTGCATCCTCACACTTGATTAAAACTCCAGCTCATCAACCGTCATCAACCAACCAAGGAATAACCTGCAAGTAAGAGAAGAAACACCAAGCAAAACTAGGAAATAAAAATAAAAATGAAAATAAAATAATAAGGAAAGATATTACCGGGTTGCCACCCAGGAAGCGCTAAGTTTATTGAATAGTCTTCAGCCGGACTCGCTCCCGAAACCTAAATCAGGAGGCTTCTCCTTTATCCTCTTCCCATCAATACTCCTCAACACTCTCCTCTTACAACTGGTCGGGAAGAAACCAGCTGCACCGCTCTCATGGGCCCAAACATACAACGTGAACTTGGCCCACCAACTCGTAGACTCCCCCAAAAATGATTCCTTGAAGTGAAACAGGAGTAACGAGCTCTTCTGCACACCATGATCTCTGAGCCTAGTTTTTAACCAACTTTTTAAACCTTGACACGTCCCGAATGGAGATTGAGTACGGTTCATGTTTTGGTTTTTTACAATCAAAGTGCAATGGTAGGAAGACCGAATCACCAACCACCTCATGGCTCTTCTCACAAGGCTCCTTCTTGACCCCCACACTTGGCTCGTTATATAGTAAATTTTCGAGCAACTTCAAATCACCAAGTGGGTCAAACTCTCCATCATCTATCACTGTAAAATCCACCAACTCATCACAAAACTCACCCCTTAACTCTTCCTCCCATGAAGGAACATACTCCTTTGACTGCTTTTCCATCCCCACATTCTCAAATTCGATAATCGGCTCACTAAGTTGTGACTGACTCATTAAACCAAACCGGATTCCATCTAAAGCTTGTTGGGTCGGAAATGGGGAATTTGGATTTGTATCATGGATGATGCGCAACCACTCAAACATTACCTCATCCGGATCTGGTATTTGCTCAATGAATTCACCGGATGAGTTATTATAACCCAGAAAATTCCCCCTTAAATCAAACATCAAACGTAACCGGGGTTTCACTCAATTTTTCGCTTTGCAGTCCAAAATCCTTTGTATCTCCATCTGCCAAATGGTGTAACGTTTTTGTTCTTTGAAGCCATTCCCGTAAGTCTCCATTACTACACACTTAAACATAAACGGATCACGGGCACCAGATAGTAGTAGACAGAATTAATTAGAAATAAAATTAAACTATTTAAAAGAAAACTAAAATAAACTATATTAATCTAAATATATCTACAAAACTATAAAAAGCAAGTCCTCAACTCGGGTCGTTCTCCAATCGCCTCATACCGTGTCCCCAGCAACGGCGCCAAAAACTTGATGTGCCAAAAGCTATATATAAATATTAATAACTAATTCTCACAATTCAACACTAAGTCTTAAATTTATAAAACCAAACAATCCTAACTAAACTTCACACAACCAGCAAGTGTACCGATCGTATGTAGTAAAGACTAAGGAAGTCCGAGTATCGAACACAAAGACACGTGAGAACGGCTCAGATAATTAACCCTAATCTAAGTCCTGCTTAAATAATATATTTATTTATTTTAATTATTTAAACTAACTAAATTTAACTAACTTAACTTAACTAACGATGAAACTTAACGGAACTAATGATAATATGAAAAGGAATCACCTAGGTAGGATGACTTAAAGATAGTAAGATGACACGGGTGCTAACATGTGGTTGAAACCAGAGTTCTAAAGATGAGCTAACATAGGTGAGGTCGAGGCAACCGGGTCATATGGTCAGTTTCACCAGAAAACCCTAAGGACGTCTAGATAGCTTTTAATTCATTTTTGTTAATCTACGTACCCTAATAACTCATCACTTGGTCCATGTCTAAGTTACAAATCTCACTAAGGCTCAATCTAATTACAAACCTACGAGAAGAGGGGTAATTCAATACTAAAGACAAAATAACTCAACTTACAAACTTAACCTAGCCGACAATGGAAAAACCGCACGTGGTCTCGCAACGACTAACCCGATCAACTAACTAGCAAGATAAGCCGACACCTAAGGTTTTGGTCCAACTCAAAGGTAGTGAACCTACCGACTTTAATGATCCAAGAAACACAAACCCTAATGGTATGCCTACCACAATCAATCAACACACAAAGTATTAACCGAAACATGCAATTAACGCCTACACGCAACTAATTCATGCTACATGGAATAATATCATAAAATATGAACTTTACAATAGAAAAACAATCAACCACTTGTTAAACACCCTAAACTAGTTAATTTTAACCGTTAAACATCAAACCTAGGTGATTCAAACAAGTTTAGCCAATCATTATGAACGAACAGCAGATAATAATCATAATTAAGCTCAAGGTATCCATTACAAACTGATTGGAACTTGTTTCAAAGTCTAAAACTCAAAAACGAACTCACAAACGTTAAAACAAGCAAAACCGACAACCGGTTGATGAAACTCCGATTCAGAAGCTCCTCCTTCATGTTATATTGATTTTAGCAGATCTTGGAAAGCTGGAATGCTGATCCATTCGTTTTTAGGGTTTAGGGTTATTTAATATATCATTAAACTTGATAAACAAGCCAAACTAGGTCCAAACAAGCTCATATAAGCCCATATAAGACAAAATTATCATATTGATGCATTTGGGCAGCCATGTTACACCTCTAGAGACCTGAGCTACGTCACCATGAAGGTTCAGGTGGCCTCGCGGCGTGGCCATGCTCTTTGGGTCTTCGTTTATCAACTGCTGACTCGTTTAAACTTCGTTTATGCGTACCGGCTTCATCCGAGCTCCATTTTAGCTGATTCTTTTTTCATTTGACTCGTTTTCTCGCTCTCTTCAACATGGGACCTATAACATACACTTACATATAATTTCATGCAAGAATAACAAAATAATCATTAACATTTAAGCACAAAATAGCATAAAAATTATTAGGAAAACATGTGTGTTTTTCACCACATCAACCAATCACATGGAATGGGGCAGGTTGGCACACCTACATCCATTCCCAGAAACAGAAACTGAAACAGAGCTAGGATCGATCCATACGCTTCCTAGTAGCTTTGTACCACACCTGTACCTAGGGACGCCGTGAACTAATCTCTCCGTCACGGAAGGAGCACATGTTGTCGGTGCCACAACAACATGCTCGTGGACACTGCACGAGAAGCGTAGCACTCCGGGTAACCGAGCATAAAAATATATATTTGTAATATTTAAAAGTTCAGTATTGGAACATGCGGTAATAAGCAAAATTAATTTAATCTACCACATGCTTGTGTTTGTTGAAACGTAACAGACAATTAGTGTAAATGTATTTAGCAAAATATATTTAAATGGCTTTGTTAATTGTTGAAACAAAGGAAAAGTATGAAGGTGGTAAAACAACCAGACAAGTGGTAGTAAGATACAAGTTCATATAAAAATCATAAGTTATATATTTTATTTTAATTAACGCTTTCTGTGTATGCTCCCAACCTTGTGTTCTTCACATTTCCAATTTCATTCTACTTAAATAATTTTAACTTAATTATATGCCAGTCTTTTCAACCTCAAAGCATATTCCATTTTCTTAACGGTTCTTATATATTCCGATATGTACATATAATGTGTCGGTAAACATATCTAATTTGCATGAATCAGTTTTAGAAGCTTGTTTGCTGATTACCTCAGTCGCGAAAGTGATCTGAGACTGGTCGTCGAGTTTTTGCGGTGTTCCTAGGTCACCGAATATCTGCTACAGTCGTTGGGAAAGCACGAGGGTCGTGTGGTGTTACTTTGATTGGTGAGTGGTGGTACGAAGTAGAGATGATGAGTAGGGGTGCTCCTCTTGGGTTAAATATATGTAAAAGGGTTCGGGCAGAGTTGTTAAGCTGCTTGTCGGATTGATCCGATCCGAATATTCGAATAAGAATTCGAATCTGTTTATTCGGATTTTGGTTTCGGATTTCGGTTTTTTTGGATTTTGGATTTCTTGAACACCCTTAGCGAAAAGGGCGGGGCTGAAATAACCGTAAAATAATTAACTATATATATATATATAATCAGTAATAATACAATACAACCAGAAATAATTTTGATTGGACAATACAAACTTGGTCAAACCTACTGCAACCCTTCTCTTCATAAGAAATCATTTTCTTTGAATGAAGATAAAAAAAAAACTTAAAATATATGCACCAAACACAAATGATGGACAGACCCTACGTGTTCCTATTTATCAACAGTTGCATCTACCTTCTTTTCCTTTGGAAGTTTCAATTCTCAATATATAGAGAGATGAAAAATAAATAAATAAATTCAACCAACCGACTAATCCAAATTTGTCCTCTTCTTCTTTCACAAAAATATCTATGATTTTTTTCGAATTCTTTTAAGATGACCCAAATAAAATTATTTTCGCCATCCCGTAAGCAATCAGACAAACCATCCTTGAAATCATTATTACTTAGACAATCATAACCTGCTTCACAAAATATTTTTGCCCCACACTTGAACCATCATATATAAAAAGACCATACTTGCTTCTTCTTTGCCTCGCATGCAAATTCCCTTGTCAAGTTGAATGTAACTGTGTTTAACAAAATGAATGAGAATGCTACTAGTTCTGCTTATATGCTTGAGTCTTCTAATGTTTGGTATGGTTGACTAAGTCATGTTAATTTTAATTCCATTCGACGTTTGATTAAACTTAAATGCATACCAACATTCGATATCGACTTTAATAATAAATGTGAAACTTGCGTCGAAGCAAAACAAACGAGATCGTCATTCAAAAAGATTGAACGATTTACCGAACCCCTCGAGATGATTCACACCGATGTGTGTAATCTAAAAGCAATTCCTACTCGTGGTGGGAACAAGTACTTCATCACGTTTATTGATGATAGTACAAGATATTGCTATGTTTACTTATTAAAAGTAAGGACGGGGCTATTGATAAGTTTATCTTATTTAAAACCGAAGTTGAGAATCAATTAAATCGAAAAATTAAAAGAGTAAGGAGTGATCGAGGAGGTGAATATGTTTCACCTTTTATTG
Source organism: Bidens hawaiensis (assembly GCF_021521415.1). Taxonomy (NCBI): domain Eukaryota; kingdom Viridiplantae; phylum Streptophyta; class Magnoliopsida; order Asterales; family Asteraceae; genus Bidens; species Bidens hawaiensis. The sequence goes on along the minus strand of NW_027491723.1, from coordinate 641,925 downwards.
ACTTGTGTGAAAAAGAAGGAATCATACATGAAGTCACGCCTCCTTACTCACCTCAATCAAATGGCATAGCGGAACGTAAGAACCGAACCTTGAAAGAAATGATGAATGCCATGATGATAAGTTCTGGGGTAAGCCCGGACATGTGGGGGAAAGCAATCTTATCGGCTAATTATGTCTTAAAACATGATACCGAATAAAAAGAAAGATCTAACTCCATATGAGTTATGGACGAGAATTAAACCACCATATAAATACTTGCGAGTATGGGGGTGCCTAGCCAAGTTAGTTGTGAGTCCACCAAAACGCCTACTAATAGGACCCAAACCGTGGATTGTGTATTTATATGATATACCCTTCCCGGTGGTGCATATCGATTTCTGGTGCATGATTCCAAGAATCCCGGAATAAACAATGGCACCATAATAGAAGCAAAGGATGCATCATGGTTTGAATATAAGTTCCCATGTTTGGATAAAGGAAAACCGAGCTATTCTACACCGGTTGAGTAAAGTATTCAAAACGAGAGTACTGGAGATGAACCTCGGGAACAATCTGAGACAGAGGAGGTTGAAATCAGAAAAAGTAAACGGCAAAGGACTGAAAAATCCTTTGGCCCTGATTTCCTTACCTACATGGTAGAAGAGGAACTTCAAACGTATTAACAATCGGTGAATTCCGCTGAAGGACCTTAGTGGAGGGAGGCCATCAAATGTGAGATAGATTCTATCTTACAAAATCATACTTGGGAACTAGTGGATCTTCCTCAAGGGTGTAAACCACTAGGATATCGATGGATCTTCAAGAAGAAGATGAAACCTGATGGCACCATCGATAAGTATAAGGCAAGGTTGGTGATCAAAGGATATAAACAACGAGAAGGTTTAAATTACTTTGATACATATTCGCCGGTTACGCGAATAACATCTATAAGGATGGTGTTTGCCATTCCCGCCATTAGAAATTTGAAAGTTCACCAAATGGATGTAAAAACGGCTTTCTTGAATGGAAATCTAGAGGAAGAGATTTACATGGAACAACCCGAAGGCTTCATAGCCGTTGGGTAAGAAAAGAAAGGGTGTAACCTTGTGAAATCCTTGTATGGATTGAAACAAGCTCCTAAACAATGGCACCAAAAGTTTGATCATGTCATGCTTGATGCGGGGTTCAAAATCAATGAATGCAACAAATGTGTATACGTGAAGGACACATCCGATGGATATGTCATTTTGTGTCTATACATAGATGATATGCTCATTGCTGGAAGTGATGACAAAATCATAACGTCCACTAAGAACATGTTAAAAGCAAGATTTGACATGAAGGACATGAGTTTTGCGGATGGATTTTGGGAGTTAAAATCACACGAACCTAAAATGGACTTGTTTTAAGTCAATCCCATTACGTGAGCAAAATTCTTGAGAAGTTTAATGCGAATGACTCTAGTGTAGCTAGAACTCCCATTGACACGAGTCAACATCTAGCTAAGAATAGAGGTGAACCCGTTAACCAGTTGGAATACTCAAGAATTATTGGCAGCTTGATGTATCTTATGAGTTGCACTAGACCCGACTTAGCATATGCTGTGAGCAAGCTAAGTAGATACACAAGCAACCCAAGTTCAAGTCATTGGAACTGTGTGATTCGGTTGCTTCGGTACCTAAGATACACTAGAGAATACGGGTTACATTACAACAAATATCCTGCAGTTGTCGAAGGACATTGCGATGCAAATTGGATATCTGACACGAATGATTCCAGAGCAACAAGTGGGTATGTATTCACACTTGGAGGTGCTGCTATATCGTGGAAATCGTCTAAACAAACGGTTATAGCTAGATCCACGATGGAATCAGAATTCATCGCCCTTATTAAAGCGGGCGAGGAGGCAGAATGGTTACGTCAATTTGTTGAGGATATACCAAGATGGCCTAAGCCGACATCGACCATTTGTATACATTGTGATAGCCAATCGGCAATTGACAGAGCTCATAGCACAATGTATAATGGTAAGAATGGACATATAGATGTAAACATAATACAGTACGACAACTAATATCTACTGGAATTATCACTGTTGACTACGTGAAGTCAAAGGATAATATTGCGGATCCGCTAACAAAAGGCCTAAGTAGAGAGTTAGTTCAGAAGTCGTCCATGGGAATGGGACTGAAGCCCTTGAAAAATTAAAGTTCATGCGAAGGAAACCTAACTCAATAGACTGGAGATCCCAAGAGTTGAGTTCAATAGGAAAACCTACTTGTATGAATTAGTGCTGTCACTGTGGGGGGATAACCCTACAATTTTAAGAGGGAGTTTACCACGTGGCAAGGTAACCTTCCTAGTTCATTCCTAAAAGTGACAAGTGTGAGGCTAAGCATATGGCTTTTAATGATTCGACCAAGGTAGTCATACATAGTGAATCACCTATGTGAGAGAGAAGTGGGGTCGCTTCGAAGGGTGTTGTTGGGCACAATACTTAATAGCTCTTGCAGAACCAAGCGCATGTTCATGACCATAACGAACATAACTATGAGGACTTGACTTTGTCAGGGAGAGTCTTGTGTGAAGTGTATTGTCGTCTACACAAACGGCAGACGAGTTCAAAGACATCACTGTCTACTCAGAGCCAGTGGGCTAAGTATGCTTCATAAGCAAAGGTTCAAAGGATAACACCTACCTATTGTATGCAAGATTCAACTGCTGAAATCTAATCGGAATAATGTTGTTGTTTCGACCTCCATTCATGTGGGGGATTGTTGGAAGTTTTAAGTGTGTGAATGAAGGAATGGTGGAAGTGGTAAATGTTTATCCCACATCGGATTGGGAACAAAATAATGAATGGTTTATAAGGTGGAGCCATTACACCTATTTGAATTATTTGTGACATGTTTTACCATAAGTTCTACGCGCACGCAGGGGGGGTGCAGATTTAGGTTTCTGGACTAGAAATCCATCGAACTCGTGCGTGCCCGCACGTCCCGCGGACACGAATGCAACTCCGAAAACTCGAGCCCACGTCAGACGATTTTTTGAAATTCAAAATATGTTGGTCTCGTCAATACCATTATAATCATAATGATTATGATTATTGTGATTCAGTTTCAATTCCTTTTGATAATGGTCATTAGATGAATATTATTATTTAATATTCTTTAATTGTCATAACTAAGAATTGAATATATGGTTATGACTCTTGGTTATAAATACCATGACCATTCTTCATTTGCAGACACACCAACGAAAATCACACTACATCTTCTTCCTACTACTAGAACAGTGTTTCCGATTTCGTTTCAGGCAAGTGTCCAAGTCCGGCAGAGCACCGATTCTGTTTCGAATCAGAGTACCCTGTGAACAGACCGAGAATCTGTTTAAGGGAATTGTGTTAAACACAAGTCCGGTTTACTGCTTCGTTTATTTTCGTTTAATTTTCTGGAATTTATAATACAAGTTTTCCAACACAACCTAGCCTGGTAACCCGCATATCTTCAAACTATCGTAGCACCTCTAATAGAAAGTTTTGGAGTATTTTTTTTTGAGACAGGATGAGAGGTAGAAGAGATACTGAGATAGTACGTATATTTAGTATTATACTATTGCTTTTCTTGAGGTTATAATAAATTTTTAGATACTTTTATTTTTTATGTCGTGTATGTTTGAAGTTAATATTTTGTTGAATACTGAGATGGTTATATGTTTTTATGTGATATAGAAGTTCACCTAAAATTGGTTTAATTAGCCTCATGTCATCATTGTTTAAGGCAGACATGAAACTCTCTTTTTTCTCCAATATTTTATTTTATTTAACCGGACTCATGTTTTGCTCTTCATGAAAGTTGGTGGATCCGACAATGTGTCTACATATATAAAACAAAAAAGTAAGCATTTTTGTAATTGGTATTGACGTATTGGTTTGTATTACTCCTAATTTTTATTTCGATTTGTTATGCATCACTCCTAAATTTCATCTTTTATGTTTTTGTCACTCCTTCGCTAACAGATAACTAACATCGTTTGTAGAGATACTGACATGACATATTTTTTAATTATGTGGTAGGCTTATGTGTAATTCTTTTTAATATTCTAAATTCCTAAAATTTCAAAAATCCAACAATCAGCCATATTCTTAACCCACCTTCACCATAATCCACAACCATACCACAACCAGCACCATGATTTGAACCATCGCCACCATCTATTTATTTCTCCATCTTTCTCACTAACACTAGAGGAGACGGTGCCGGAGATGCAACTCGATCCGGTGCTTTAAGAAGAGCCGGAGACATAACCCGGTTCGAGAAAATCTAAAAAAGTTGGTTCTAAAAAAGACGGTTCAAGCAAAGCCGGACGAGTACGGTCACACAAAAAGAAAGACGCGACCGAGTCTCGTGGAATAAACAACTCAACTATGGATCCCCGATGAGTATTTGGTCTTTTCACGGCATGATGCGCGGTCTCGGAAGATCCGAGTGTTGTAAGAATTGTTTAATAATTCTTTTTATTTATGTTCAAAATATTAAAGGTTACTAATAAGGTTTATATATATATCTAACTATCTATATAATTGCCTACCAAGAAATCCTATGTGTCGCTCTCACATCGCTTCCCACCCCTTTTAAAACTACCAGATTGCTTGATTTCTGAATGGAGGCTTCTCTTTAATTCATTAAATTTCGTGGGTATTATCCTACGGGTTACGGGTTTGATGGACGGGTTATATCACGCAAGGTGAAGCAATCTTCCAACCGTCCTTCAATCCAAGCTCAACACCTCACAAACCCTAAAACTACATTCCCTAATATCAAATGCAAACGACGATTTCTTCCTGGATAAGATCTATGGATAAACAATCTTCAATAGATGAATCCAATCTTCAATTTCTTCTCCAATCCGATCTTCAAAATCACTGCTGCCGTCAAGAAACCACCAAGATCGATATTATATCTCGGTGCGGACCCTCTTCTTCAACCGGGTTATTCATGAAATTGGTAATCTTCAAAACTAAAAATAGTTCTAGATTCTTTGTATGGTTCTTTGTATGTGTTCCTAGCTTAAGCCTAGACAGATTTAAGATTAATAAGTTATTTTTTCTTTATGGTTTTGATAGCTAGACATCGTATACAATTGCCATGTGGATGGTTTGAACCTTGAAGAACACCTGCTACTTAGGGTCCGTTGGATATGAATCGAATGATGGCCAAGGTGAAATCATGTCATCTTCTAGACATGTTCATTAATCTTGCTGATAAAATCGTGTATTTGCTTATATATTGTTGTTATAATTTGTGTTACGGGTCAAATTTAGATTGCACATGCTCTTTGAAGTTTTCTAACAGGTTGAAAAGGGCAATTTGGTCTAAGTTTGACACAAGCATGTCAAATATTATTTTAGGAAGTTTTGAATTTGCAAAATTGTACAAACTGAAACGGGCCAAGTTACGGGTCAGATCTATCTACTAAGATGCTTTTAATCAAAATTGATTATGATCTTCAGATTGTATCCAGAGGCATTTTAGGAGTTGCGGACAATTTCGGGTAATTTTTATTGTCTTGTCAAATTTGTTTTGAGTTACAAATATATATATATATATATATGCAATTCATTAGCTGGTATCATTAACTGACATTACATATCTTTTATAATTTTAAGATCTTGAATCTTGCATACATCAAGTTGGAAATTGAGTGTAGAGTTCATATCTTGATAGATAAATTTGCTGAACATGATTTATGATCCCTTGCAGTAGCATACCAGGTTTGTAAAAAGAAATTTTCAAACTGAAAATATCATGCAATGTAAGTTTAACAACATGAGATTCAATTGCCATGATAGACACAGTAGTGAACATGTAGTCAAATTTAACTAAGTGACCGAAGGTAAAATAGGAAGACTCCTGAACCTAAATATAGGGTGCAGTTATTGAAGAAAATAACAGTGTAGTTCCATGTGATTTGCTTTTCGGAACCCGCCTAAAATTTACACCTAATAGGTTAATCCCTTAGTTTTCTAAAATATGATCTTGAATTTATGGTAATATGGTGTACTAAAACATCATGGACAACAAATAAACAAGGTTGTTAAGAGATTCATTAGGAAGGAAAATGTTAACATGCATAATAGATTGATATTTTACTTAAAATTATATAAAAGAGTTAACGACTCAATGTCTCCCACCTCTCCACTACACATAATTTTAATAATTTTTTTTTGAAGTTATGCTTTTATTTAGAGTTTACACTCATAAAATGCTTTTAGCTTTCATGCTTTTAGATGTCAAGTCTCATATTTAAAAAAATATTAAACATATATCTTTGGTGTATAAACATATATTATGTCTTTGCTTGCACTATAGAAGTTAAGAGAAAATCATTGCTAGAATAATGCTCTAAAGTCATTAAACGAACGGTTAGCCAATGCCAAAACCTAATTGAACCTTGCATAACCACTCTTCATGCTTTGAATATTATGTTTCTTCATATGCCTTTCATATTGAGACAAATATTACTAAGTCACTTAAGGATAGACATCATTCATTGATGTCCACGATTATATGTGTGTTTGAAATCAATTTAGTGAAGTAAAAATATAGTTAATGTCATAAAAGAAGTTCAAAAAGTATAAACTATGAGTGGAATTTAGCATGCAAATTATACTAAATTAAATGCTCAAAGTCTGATGTGTAGTAGCATCAATGGAAACATTAGATAAGTGTCTCTGAATCAATTAATGTATATACTGAGATAGGATCTGATGCTAGATTTTTAGTGTTTATGTCTTTTTGTATACAACAAACTTGCCGAAGTTTGGTTGTAGAAATCTGGGATTTAGCACACTCAAGGTGCGCATTAGAGGTGGAATGGCTATTCTGTTTGCTGATTATGAGGTAAAGAAATTAAAATTAACTCTTAGTAGAAGATCTCAATTAACAATTGTATTAATTTGTTGGTAACTAAGTGTAGGGTTATGAGGAGAAACTAAATTCAAGGTTGGAGCAAATCAACACCTAACAACCTAAAAACCAAGTTTATAGTTTATTCCTCATTATAGTTAATATATCTAAAAAATAGGTTGGTCAAATAAAATTTAATCCATACCTGTGACGGGTGAATAACGAGGTTAATTTTAGATGGGTTTAACGGTGCTTTCTGGTAAAATTATTAAAATATGAGCTCTTTAATTATGGTAATAATGATAATATACAAACCCAAATCCCTTGATATATGAACACAACCATTTGAAAACATGATAACGAAATGCTTATCACCAAGAACAGTGGATTCGACTTCACAATCAATCACGTCCTTAATGCCATAGTTTTAGCTTAACTGATTCGGAAGTGCAGGCCTGAGCAGCCTGCCCATGTGTCATCTTCTTTGATGAACTGGATACTTCAGCTCTAGACGGAGGTGCTTCCGGTGAATCTAGGGAGTTATGGGCTTCACGATCAATATCCTTTAAAAGGTGCAATTTCGAAATTATACTTGAGAACGGTCTCGAATGGGTTGACATCCAATTTTATATTTTACTAAACATTATACTAACATGTGTTTATATACTGATACTGAAACTTGGTACCGATTCGATACCGACGGTATCAAATCGGTACAAGTACCGAATTTGTTCATCTCTATTTATATGTATGTAACCCTGCGTATCTTGCAGGTGGATGAAGATATATATCTTTGTTGTTGCAGTGCCTTGCTTGGGGTGCTGATAGCATGCTATGGTTCATAGATATTCATTTTGAAAATGATTATGATGAATTTTTCAATAATGAACTAATGGTTGCTCAATTTTTAATACCGAGCAAAAGCTCGGACAAGGTATTATTATATCATTTACCATTCTATAGTTTGGTTCTTGATTTGATTAAATTGTAACTGGTTGGAAAACAAACAAAATCAAATTCAGTTTCACCTTTAACTTTTAGAATGTTGTGGAATTAATGGAACCAAAACATAGTATATATTTGGTTAGGGATACTGAATTTTGTGTTGTACGAGTGTGTATTGTTCATTGTTATTACTTTTCGAAGTGACATATGACAAGAAACAAAATATTCGACTTGCTCATTTAAGATATATGTCAAAGTGTATTTGGGCATGACAAATTCAAATTCATTAATTGAACCAAAGCCCAATGTACATCAAGCCTAAAATTAAAATTCTTAACAAAATGTTAGTCGACATTAATTGGTAGATCCATGAGACCATTTGAGGTGATCAATTAAATAACATATATGTTTCGCATCACCAAGCAACTATGACAAGTCCATATAAACGTAAATAAAACGAACTAACTAAAATTTAACTCTAACTATAAACATAACATACTTGATACATTCATGTAACCTTTAGTTTTAATAAATAAAAAAATCACATAAGAAAAAAAGTATATTTACAATAATATAAAATATAACTAAAAGTAATCCGCATGACACGCAGGCTAAAAGCTAGTGTGTGTATATATATATATATATATATATATATATATATATATATATATATATATATATATATATATATATTAGTATTAAGATCCCGCGCGTTGCGCGGGAAAAATAGGAAAAAAAACATTTAAGCACTCGTGTTAATTCACTCACAAATTTAACATAAAAATAAGACCGAAACACATAAGATTGAGCATAAGCAACGTTATTTTTATGCCATGTAATATTTTAGAATAGCTCGTAATTTGCATAGTAACATGTGCAAGCTTTATCATAGTTGAGAGATCACATTAAATTATTTTCAGCTTTTTAATCACTTTTAGTTATGTGTTAATAGTTAAGACCACCGGTAGTTGGGAGCTTGCCACCCTCAAAATGCTCGAAACACTGCCCCAGGGTGTTTTATCCAAAGTGATGTACATTATGTTAGATGAAGAAAATGATGAGGTCAATGAGAGAAACCAACCAATAAGGAACGGAGGTGGGGTGTTTTGGCGTTTTCCAAAACGGGTGGTTTAAAAAGTTATTAATTGAATTTGATTTGAAGAAAATTACAATTTATATCGATGTGTTTTTTAAACATTGTAATTCACGTTCGGCTGGTCAACCATTCAAACATTCACACTTAAAATAAATAGTTAAAAAAAGTAAGATTCGAGAATAATGAGAAATATCAACAAATTATATCATGAGCATGTACATTTTTTATTAGGTAGACCATTCTTTTTTCTATAATATTTCATCACCATCGCCGTCACAACCGCTCTACCTTAAAACACCATAAAACACCATAAACGGCCCGCCTCAAGGGCTCAAGGCACCACCACCGCCGTCCCACTTTTTACTTGATCTCTCTCTGTCTTCACCGCCACCATCCTTCTTCATAGATATAGGGTTCGACAACCGCCCATCGTTCTTCTTCACGGGTGCCTGATGTTAAAGTCAAGAAAGCCATCAAAGTTATAAAAGGCGTCTTCACCGCCATGCATTGGTCGTCGTCAGATGCAGAGGCTAGCCGGAAATGGGTAAACCTTTCCTCTCCCTCTCTCTCTCTCTCTCTCTCTCTCTCTCTCTCTCTCTCTCTGAATATGTGAGCGTAGTGTGTGTGTGAATGTGAGAATATGTTTGGTAGTATTTATGAGCTGTAAACTGCCATATGAGGCAAAAATCAGAAACTCAATAACATACGTGGCAAAAACCAGAAAATGAGTAAGCCACACGTGTCAAATATCTGAGAGTGATGCAAATTTACAACTCATATAACATGTTATACAACCTATGTATGCATTAAAAACAATGAATAGTGATTTACAGACACAGATCACATTTGCAAAATATAATATATATATATACATACATATATATATATATATATATATATATATATATATATATATATATATATATTAGCCCACTATGACTTTTTGGGAAAAAGTTCGGGAACTTTTTTTCAAGGAAATAGGCAAAGGGGGTTATTACCGAATGTCTGATTCTATATCTGGAAAATGATCCGATATAAACAGTAAATGCATGCTCTTTCATGCGGTTTATAACCGACTTTATAAATCGTGGGGTAGTGGTGCCGGCGATGCTGAATTATTGCGGCGTTGACTCAGTACCAAAGTGATCGAGGAATTTTTATATAAAAATTGTTGGAGTATTCTTCGTTATCACCCTAAGTGGAACGTTGTACCCCCCCCCACCCCCATCCCCCCGCCGGGTCCGGAAGTAGGCGACGAACAAAAAAGTCCAAAACCTCCTCCTTGGTTGATCTTGAAACGCCGCATTCGGATGTTCGAAACATCGACTAAAACGAGGATGAAGACGGTGATAACAAGCAGAAGTATGTGGAGTTGTCTCAACTGAGCGGTAGAAGAAGTCGTGGAAGGGGTCGGGGTCGTCGTCAGCGACTGCTTCATGTGCGGAAGTTAGAGAAAAATTCACTGAAACGAACCGCCAACTCGTCAATTCACACGACCTTGGGAGTCAACGTTTTCAAGTGACTCAACAAAATTCTGATTCTAACAAGGTGTTTGCCTGTCACACCCCGACTTAGGGCCTAGGCGTGTGACCAATAGTTGGTACCTGTTTTGTAAATATATCAAAGTTTAGCGGAAGTCTTTAATATATAATAAAATATTAATATATGTTTTGAAACATTAGTTTACTTATAAACCTTTATTTATAAAATGGTTTAATTTATTTGGAAAGCTTCTTGGATAATAAATACCCAAGTGTTTGATTTATAAACCTCATTTTGATTTTAAAAATCATAAATATTGTTTATAATATTTTAATGATTTAAAACTGAGTCATCTCTACCTTGCGAGCGTCTATCTTCTTGAATGGCTCTAATTCCTTGCTACATGTGCTTAACTTTATTTCCTGTAAGGTTGGGGGGGGGGAATACGTCAGCGATGTGCTAGTGAATCGTTGACTCTAAAAGCATTTTATAAATGTTTCTTTGACTAACAAGATAGTTTTCTTCAACATTCTCAGCAGAAACGTCTCTTATTTCTGGGATTGTGCCACTGCCATACACACACAATTACGATTCTCCGGGAACAGACGCCCATTGAAGAACTTTTATTATGATCTCTAGTCTGCGTTCACGTAGTCTTGATTGAAAGACTAGATTAATTAAGTTTGGATCCAGACACATGTGTACTCGGTCCGAGTTACTTTTATTTTATATCTTGTATTTTAATAGGGATCACATAATCCCATAAATCTTTATTTGACTGACTTTGTTTAAGATAAACAACCCGTTTATCTTGACAGAAAAAGGTTTAACGTATTCACCTATGATTGTCTGTTCTGAATGATGTGGTGATCTCGTCTGAAAAACTTTGTGAACGAATGAATGATTGACCTATAATAAAATAGGTTTATATAAATACCCGGATTGTCTTTTAATCCGGCTACAGACCTTTAGTCTAGTTTTGATAGCTTTAAACCTTGATTAATCTTTTGTTTAAATAAAATATTTAGATCTAAAATCTTTCTCTTTATTTGCTAACCATGTGCTATGTTTCTTCTTCAAGAAGAAATATCTATGATATGTTTCTTCTTCAAGAAGAAACGTCATTTGTCAATAACCTTTGTTATATAAAATCTTATTTTTCTTACTTTGACTATACCCTCAAGTATATTATATTTCTTAATTTAAAGAAACATTATTTTATCTTAACCTTTATATTTATAGTTCTTGATCAAGGTCTAGGCTTAGACCATAGCTATACCCCTGACTGTCACACCCCCATCTTAGGCCTAGGAGTGCAACCAATAGTTAGTACCATATTTATAAATAAATCAGAGTTGCGGGTTAATGCGGAAGACTTTATGAAACATATGGATTAAAGTTATAAATATTTACATTACAAAAGATGAGACGAAAGTCTCATATAAGTTTACTTGTTTATAGTTTTACAAAACCACCATTAATAATTAAGTTTAACAAAACATCCGAGCCACCGGATTCTTTAAGCACTTCGTTCTTCAAGCCCTAATCTTGATTTCCTGCAAAATGTTAGAAAAAAAGTCAGCAACGAATGCTGATGAATATGCTGACGCTAAAATATTTTCTTTTACTTTATTACCACTCGAGGGTTACACAAGCCTCGGCCCATCTTGGCTTAGGAATAATAAAGTTGTAATACAATTTACAAACTCAAGTCTCTACCTAAGTACCCCAGCAAACACCGTAGCGTTCGACTTAGTTAAGTACCATACGTATACACAAGATCGTGCTCCCCGCAGGAAAGTGTACTACGACCAGGTTTGGTGCGATGCGCACACCGAGTACTACCACATATGTAAGGATCCAAACACAAGTACACGACAGCCTGAGAGATAGGCTTTTACTTTTGTTTTTAAATTATTTAGAGACACCTAGTCTCATGTAAACTCTTTTCACATAACACATTTTGACTCGTTTAAAAACAAGTTTTAAAATTTAAACCTTTTGTTTAAAATATATCTTTCTTTTATAAGATAACCTAAAGTTAATCTTATTTTAAAACCCTACGTTTCTTCTTCTATAAGAAACATATTTCTTTCTTTTCTTTATTATTTTAGAATACTCATTATTGCTTAAATAATAATTTATAACAAAGAATATATACACACATATAAGTATACATATGTATCTTTATTTACATTTTCTTTTCTTTTCTTTTGTTTACCGAGGTATCGAGTATAACCTCGACTTAGAGTTCTTAAGCCTTTTATGATATTTTATTATTATTTTGTTCGGGCATTATGCCTACCTTTCCTTGGCTTTTACAACCCTAAACTCGAGCAGCACTTCGTCGCCGCTTCAACTTCTCTTATCCTCTTGATCAACACTTCTTTCTATGTTGGCACGCTTAACAAGGCACCAACGCTTTACGTCACGTACTTCGAGATGGTTATGGGAATGTCGGGATGGCAACTCCTCCTTGGTTGGAACGTGGTCAGGTGGTAGCACGGATATCGAGGTAATGGGTACAGAATACGAGGAAACGATACGCTAATCGAGGAATCAGGCACGCTTTTCGAGGTGGATCGAGTGTATGATTGTCGGGATCAAAAGAGATGTATGCTGAGTTTTGGTGTGAGAATGGCTGAGTTCGAACTTGCTATTTATAGGCAAACCAGGAGGCTCATCGGGATACGTGATGGCATCCTTTGCCACTTGTCGCGTATCACAACGTAGCTCCTCCCAGTCATCAACTAGTCCTGCCACGTGGCGCCACGTGGCAGGTGGTGTGCCACGTGTTGACACGTGGCGGTCGGTCTGTCATGTGGTGACACGTGGCGACACACAGTGCCACCGTTTGCCACGTCGCACACATGTCACATATTGTCAGAATGGTCATCGCGATACGCGATGACCTTGATCCTAAGGCCGTCGCGTATCGTGATTAGCAGAAGAATCAGATTTTTCATTTTTAACCTTGGGGTTTGGAATTTGGTAGAATTGGTCCTTGTTATTTTGAAACTTGTCATTTCTTAAATCTAATTTTACGCGATGTTATATCTTCCCCACTTTGAAATAAATCTCGCCCTCGAGATTTCTTCATTAGAATAAGTGGGGGTATTTCTTCTTCATTTCGGATTCCAGTTCCCACGTATATTCGGGTCCTCTACGCGAGTCCCATTTAACTTTCACAATTTTCAATGTTTTTCTTTTTAATCTCTTTGTTTGCGAATCTTCTATTTGAATTGGTCGTTCGATAAATTTTAGATTCTCGTTTATTTCTACATATTTTAAAGGCATTGATAAAGATTCTTCGGCTAGACATTTACGCAGATTCGAAACATGGAATACATCGTGTATCCCTTGCATTTCTCGGGCAGTCAGAAGTGGTATGCAACAGTACCAATTTTTCAAGTACCTCGAAGGGTCCAACGAATCGAGGACTTAGCTTTCCTTTCTTACCGAAGTGAACTACGCCTTTACATGGTGAGACTTTTAAAAGAAATTTTTCACTAACTTTGAACTCTAACGGCTTATGACGGACATCGGCTAACTCTTTTGGCGATCACGTGTCGTCTTAAGTCGTTCTCGGATTTGAAGAACTTTGTCGGTGGTTTCTTGGACTATTTCGGGTCCAGACAATTGACTATCTCCGGTTTCAGACCAACACACGAGCGTCCTACATTTTCGGCCATATAACGCCTCGAATGGTGCGGCTTGTATACTCGTGTGATAAATGTTGTTTTACAAGAATTCCATTAGGGGTAAGTGGTCATCCCAACTTCCACCCAGGTCAATCACACAAGCACGGAGCATATCTTCCAACATTTCAATTGTCCTTTCGCTTTGCCCATCTGTTTGAGGATGATAGGCCATGCTAAGGTTTAATTTCATACCAAGCGCTTGTTGGAAGCTTTTCCAGAAATGAGACGTGAAACGACTATCTCGATCAGAAATTATAGATAGCGGAACTCCATGCAAAGCAACGATGTTGTTCACATAGATATGCGCTAGTTTATCCATTGAATATGACTCATTGATGGGTATGAAGTGTGCGAACTTTGTTAATCGATCCACGATAACCCATATTGCATTGTGTTGTCGATTCATTTTCGGGAGTTTAGTGATGAAGTCCATGGTTATTAACTCCCATTTCCATATGGGAAGTTCGAGCTGCCGGAGCAATCCTGAAGGCTTTTGGTATTCAGCCTTGACTTTAAAACAAGTTAAGCATTTCGCCACATGCAAAGCGATGTCCTTTTTCATCCCATTCCACCAGTAGTTTGGTTTTAGGTTTTGATACATTTTGTCACTACCGAGGTGCATCATGTACTTGGACTTATGAGCTTCATTCAAAATTTTCTCACGCAAATACCCAACGATCGGTATCCAAATCCGGTTTCCCATTTTAAGGATACCATCGTCACCCTTGACTAGCGAGTCAATGGTGCCATTGCGTTTTTCGTCGGAGATCATGTTTTCACTAATCGCTTGAGTTTGAGCGGATTTGATTTGTTCAATGAGATCGATTTGGAGTTCTAGTCTTAACGCTCGGACTCTTCTTGGCTTTTCATGTTCCTTACGACTTAGAGCATCGGCCACAACGTTTTCCTTCCCTTCATGGTATACGAATTCACAGTCATAATCATTTAGAGTTTCCATCCAACGCCTTTGACACAAGTTGAGTTCTTTTTGCTCGAATATATGTTTCAAACTTTTATGATCGGTGTACACGAAAAACTTGACACCATAAAGATAGTGCCTCCATATCTTTAATGCAAAGATTATGGCGTCTAACTCTAGATCGTGAGTTGTGTAGTTCTTTTCGTGCACCTTGTGATGACGAGAAGCATAAGCGATCACTTTCTTTCGTTGCATTAGTGCACATCACAAACCGGAATGAGATGCGTCACTAAATACTACAAAATCCTCGATACCTTCTGGCAAGGCTAGTATAGGTGCTTGGGTGAGTTTTTGTTTGAGTATATCGAACGCTTCTTGTTGTTTATCTTCACATTCATACTTGATGTTTTTGCGAGTTAAAGAGGTTAAGGGAACGGCTATACGAGAGAAATTTTCAATGAACCTTTGGTAATAGCCGGCCAATCCTAAGAAACTTTCCCCTTTTCTTTTCTTTTCTCGGCTTCCTTTCGGGAAGCCTCACGATTATCGCTTTGTCGAGACATTTTTTTCTTTATCTTTTTCAATTTTTTCTTTTATCTGAAATTTTATGAAGTTATTTTCTTAAAACACAAGTTTTTATTTAATTCACAACTATATATATCACAAAATTGATATATATATATTTTACAATACATACACACATATATATATCATTCATTTGATATATATATATATATATATATATATATCATATCCTTATTTTGTGGAACATTACAACGTTTTTATTACTTTCATAGCACACATAACATACATATTATTTTAACACAAACTCCATTTCTTGAAAACATGTCATCATCACCATTACTTCAATCTCTCATGATCTTCTTCACCACTTTGGTCAACTTGTTGCGTTTTCGAAGAAGCTTGTCTCCTATCTTCTTCTTTTTCTTTTCATCCATAGCAATTTTCTTCCTAAGGTCATCGGTCCCATGCAAAGCGTGGTCTAGGTGCTCCTCCTGTGATTGTGGGATCTCATTCGGGTATCCATACCTTGGAGTTGGGTCGCGGTAACCCATCATCACCACGTCAAAACGATTCTTTGGATTCGGATACGGAGATGCGGTCACATCGAAGGGGTAGTTGAAGAATGCCTCGGCAGCTTCGTTTTGCTCACGTATCTCATTGGCTTGTTCTTCAATCGATGGAATCACGCCTTGATAAGGGGGAAAACTTGATGGTGCTTTACCCTTAAGTTCTTGGAGAAATTGCATGTAGGGATCCAAAGAGCCAAATCCCAAATAAGGTTGTACATATCCTTGTCCATGCGGTTGGTCGTCGAATATTTACGCATTCGGGGTGGTTTCTTCGTTAGGGTTCTCGGGGTATTCCTCCTCGGGTTCTTCCTCAGTTTCTTCTTTCATTTCTTCCTCCGATTCTTCTTCATACTCGGGATTTGATTCCTCCATAGGCGATATGTGGAGGTTTTCATACGGCATCGTCACCCTCATCTTTGGCTTGCGGGAGGTTCCTTTGTTGTTGGGATGAGAATCGACTGAATCAACAGCAGAGGTTCCGGTATGCTATCGTCTTTGATCGGAGTGGCATTGATCCAGTCAGACGAATCAGACTTGGACTCCTCCTTCACTTGTTTGTTGGCAAGGAAATAGTATGACGGATGAGGATTTGGCGGCACATAGGTTGGAACTTCTGATGAGTAGTATGGTGGGATTTCTGAGGGTTGGTACGTCGGTATCTCCGATGGATAGTACGTTGGTAGTTGGTCGGGTAGTATATCGGTATGGTTGGTGGATGGTAACTTGAGTGTCGTGAAGGTTCTTTTCTTTAAGTTGGTGGACTATCGGGTAGCTCAATTGGACATTGTCCGGTTCTGGGGAAATGAAATGGTTTGGTTCGATCATGTTCTACGTCTTGATTGAAGAACGCTTTGTAGTAGTCTTCACTCATATTGTCTTTTGGAAGTGGCTCGGCAATACCAGCTTTCTTGGCTTTTCTTACATAACTCTTCATCATCTTGTTAAACGACATCTATGGTGTTGGCTGGTTTAGAGTAAGGAGAGGGAAAGAAAAGGTTACCAACCAATCTTATCCCTATTCAAATAAACAAGTAATGAAATATTTTCCTAAGCTTGGATCGAAGCTTGGGTATTATTTAGGCCTAGGAGTGCAACCAAAAGTTGGTACCATATTTGTAAATAAATCAGAGTTGCGGGTTAATGCGGAAGACTTTATAAAACATATGGATTAAAGTTATAAATATTTACATTACAAAAGATGAGACGAAAGTCTCATATAAGTTTACTTGTTTATAGTTTTACAAAACCACCATTAATAAGTTAGTTTAACAAAACATCCGAGCCACCGGATTCTTTAAGCACTTCGTTCTTCAAGCCCTAATCTTGATTACCTGCAAAATGTTAGAAAATACGTCAGCAACGAATGCTGGTGAATATGCTGACGCTAAAATATTTTCTTTTACTTTATTACCCCTCGAGGGTTACGCAAGCCTCGGTCCATCTTGGCTTAGGAATAATAAAGTTATAATACAATTTACAAACTCAAGTCTCTACCTAAGTACCTTAGCAAACACCGCAACGTTTGACTTAGTTAAGTACCATACGTATACACAAGATCGTGATCCCCACAGGAAAGCGTACTACGACAAGGTGTGGTGCGATGCGCACACCGCGTACTACCACAAATGTAAGGATCCAGACCCTAAGGGATAGGCTTTTACTTTTGTTTATAAATGTTTTAGAGACACGTAGTCTCATGTAAACTCTTTTCACATAACACATTTTGACTCGTTTAAAAACAAGTTTTAAAAGTTTAGGGCGTATTCACCTTTTTCAATTTGGATCGGCTTCAATCACCGTCCGAGGGTCTTTCCCGTTGCTATCTCGCACCTATAGTACGAGTATAACCTTTTGTTAGTCGGATATACAATCCGGCTTAAGACCTTTAGTCTTATTTTATAATCATCACCTCGATTATTTATTCTTTACTTTAAAACCTTTAGTTTTAAAAGTAATCACTTTCTTTTTAAACCTTTAGTTTAAAATATATCTTTCTTTTATAAGATAACCTACAGTTAATCTTATTTTAAAACCCTACGTTTCTTCCTCTATAAGAAACGTATTTCTTTCTTCTCTTTATTATTTAAGAATACTCATTATTGCATAAATAATAATTTATAACAAAGAATATATACATACATATAAGTATACATATGATGTATCTTTATTTACATTTTCTTTTTTTCTTTTTTATATTTTCTTTTGTTTACCGAGGTATCGAGTTTAACCTCAACTTATGGTTCTTAAGCCTTTTATAATATTTTATTATTATTTTATTCGGGCATTATGCCTACCTTTTCTTGGCTTTTTCAACCCTAAACTCGAGCAGCACTTCGTCGTCGCTTCAACTTCTCTTATCCTCTTGATCAACACTTCTTTCTATGTCGGCACGCTTAACGAGGCACCAACGCTGCGTACTTCGAGATGGTTATGGGAATGTCGGGATGGCAACTCCTCCTTGGTTGGAATGTGGTCGGGTGATAGCACGGATATCGAGGTAATGGGTACGGAATACGAGGAAAGGATACGGTAATCGAGGAATCGGGCACGCTTTTCGAGGTGGATCGAGTATATGATTGTCGGGATCAAGAGAGATGTTAGAGAGAGAGAGATGTATGCTGAGTTTTGGTGAGAGAATGGCTGAGTTCGTACTTGCTATTTATAAGCAAACCAGGAGGCTCATCGCGATACGCGATGGCATCCTTTGCCACCCCTCGCGTATCGCGACGTAGCTCCTCCCAGTCATCAACTAGTCCTGCCACGTGGTAGGCGGTGTGCCACGTGTTGACACGTGGCGACACACAGTGCCACCGTTTGCCACGTGGCACACGTTTCACATATTGTTAGAGTGGTCATCGTGATACGCGATGACCTTGATCCTAAGGCCGTCGCGTATGGCGCTCAGCCGAAGAATCAGATTTTTAATTTTGAACCTTGGGGTTTGGAATTTGGCAGAATTGGTCCTTGTCTTTTGGAAACTTGTCATTTCCTTAACTCGAATTTTACGCGATGTTACAATGACTATGGTCTAAGCCTTTTGAATAATAATATTTTATTTGTGTAGAACCCCTTCCTAGTTTAGCTTAATAATTACCTAGAATTTCGGCAACACTTCCGCAATTGCACGAATGTCTGGGTATTCTTAATCTACCTTTCTTGGCATGCAAATCGAGGCAACGTTCGGCTCACCAGGTCATGCAGGTACTTCGAGGCAGAATGTCGTGTTATTCTAGAGAGAGAGAGAGTGGTTTTGGTGTGTCGAATGAATGAACCGTAGCCCTCCTTATATAGGCTAAAATCTAGTCCCATCGCGATACGTGATGGACCCTTTATTATGGTCATCGCGTATCGCGATGACTCATATAGTTAAGAGATTGCCACGTGGCCTGACACATATACCACATGTTGCCACGTGATACCTGGATGCGACACGTGTGTGATGCGTCATAACGGACCATCACACTACGCGATGGCCTTGTTATCCCTCGATACCAATTTTCATTTTTGGTCCCTTTGATTTTGGTAGCTTGTTACGTCTGGGTCTAACTCCCATTTTCCAAAAATACTAAGGCGGCTCTCAAGCGGCTCAAGGCGATGCGAGCGTACGAAGTGCGCCATCAAAGCGCCACATTGCGCCCAAGGCCCTTCGCCGTCGCCGTCGTCCTCGTCCTCTTCCTCTTCCTCTTCCTCGTCCTCATCCTCGCCCAAGCCCGAGCCCCTGCACGTGCGCGTTGGGTGCTCCGCACCCTCCACTAGGACCACTTGGTGCATGCTTGGCATAAAAGAATATTACTATGGAAACATTCTTTCTTATAAAGAGCTTCCATTTCTTTACCACCTTCCATGTGGGATAGGTTTTATCTTTATTATTTATACCCATGTAGAATGCTTCCACTTTCTTCCATCTTTGTGGATTTCCTTTATGGAATGTTTTTATTTCCTTATTTCTTTAACATGAAATTATTATATTTCTTTATTTAAATTTTTATATTTTGAGATTATTTTTAATCTTTCAACTTTACTAAGTTGTCAAATTTGGATAAAACTGTTGGGATGCTACATTGCCGATATACTGTAACATCCCATTTACGAGCGAAATAAATAATAATAAAATAATTCAAGGATTATTTATATAAAATGTAAAAAGAAAGGGGACGTGAACTTAGATATGGGCTTAATATGGGCTTAAGAAGAATATAAGAGTATAAATACCCATCTCCATGCCCTAATGAGCCATTTTCAACACTCTTTCACCATAAACAGCACACACAAACACTCTCTTTGATGATTTAAGAACCAATATATTTCATTATCATCTATTGCAAGAAAAAACATTCAAGAAACTAGATCAAGCATGCCCATTTTCATTCAAACCGGATATAGACCTAGAAGGCGAAAAGGTAAGATCTTACTTAAAGCTTGGGTTTTACGTTAAATCTAAGGTTGGATGGACCTTATAGTAGTAGATCAGGGCACAAGAATCCATAAAGTTAGGATCTTGATCATGGCAAAGTGCTAGAACTAGATCTCGTAAAACTTGGTTTAGTAAACCGATCAAAAGATTCGAACCTTACTAACCAAGCTTGGATTCTTGATGATAATAATAATAATAATAATAATAATAATAATAATAATAATAATAATAATAATAAAAGCGTTATTAAAAAATGAAAAAGAAAGAAGAAATTAATAAAGTAAAACAAGACATGATATTGATTTTAGCAGCAAAAAGTTAGTATATGAGGAATTAAAGTGGGATTAAGAACATACAAATATGGGCAGCGGGTGGTAAGAGTGGTGTTAAGAGAGCTGGAGGTCCTGGGTTTAAATCCTGCCTCTTACGTGCAGCGATCATATTTATTTTATGTACAGCAACCGGAAACCAAACACAACTTAGCTACCTCTTGGGCTCAAGCCAAAGGCGAACGATGTTGTTAGGCCTAGTAGCAAACAGATGGATCCAAAACCCGATACCCGATCAACGAACAGCCCAAGACCCGATCACCCATACCTGATTACCGAACACCGAACCCGAACCCAGATCCCTTCAAACCCATACCTAGTACCGAAAAACGACCCACAAACAACGAACATTGTCATGGAAGCAATTGGGCCTTGTCTATGAGCCTAAACACCTTAGTTTTGATCAAAGATTCGATGTTGGGCCTGCATGGTTTAAAGAAAGTATTTGGGCCTAATCCTTGTTAACCAAAACTAATCCAATTCCATTTAACCAACAATTAAACTCGTTAAACATCGATAGTTAATCCCGTTAAATCCTGTAACTAAACCCAAAAAATTGTGTAAATTAAAAAGACGCGGCTAGGCCCGTTAATAAAAGAAATAATTAATAAATAAAGGTAAATATAAGGAAAAAGAATTAGATGTTTTTAAATAACATGGTTCCTTACCTAAGGCTAACTTATCTAACCCCGTTAGCTTGATTATTTAAGTCTATCGACCTTTGTTAATTAACGTAACCCCGTTAGATTAATTAAGCTTAACAAACAAACCTAGTTTATCAAGCGAGCTTAGATAACTTCGTTAACTTGGTTAACTTAGTTTGCTAGCTTGGGTAGTTTTGTTAGTAAGCTATATAGTTCATTAATGCATGTATATGTGAAAACATTTAGTCGTGCTCAGTTAAATAAGAAGTGTCTAAAGTTAATTTAGAACGCTTAATGATCTAGGTGAGTTTCTAGCCCCTTTCTCTGTTTATGTTTTCGGGGTTGTGTGCATACTCAATGTGGTAGTTGATATTATATATTGCTTGTTTGGTAATATATTTGGCATAAAAAAATGTAGAATGTGTACGCTTATTAATTTTGTTGGTACGTTATGGTTATTTTTTATACATGAGGTATGTGAAAGCAGGCGTATGTCCGTTATATTATGTTTATATATATATATGTGTGTGTGGAAAGTTTGTTTGTTAACTCTAAAAAATCGGTTTACTTATGTATTTGAAATAACCAAATTTGATATGTTTTGTGTTTAGTTAATAACAACGTCAAATAAATTTGGTGTTTAAAGTTAAAATGTTAAAATATATGTTTATTTTATATTTAATAAAAGAAATCAATGCAAGTTGATGTATGTTTAAGCATATAACCACACATACAATAAATGTTTATTTTATGCGTGTAGTGGTTTTGTGTAGGATTATTTTAAAAGAATCAGTTTAATTTCCTTATGGAATTTGGTTTTGTTGTTAATTAATATGATGGTAACATAATTGAAATTCACTCACCGTTGTTTCTTTTATATAATCTCCCTAGTCAGTTAGGTGAATCTAGATTAATTGGGTTGAATTGAAAATTAATATGCGGATATGAGGCTTGAAAAAAAAAAGCAAAACCAATTGAGGGTCAAGGTATAAATGAATTAAGTATTTTAATTATATACTAATTCAATCTTCTGGATTTCAAGTTTGAATCAGAAATAATTTAAGGGGTAAATGAATTATTGTTTGATTGTAACTTGTTTTTTTAAATTTGGTACTTGCTAAAAATGAAATACATCTGTCAATTGTACCCTTATAATTATTAATAGAGAAAAAAAATAATCAAATTATATGATTGGCTATAATCACTTCTCGCATTTCACGCTCTAAAAATACTTCTAAAATGAACCTACACACACATGCATATACATACATATATATATATATATATATATATATATATATATATATATATATATATATATATATATATATATGGAAATGATCAAGAGAGAACTCTTTTTTGAGAGAGAACTAAAGAACTAATATATAAGTATTTTTAATTTAATTAAAAATTAACATTTTTAGTTTTTATTTCTTTCATCCTTCTTATATGTTGTTGTTTTTCACCACAAAAAAAATATAAAAAGAAAAATCAGGCGCCGTAAAAGATTTTTTCCCCTGACGTCGTAAAAGTAAATGCCACTTTCGTCACTCTGGTATTGTAATCAATTCTCTGGCACTTCCCAGTTGCAATCAGTGTGTGCAATCAATTATGGAGTCACCTCATTTCTGCAGTTAATTGAACAATTATGCATTTATAGTGCATTCACTTGAAGAGTTGAAACCGACCCAACTGTCTGTTATCAGTATGAACGTCGATTACACGTTTGAAGGTCGACAATACTGAATGCAAATGAGTGAAAATGACGACTATAATTCTATTACATCTTCAAGTACGTGGTCTGCATCAAAATATGCTCCCCTTCAATATGCTCTGTTTGTGTGATTATTCATATATTAAGTATTGAACAATATGTGATTTTAAGTTTGCCATCTACTTTTTTTATTTTATTTTTGTTTTTTTGTTTTTATTTTTTATATATGTATGATATCAATATATGAACAATATATGTTTTTTATTAGCATTTTTAAGATGAGCAATATATGAAAGAGCAATTCTCAATATGATAACATGATCTTCATGTGTGATTATTCATGTATTTAGGGGAATTGTCATATGCTTTTGTTGAACAATATATGATTGTGATTTTGCCATCTAACCTAGGTTCATGTTATTCTTGTAGGTGTTGACAAGTTTAGCAATTTGATTGGTTATGTGAGTTATGTTGATGGTGAAACACGAAAGGAAGCAATGGGAGCTTATTGAAAATGTATGTTATGATCTTTTAAGTCTAAGATATGTTACTTGATACATAGTTTAAAAATATTATTTTGACATTTTATATTTTGGTATCTTGTTCTTGGATTGGGATATTCTAAGTATGTTGAGTGGAGTGCAAGTATTATGAAAGATGAAGCCACGAGGAAGTTTAAGGCTGCATAACTTCCAGCAAGGAAGAATAAGTTGAGGCATTGGACAAACTATGTACCTCCATTTACTAATTCAAAGGCAATATTAATTTCATCGGAAAGGCTGGTCATAGTTCGCTTCTTATAATCTCTTAAAGTTCTCTTGAAATCTTATTATTTTGTTTCTATTTTAAAGGTGGTTGAATTTGTTAGTGATGACTGCATCATTGTTTCTGATGAATCTTTACCGTATGGCGGTTCAACAGTTTAGAGGCGAGATAATCTTTCAAGTATCATGTGTCAATCTTTTCCATTTTAAAGGTGGTTGAAGTTGTGAGGGACGGTTGCATCATTGTTTTTAACTAAGTTATAGAGGTTGTTTGATGGGTGAGTTGTGTAATGCGCTTCACAAACGCACATGTTAAAACTGATCATAAAAGCATACTCGAAATGGGCGGTTCTAATTGGGTTCACTCACAAAGTTGAGTCTTATAAATAGATGGGTCAAAACATCCACCTCTACATTTATCTATAATTTGAATTAAAAGTTAATTGATTTTTAGTCTTTTTAAAATATTGTTTAAACATAGGTTCAACTTTCAATGGAGTATTCCATAAAGGTCCCGCCTGCAAATGTTTATAATGTATAATGAATGACAATTATTTTGTGTGTTTTCAGACTAATCGTTATGTTTTTATTTGATAGGTGATATCGATCGTCCATATTTGATCACCTGATATGGGAACTTAAAATTGTGAAATGAGGTTTCCTGATCTGTTTTGATATTTGACATTTGGGCTGTCCACCGGCACGCCATTCCATGTATGGTGTATCCAAATATGGGCAATTCATCAACAGGTAAATGTATGCAAATTTCCAAAAATTGAGGATGTACTGTTAGCATAAAACTAATTTTTGGTTCAAATAGTATGATTAATTATTTAGTCGACTTCTTCATTGTGTATTTGTGTTGATTTTGTTGGGCCATCATATTCCATGTTCATGATACTTGATTCACTTCACCTCGTACGACAATACTATTCTTTCTACATTTGTTATTGTCATCAGGCGTAGGAGGTGGTTACTTATTTTATTTTATATTCATTTGTTCTGGTGTACCATCCCAAATTTTCGTTCAGTTAATATAATAATATTTGATGCTATGATATGGGCTTGTGTTGGGTTAAGTAATATGGGTGATGGAATTGGGTTATTAAAGGAAAGGCCATGGGCTTAAGCCCATGACCCATAATATAAATACTTTAAATGCCTTTATCCATTCATTTACCACCCATTCCATACACCAACCAAAACACACACTTAGCTCTCTCTCATCCTACTTTCTCTATGTAGCCGAAATAGAAGAAGAGCCGATCCCGACCCGAGGTAATGATAGTATGATATTGTAGAGATCCAAACCCGTTAAATCTAGTCGTGAAACGACGAGCCGGCACTTAAAACCGTTAAAGTCACGAGATCCGGATGAAATCGAGTATACACCGATCGAGAGATGAGCTTAGGGATCACCCTAGCTCAGATCTAGATCGAACGGGATGAAAAACGGTGAATATGGTGGTGAAACAAGCAAGATCTCGCTTTTCCGGCGAGATCCCGGTTTTCCGGCGATGACGGCGCCAGAGTTCTGAATACGAGGTAACGAATTTCAGAGAATGTCTCTGAAATTCTCTGACCAAACCCTAGTTCGTTAGCGGGGAATTAATGAATTACCAGTAATTCGTTATGTTGATTCGCTAAGGAAGATTAACGAACTAGCTTCAATTCGTTAAGCAGTTCGTGATGATCATTCATTAAGGCCAGTTCGTTATGTAAAGCCAGTTCGCTATGTTAATATGACGAATCAAGTGATTCATTACTCATCAAGTTCGTTTTGTTAAGAAAACGAATCCGGAGATCCGGTATTCACCAATTCGTTACGTTAAGATAACGAATCAGGTGATTCGTTACTTGCCAATTCGTTATGATAAGATAACGAACCAAATGACGAATCAAGTCATGATAAGATAACGAATCAGATAGCGAATTAGGCTTAATTCGTTATAGAGAATGAGTTAGCGAATTATATAATAATTTAAAATCCTAATGAAAAATGTGTAGACGGTTAATGAAAATAAAATTTTCCCAAGCTTGTCACACCCCAACCTACGGCGGAAATGTCGGGGCGTGAATAGATTGCCACAGCTCGCAAGGTACTATCATGCAATTGTAAAGCGACAATATCTAATTAATTTATTAATTATCAACGAACATTTAAGTACAACAAAAATAGAGAAAATTACAATACAAAACCAACTATTCTTGTTTATGTTTAACATTCTAAGGTCATCTCTACGTGAGCTTCAGTTCGATAAGCAATCCAGTCTATAACCTGCAAATGCGTACAAAATATATATATTTGTCAACAACACATGTTGAGTGAGTAGATTCACCAGTTTTAACAGAAACAAAATGATAACATAATGATATAAATAATAAAGTAAAAATAAGCAAAACTGTTATCTGTGAGTATAAACAATGAAAGTGTGAAGCGAGTAATGAGTGTCGGTGAAACCATTGTCAATGCGATCGGGCTCCGGCCACTATGACGGTCGTATGATCATACTATAATGAGATTATGTTGGACCTCTCCGAATGCGTTTCAAGTAAGCAAGTAAGCAAATGGCAAGTAACAGGCAATCATTCAATTTATACACAGCACAAAGATCACAGTTTGCGGTTGAGAAATAATAAGATAAATAATTCGATAAATGGTACGCAAGTGTCCCCAAAACATTTGAAAACAAGTAAAATAGGGGAGTGATTACTCACCTGATCGGATGAACGAAATATAAGTGACGATGTGAGAAAGATGAACCCTTAGGGGTACACCGACAAGGATTCCTAGTTAAATAAGGATAATAAGATTAATTATAAAGATTTAACATACTTTAATGAATTCAAGATTTTGATGACTTGATTTATGTAGTGATTAGAATGATTATGGATTGATCGATTAAACTCTGCGATTACTGTAATGGTGAAATCATTATTATTAGTTTAAATAAATAAATATGAGTTTAAATAATTATATGATTATTTAAATAATATCTAAGTAAATATAATGCAAATTATAGATGTGTACATATATAACTCGTAATACATTATATAATTTAAGAAAAATGTTATATATATATATATATATATATATATTTGTCATACAATATATATCTTGGACTATTTAACGAAACTCTGATTTTATAAATATAATTAATACGTTTAAAATACAATTGTTACAATTTTTGACGAATGATACATACATATATATAATATATATTTTTATGTATATAATTATTGTAAGCAAAATCATAAAGAGTGCAACGACGAGAAATCACTAATATTAGTGTCGAGTTTTAATAAAGTAACGATGATTATTATTATATAAAAAAAGTGTACTTATATATATATATATTTATATATAAACGAAAACTTTTAACAAGGTTTGACAAGAAACATAACTCAAAAATATCGGTTTTAATAAATACTATTTATCTAATAATTACTATAATTTTTTAAAATTAATTATAATAATTAATCAAATCAAATAAAAATAAATAAAGCTATAAAAAATGGTGGTCGATTTCGAACCTGAGACCACCAAGTTCTAATACACAAACCAAACCAACTGGACTAACAACTTTATTGATTAATAAATGAAAATGATTGATTATATGCATAACAACAAGAAACCCCCAAATTGTATATAAACCCTAAAAACCCAAATCGATTAATATGTTGTTTGTTTGTTTAATTAATGTTAGGGCTTTCATTAAACAGATTCAGACGAACTATAAACATGTTTCAATTACCTGTAACGATGTTATTAGCTGTAGATTGACGAACCAGAACAGCCGGCCATAAACGCAAATCGGAACTGGTACAAACGATTGATCATAATTCAATTGATGTTAGGGTTAATGATGTATGGTTAAAAACGACCCTAGAACATAGTTAAATTACCAGATACGGGGACGAATTGATGGTGAATGATGATATGAACAGCAGCGGCCAAAATATACATCTTCGATGATTTGCAGGTTATTATAATTCAATTGCTCATAGGGTTTGGACCGAGGGGTTATTAGGATTACGCAACCGAGGTTAATTGAAATATAATGACGGTTTATGTGGTTAACGCTAAACGAGTTATAATGGGTTAGGAATATAATCAATTCGTATCATTATATATTCGTATTTCCTAATTCCATCAGTCGGTGTGATCGTTTCGGTTAGAGAAACGATTTGAAATGATTCTTTCCAACTATTACGAAGATTATGGTGCAAGGAATCAAAACGGGTCTCGATTAACACGGATACGGGTTCGGGAAAAAGAGTATATGGGTACCAGACTTATAATATAAAATCTTTAAATAGTTTATAGTTTGGTCCCTTAGCTATAAGTGTGGATTCGAAAATAGATTAAAGTATAGTTTAGAGCTAAATATGTATATCCTTTAAAGTTAATTTAAGTTTAGTAAATAAATATATTAAGGAATTAAAATAAATCGATAAACGTAATATTTTAATTGATAAAATTTTCCAAACATAAAACGGGTCGAGTGATAAGAATTGGAAAGACTGAGTAGTTACAGTCTCCCATACTTTAGGGAATTTCGTCCCGAAATTAAAGAATAATAAAATAAAGCCATTACATTTTGAGGAAAGGAAAATTTTAAATATATATATATATATATATATATATTTTGGATTAATCATAATAAAGAACTTTGAATAGTTAAAGCAACGCTCCAAATGCAAATACGATAAGGGCACTTATACATAGGATGTACCAGCGGCGTATCCACAATGTCCTTATCATCTCTGCATTTGTACCATTACTCCAACTACTTCCGATTCTATGTTATGACACACAATTGCACGCATTATGATTTCCATGCGAGGACTTCGATAATTATGTAGGCCTCCATAATTACTTAGGTCGTCGGATGGTCCACATAACTCGTCCCATCGTGTGGTTTACAAAAGATTTGAAAGACATGATTTTGTGAGAAAAGTTATTATAAATATGAGGAAAATGTTAACATATTATAAGATCATTCGGAGTTGATTTATTATAAGTGTAAAATCAGAAGATTTTATAAAATATTTCTAGTAACGCAATTTAGTTGAACTTTCAAGTTTGATTAATGAAATTAGTGAAAATTTTAAAGTAACTTAAAAGTTAAGAGAAACGGAAACATTGAAGTTAGGATATATGATGCGTCGACAAGATCGATTGTGAGGAAAGAGAGTGGGGATACGAGCCAACAAACAAATTTACATGTAATTACCAAAAAATCTATGATTGCAAGGATAACATCAACAAAAGTTTATGAAGGAATTAATTGATAATTGTAGACGAATAATAACCTGTGAATTTTTTTTTTAAATTGCAACATTCGAGGTAGAATTCGTAAGACCATGAGTACAAATTTGAACAAGATTAAACGAAGACTTTGAGGGATTCAGTTTAGTTAAATGAGAAACTCATGAAATTTAAAGAGAACTTTATACAACATTGAAATATAGCAATTGTGTATTTAAAATGAAGTAAATTAATATATTAAAATACTAGTGGTAGTAATTGAGAATGCAAAAATACTAATGTAAACATTTATGTATACAAACAAACTGTAAATAGATGAAATTGGGAAGCAGATATTCACGAACCACCGAGATAGTCCTATTCCAATTAAATCACCATGGGAATTAAATGAAATTTATTTATTATTATTTTTTTAGTGAAAATTAACTTAAAGAATGGAAA
Source organism: Bidens hawaiensis (assembly GCF_021521415.1). Classification (NCBI taxonomy): domain Eukaryota; kingdom Viridiplantae; phylum Streptophyta; class Magnoliopsida; order Asterales; family Asteraceae; genus Bidens; species Bidens hawaiensis. Next base: position 612,220 of record NW_027491723.1, on the reverse strand, counting down.
ATAAAATTCTATTGCGGAAATAATTTTGTTTAAATAATGACAAGTTCAATTAATAATAGGACTATAACAATTCAATTTCAATGATAAAAAAAATTTATAAGATGAAAGGTAAATTATAATGCATGAGATCAATAAATACACGACGTACAAAAGTGTTAAAAATCAAATTTGAGAGTAGAAGTTGACACGTTGTCAATAATTTAATAAGAAAACAAGGTAAATGAGAAAGACAAATTGAATAATATGGTCAACTAATAGCTGACTGTCGAAATTGTGTCTTTTATAATTGAAAAAGAAAGAAAGAAAAAAATATTTGTTTCGATTTATGAGGATCTAAATATTTTGATCAGTTGACGAAATGTTAATGAACCAAATCCTATAATTTTGATTAAGTAAAACCAAGCGTATAGATAAGTGCGGCAACCAACGATATTGATCTTTGGAAAGATAAGAAAAATTAATTTTTTGCGAAAAAGATACTTGAAATGATGGGTTTTCCAAGTTGAGTTTGTTCCAAACTAACTAATTTAGACAAATAATCGTTTAAGGTATAATTGAATACAAAATACGTTTAGACGAAAATGATGAAGACGATAAAAATCTTCTTTTATGAAAACTTAAATAATTGAGATCGAATGATTTGGGGCACCTCGAATAGATTTGTGAAAACGAGGTTTGACTAAGGTAAGCTTGATGAAATTAAGTTTTGCGGGTCTAGAGTTGAATAAGCGAGAACGACTTTGTTACATGAAGTAAGCCTGAGAGACATAGGGTTAGTAGGTTTAAGCTAAATGAGCATGGGTAGTATGGTACGGTGCCGGTATGATTTGAACTCGGTGTGAATTAGAAAAGAACAATGCGCTGCATAGGTGATTAGGGTTTCCATAATTGTAGAAGGCACGTGTAGCATGTGTATAAAGCTAAGTCGACGACATAGACCGTTGTGGGACGTCTTGTGGTACGAGGCAAAAGATTACATTGGGAATAAAGCGATATGAGGATATATTGAATGATGATAGTGGCAAGTGGAGCGTAATGAGTGAATTTTGACGTAAAGTTCCTTGTTTGAGGTGCTATGATTTTGTTAAGATTGATTGTTAATTTGCTTGACAACATATAGTTGGTGTTTAAGACTCGCTTATGTTACTGTTGTTGTTATGAGAATGGGTAGGGGTAAATGAATTGAATTTATTAGCGAAGAAGTTAATAAACAAGATTGAATTGATTGCATTTATGTTTTGGAAGTTGAGTATATATTTTAGAGATCACAGAAGCTATCCTCTCGACTAAACATGTGGCTATGAAGTGGTTATAAAATAAATAAATAAATAAATAAATAAATGATTGATGTTGTTTGATGTTGAGATAACATTCTATGATTAGTAAAGATGTGATTTAGTGAGAAAATTGGATAATAGTGTAGATTTCATATGAGTTATTGCGTAAGACGAATCTTAAATGTGTTATGCTAATGTTTATTCATAACTTAAGGATAAGTTAGAATTCAAATTGAAAATCAATGAGTTAATTTGATGAGTGAATGAGTTTTATCAAAGTTTAATATGTTTTAATAAATTAAAATTTGAGGTTGAATACTTGAAATATGCTTATAAGTTATATATATGATACCATAAGTATAAGAAAGCCATTTGATTCTTAAATTGTGTGATAATATTTAAATTAATTGAGGCATTGATATTATAATAATGTGATATGATGAATAGGTGAAAACCGATTTCAATGAGTGTAAATTGTTTTGTTTGACTCGTGATAACCGAATCTAGATAAACGAAGAATTTGTATCCGATCAGGAGAATAAAAATGTTTTAAGTGTATGAGTAGATCGACTCAATAGATCTTGATTCAAAAATGATTTAGTAAATAAGGAATTGAATAATTTAATAATAGAGTAATTGAATAGGTAAATCAAATCATAAATTGTTTCGTATAAAATTAAACAAATAAAAAAATTAACGAATGTTCTTCGAGGTGTTGGGTTTCCCATGAGCTTTCCATGGCATTTTGTTTCCCCAACTTATTAGCATACCAAAACCAAAACAAATGAGTGAGTTAGCCTCCTATGAGCATTACATGGCAATTTGAATGACCCAACTCAATTAACGCATTAACGAATCAATTAAGTTTGTCGGCCCATGAGCGTTACATGGCGATTTGACCGACCAAACTAAATAACGAATAAACGAACTCAAGCATAAATAGTTGAAACATCTAGTGTATCAACACGGATGATAATGTTCCAACAAAATATCGCAAATCCAACAAATTGTGCAAATGTACAGCCGGCGTGTCCATGGCGTCCCATGGGTTTTACACCCGCCTAGACATTTTAAAAATAATAAAACACAATGAAAGGGTGTACCCATTTAGCCGGTTACGTTAAACGCTTAAAGTGTCGGTCTCCTGACAATTCCCATAATAGCGGGGAATCTTGTCACACTCCCTAATTCTAAACAAAAAGAGCAAATACAAAGCTAAGAAATTCTCAAGAAAGTTTCCGACAATAAAAGGCTATCTAATAAAATTCAATAGAAATATTTAAGTTTGAGACATAGCCTTGAGGTTATAAATATATTTTGAGAATGAGACATAGTCTCGGAGTAATAAAATATTTTGAGAGTGAAGCGTAGCTTCGGAGTCGTGTATGTGTGCATGACAATAAAATAAACAATTAACTAAGCAGTTAAATTTGTACCTAATCTAGCAAGGCAATAACGTAAGCTGTAAACAATCAAACAGAACACATCAGGTAAACAAATAAGCACGTATGGGGTTCCTAAGCATGTTACTAAGGAACCACTAACGACCTATCTTAAACCATCGGCTCTGATACCAATCTGTCACACCCCAACCTACGGCGGAAATGTCGGGGCGTGAACTGATTGCCACAGCTTGCAAGATACTATCATGCAATTGTAAAGCGACAATAGCTAATTAATTTATTAATTGTCAATGAACATTTAAGTATAACAAAAATAGAGAAAATTACAATACAAAACCAACTATTCTTGTTTATGTTTAACACCCTAAGGTCATCTCTACATGAGCTTCAGTTCGATAAGCAATCCAGTCTATAACATGCAAATGCGTACAAAATATATATATTTGTCAACAACACATGTTGAGTGAGTAGATTCACCAGTTTTTTGACACAAACAAAATGATAACATAATGATATAAATAATAAAGTAAAAATAAGCAAAACTGTTATCTGTGAGTATAAACAATGAAAGTGTGAAGCAAGTAATGAGTGTCGGTGAAACCATTTTCAATGCGATCGGGCTCCGGCCACTATGACGGTCGAATGATCATACTATAATGAGATTATGTTGGACCTCTCCGAATGCGATTCAAGTAAGCAAGTAAGCAAATAGCAAGTAACAGGCAATCATTCAATTTATGCACAGCACAAAGATCACAGTTTGCGGTTGAGAAATACTATGATAAATAATTTGATAAATGGTACGCAAGTGTCCCCAAAGCATTTGAAAACAAGTAAAATAGGGGAGTGATTACTCACCTGATCGGATGAACGGAATATAAGTGACGATGTGAGAAAGATGAACCCTTAGGGGTACACCGACAAGGATTCCTAGTTAAATAAGGATAATAAGATTAATTATAAAGATTTAGCATACTTTAATGAATTCAAGATTTCGATGGCTTGAGTTATGTAGTGATTAGAATGATTATGGATTGATCGATTACACTCTGCGGTTACTATAATGGTGAAATCATTGTTATTAGTTTAAATAAATAAATATGAGTTTAAATAATTATATGATTATTTAAATAATATCTAACTAAATATAATGTAAATTATAGATGTGTACATATATAACTCGTAATACATTATATAATTTAAGAAAAATGTTACAATATATGTATATATATATATTTATCATACAATATATATCTTGGACTATTTAACGAAAATCTAATTTTATAAATATAATTAATACGTTTAAAATACAATTGTTACAATTTTTGAAGAATGACACATACATATATATAATATATATTTTTATGTATATAATTATTATAAGCAAAATCATAAAGAGTGCAACGACGAGAAATCACTAATATTAATGTCGTGTTTTAATAAAGTAACGATGATTATTATTATATAAAAAAAGTGTACTTATAATGGGTTAGGAATATAATCAATTCGTATCATTATGTATTCGTATTTCCTAATTCCATCAGTCGGTGTGATCGTTTCGGTTAGAGAAACGATTTGAAATGATTCTTTCCAACTATTACGAAGATTATGGTGCAAGGAATCAAAACGGGTCTCGATTAATATGGATACGGGTTCGGGAAAAAGGGTATATGGGTACCAGATTTATAATATAAAAATCTTTAAATAGTTTGTAGTTTGGTCCCTTAGCTATAAGTGTGGATTCGAAAATAGATTAAAGTATAGTTTAGAGCTAAAAATGTATATCCTTCAAAGTTAATTTATGTTTAGTAAATAAATATATTAAGGAATTAAAATAAATCGATAAACGTAATATTTTAATTAATAAAATTTTCCGAACATAAAACGGGTCGGGTGATAAGAATTGGAAAGACTGAGTTGTTACAAAGCTGACCTGGCAGCTCGACCCCGGCTAGGGGCTCTGTCCCTTGGACCCTATTAGGGGCTGCCACACCTAGAATCCCGCTGCCAGGGGCGCTGCCCCCAAACCCCCGTTTGTTGAGGGTAATAATTAAACTAGAAACACAATATTGGTAGTGATAGTTAAATTAATACGTGTAATTGTTATACAGTTAGTCGTGCACATCTCAAGAAAGAAATAACCATGAACGGTGAACGTAACCGAGTTCATGTGAGTTTCTAGCCCCATTACTTTTTATGTTTTCGGGGCTGTGTGCATACTCGATGTGATTAGTTAATACACTTACCTTAAGTGGTAAGTATATGCTATATATGATATATGTGATCGATATGAATGAACGCTTGTCGGTACGTGACGAATCTTCGGATATTGCACATACTGTTATGTTTTACATAAAGATATAAATGATATATGTAATGTATGTATGTTGTATGAACGTTATGAATGAATGCTCGTCGGTGCGTGAACGATCTTCGGATATTGCACGTATCATCAAGGAGTTTGGTTGTTAGATGAATGATGTGAAGAATGCCTAGAGTGTTCTTATGCTACGATGTAATTGTTGTATATGCAAAGTAAGTGTATGCAGGTACAGGAACGGTAAATGAGTTCCACGTCTGACGTAGTAAGTTAGGAATGCAAATCCCTCTAACTTCCGTTGGATATAGACTTGGCATGTGGTGGCGTAGTTAAGGATTAGAGGCCTTATACGTGTTATAGATGCTTGATGAGAACGCAGTTAAGGACTGTGGGCCTTATACGTACTTCGGATAGGACCTAGCATAGGAAAGGACTGCGGACCTTTTACATGCTGTAAATATATTGTGGTAGCATAGGGGAGGATTGCGGAACTCGTACGTGCTATGAACTAGGTTGCAACATAGGGAAGGACAGCGGATCCTGTACGTGTTTTTATGGTAGGATGGTATAGGGAAGGACTGCGGACCTTGCACGTACCATAAATGGTGAATATAGGTAAGGACTGCGGACCTCTTTTGTGTTCACGACCTTGAGTATATGTATAGACGGCGGACTATGAACATACTCTCGGTAGGCTGAGGTAGGTAATAGTATGTATGCATAAATGTATGTTGGAAAAGTAACTGGTTAAGTATGGATATTTATCTTCGGATATGTATGTATGTATGATATGTGTATGTAGTATGTCACCCGATTAACTAGAACTCACTCAGCATAGCTGACTTTTAGTATGCACGCAGGTGAGTAGATTGGGACAGCTAACTTGAGCAGGCACATGGTGGGCGAATAAGAGACTGGCGTCTGAAGACTCAAGATGTTTTAATGTTAAATGACGTTTATTTTGAAAGACAAAAATGTTTAATCAAGACAAGTTATGAATTATTATGTAATGTTTTATAAAAGTTTGAATATTCCGCGAAAGTTTTATTTAACTATGATATTTAGAACTGCGTTTATGAGTAAATCCAAAGTTAAAGTGAGGCACCGGAAACGGGGCCTTACATGTGGTTTTGGGTAGGGTATGATTATAGGTTAAAAATTATAACTTAATGGTTCTACAGCCAAAGTTATTTGAGTAAAATTAGTTGAAAAGAGTTCTCTCTTCAAATGAAAGCATTTCTGTTTAGCACCTTATATTTCAGGTGCTTTCAATTGAAAAGGGATGTTTTGGTTCGTGTCGGAACGGGTTAGGGTCAACAGGTTTGGGTTAGAACGGGTCAAGGCCAAAACGAGTTTCGGGTCAGTTTTTTTACCAACGAATCAGTGCGTTTTCAACAGTTACAGTTCGTTTTAATAGCAAAAGCTCGTTTAAGCAAATTTTTCAGTTCGTTTCAGCACTTAACAGCTCGTTTAAATGATTTTTCAGTTCGTTTCAGCACCTAACGGCTCGTTTAAGCGATTTTTCAGTTCATTTCTGCACCTAATAGGTTGTTTAAGCGAATTTTCAGTTTGTTTCAGCCCCTAACAGCTCGTTTAAGCGATTCTTCAGTTTGTTTTAGCACCTAACAGCTCGTTTAAGCGATTTTTCAGTTTGTTTAAGCACCTAACAGGTTGTTTAAGTGATTTTTTTAGTTCGTTTCAGCACCTAACATCTCGTTTAAGCGATTTTTCAGTTCATTTCAGCACCTAGCAGCTCGTTTAAGCAATTTTTTAGTTCGTTTCAGCACCTAACAGCTCGTTTTAAACGATTTTTCAATTCGTTTCAGCACCTAATAGCTTGTTTCAGCACGTTTTGACCAAAATGGGTTGTCTTGGTTCGGGTTGGTATGGGTTATGGTCAACAGGTTCGGGTCAGAACGAGTCCAGGTCGAAATGGGTCCAGGTCGGAAATGTCAAAATGGGTTTCGGGTCGGTTTTTTTTGTTTGTTGAACGAGGACAACGGATGAAACGCTTTAGTTTTTTTTAGTTTTTTTGTTTTTATTTTATATTTTGAATTATGGTTTTTTTATTAATTTTTTTGAGGTTTTTTTTGAAAAAAAAAACAAACCTAGATTACCTGCTATCCAGGTAAAATATCTATGATTGGAACAAAAATGAAAGTTCAATTACCTGATTGGAACAAAAGTTTTTATCAGTGACCTGATTAGAACAAATTTCAAAATTGATTACCATTCTATGGAGTAATCCCTTTATTTAATCATAACTTGTATTTACCCCATCCATTTTTTACTCGACACCCATTTTCTAGCTAGGAAATTTTTTATATATATAAGGGCCTATGTTCATCATCGTATCTAAGAAATGAATTATATATGTAAGGGCAAATTTTTTACTAATAATTCTATGTGTTTATGTGTGTGTGTATATTAGTGCTTGTATATATGTGTGTGTGTAGGGAGGTTTATTGTTTAAAGCAAGGCTTCTTATCATACAAAACATAATAAGGAAGGATGACTCTTGATCTCATTCAAAACATAAACGCGATGACATAATTGTAAACTAGGATAGCACTCGTGTTATACATGGATGGAACATATATAAAACGTAATGTATATGTAATATCATATAAATTTAATGAAATGAAAATGTCGTGTTTATATATAAATAATAATTTTACATGAACTAAAGACATCATAACTTATTTTAATTCAAATACAAAAACATACGAAAACTAACAAAGATAAATGAAAAGTTAAAACATTTTATAACTTATACAAACAAAGGAATTTAGTCTTAAAAAATATCCAAATGTTAAAACATAACAATAAAAACATATCATTGTCTTTATTATTAATCAATAAATGGTAATCATAATCATACTTTTTGAAACCTTCTCCAACTTAGGAGTTACATGTTTAACACCATATGTTATTTTGTCATCAACTCCATCTTTAACACCACCACTAAATACATTGGTCTTCTCTTACACATTTAATGTTTTACACTTAATTGCTGACATGCTAGATTTATCATCAACGTCAAACACATCCACAAGTTTCCTCTTCAATTTATCATCAAATGATGTAATTGATGACTTCATCAAATTATTTTTATCCTCAAATTCAAATTATGTTTAATATTTATTGATTAATAAAGGAATGATATGTTTTCTTTGTTATGTTTTAATATTTGGAGAATTTGATTTTTTATATTTATTTTTTTTATTTGGAGACTAATATCCTTTGTATTTTAATGTACTCACGGTTATTGACCCGTGAACGCCACGGGTGGGAATAAAAACAATTTTAATTAAACACACTGGGAGGGGGGAAGTAAAATTATTGTTAGTGAATATAAAGTATGAACAATTTGTATAATATGATTTTACGAATAACTATTCAAATGTTAATTTATATAATTGAAAACTATTAATTATTGTAATGTTGGATATAACATACATGAGATAGAAAATGAAGCTAAAATGATTATACATACATTAACACACCCTTAAGATATCCTAATAACCATCATAACATTAATACAACTTCATGTAACATCCCGTTTCTCGTTTCGATTAATAAAGTTATTATAATGAGTCGGGCTAGTGTTGGGTTAAATGGATATGGGTTATGGACTTGGATTAATAAGGAAAAGAGAAAGGGACCATGGGCTTAAGCCCATGATCCATAATTATATAAGTCATAATTACCATTTAATCATTCATTTCACACGTTTTCCATACACCACCAAAACACACACTAAAGCCTTCTCTCTAATTCTCTCCTTATCTTAGCCGAAATCAAGAAGGAAAATGATCCCGATCCAAGGTAATGATAGAATGATATTGTATGGGTTCAAACCCGTTAGATTTAGTCACGAAACGACGAGCCGATACCGTTAAACCATTAAAGTCACGAGATCCGGGTGGAATCGGGTATAAACCGAACCTAAGATGAGCTTAGGGGTCACCCTAGCTCAGATCTGGATCGAGCAGGATGAAAAACGGTGGAAAAACAAGTGAGATCTCGTTTTCCGAATAAACCGCGGTTTTCCCGCGATGACGGCGCCAGAAAGGCGGCGCCGGAAAAGCGTGTACGATGTTGTCAGGGAATTTTATGACATTCTGACCTAACCCTAATTCGTTAACGGGAATTTAACGAATTAGAGGTGATTCGTTAATGGGGAGTTAACGAATTAGAAGCAATTCGTCAAATGATTCGTTAATGAAAGCTTAACGAACTAGCCTTAGTTTGTACCCAGATTCATTAAAGAAAAGATAACGAATTAACCCCAATTCGTTATAGTAATTCGTTAAAAGGAGATAACGAACTAGAAGGTTCAGTTCGCTATAGAGTTCAATTCGTTAAAAAGGGCCAATTCGTCATAAGGTCTAATTCGTTACGCAGACCAGTTATAACAGTCAATTCGTTATGAACCAAGTAATGAACTAGAAGTTTGATAAATGATAGAACAGTCCCTGGACTTAGAAAAGAATGAAATAATTACAAAGAAACCCTTGAAATTTTAAGTTAGCAAATTAAATAATGACTTAAAATTCTAATGGAAAATGTGTTAAGACAGTTAATGGAAATATAATTTTTCCAAGCTGATCTGGCAGCTTGACCCCAGCTAGGGGCTCTGCCCCTTGGACCCTGCTAGGGGCTGCCGCCCCTAGACCCTGCTGCAGGGGCGCTGCCCCCGGACCCGCGTTCATTGAGAGTTATAATTACACTAGAAAAGTGATATGGGTAGTGATAGTTAATTGATACGTGTAATTGTTATATAGTTAGTCGTGCTCAGCTCAAGAAAGGAATCACTGTTAACAGTGAACGTAACCGACTTCAGGTGAGTTTCTAGCCCCATTCCTTGTTATGTTTTTGGGGCTGTGTGCATACTCGATGTGATTAGTTAACATACCTACCTTAAGTGGTAAGTTTATGCCTTATTGGTTTATGTATGAATGAATGCTTGACGATGCGTGAACGATCTTTGGATATTGCATGTACCGTCAGGGGGTAGTTAAAGATATGAATATTATATATATATGATGTGTGAATAATGTATGTATGTAATGAAAGGTACGAACGAAAGGTATGAGTAGAAAGAGAACCGACCCTAATAATATCGGCGAATGTAGGGAACCGACCCTAATAATATCGGCGAATGTAGGGAACCGACCCTAATAATGTCGGCGAATGTAGGGGACCGACCCTAATAATATAGACGAAGGTTATGGAGCGGAATGCTTTTTTAAAGTATATGTATGAGTGAATGTATGTACTTAAGTATGAAGGAAAGAATGAAAGTATGTATGTATGTATGTACCTTCAGGTGCATGTGTAAGTATGTGAATGTATTGTATGTCGTCTGATTAACTAGAACTCACTCAGCGTAGCTGAATTTTAGTATGCACGCGGGTTAATCGACTGAGACAGCTGGCTTGAGGGAGACACATGGCAGGACTGAAGAGGCTGGCATCTGAAGATTTGTCATAATATTTCGAATGCTATGTTTATGTTATGTTTTTAAAAGACAAATTATGAATGTTTGTAACAAATGGTTGACTTTTATTATTATTCCGCGAAAGTTTTAATTAACTCTGATATTTAGAACTGTGTTTATGAGTAAATCCAACACCCAAGTAGGGCACCGGGACCGGGGCCTTACACTTCATAAACCCAAACAACGTTCCTTAGAATACTAAAACATATACATCTAGTTTCAAACCATTCTAAACATAACCATGATAAAAAAAACTTTACAAGTTGCATCAAAATTAACATATCATCCAAAAACTTCACCATGTTGCACATCAGCATCACAGACCGGATAATTGTCAACCAAAAGAAGACAATTTCATTCGCAACCTGTCATAACAACTAATACTTAATTAAAAACCACTATGTAATCTTCAATTCGAATGACTAATTAAAACCATAGTATACTTAAATTAAGGTCAATTTGTTTTGTGGCTCCATTTCACTGTTTGTGAAATAATAAGATTGTATACAAATAATTATATTGATACAAATATAAATGTATGCATACTAACAACAATATATATGAATGGAACATTGAGTAATAAAAATGAAACTTACAATGACTGTGGATTTGCTTCTTAGATCAATCTTTATTGGTGTAAAATTCTTTTGTCATACATTTTATATAGGGATGTAAGATTATGTATATTTTTGGTTATTTAGGTAAACATGGAATGTTGTTTCAAATTAATTCATTTTAAATTCAAAATTTAAAACTGAAAATATATATATCATATATATAAAATATATGAATTGTCAACCGTGTTAATGTATTTGTATATATCTTAAATATGTAAACCGAGGTTCTAGTCTGATTTAAAAGTAATAATAATAATAATTTTGTGATCTTTTCGTTATTATGAAATCAAATTTAAAATGATGCTTAATGTTTTAAAATCCAAAATACATAAAATATTTTTTTTATCAAAACTTCATTAAAAAAATAATATTTAATTAAAATGCATATATCGTAATTGGGATATCTAAATATGAGATACTAAAAAGTAAAACCTCAAAACAAAAGGAACTACTAATTTAAATAAAAATGTGTTGTCAAATCGAGATTTTAGTAATTTAAAACACAAAAAAAACTTTTGTGATCATTTAGTTAATTATAATTAGTTGTTACCAAGTTTAACGTATGCCCTTTTGTTATAAAGTCAAAGTAAATGTTAAATTATGAATTTAAAACTTTAAATGTTAAGTTTGACCAAAATGGTATTTAACTAAATAATTTGATTTTGTAATCAAATTAATATATGTTAAGTCAAGAAATCAAACACAATTACCACTTTAGTGGAGTTGTTAAGCACTTTTGGTTTGAAACTTAAAGTCTTAGGTTTGAAACTCGTATCACACAACAATTTATTTTTCAAAATTTTATAAAGACTTTTGTGTTAATAGAAAACGAGTTATGGATCATAATATAATAGGAAATAGTGACATGTCATCTACTTGACATCCTATGTGAAGTTCTTAAATGTCATGTGGACAACTTGTGTTACTTTAATAGATTAGTAAGATAAATAAAAAATATAAGTTGCCCTAATTCTTTTCTTCATACATAATTATTTTTCTTCACAGATAACTATTTTACTTCATGCATAATTATAGCACAGAAAAACTTCGTACACTTTATAAAACTCTGTACTAGGGTCTAGGGGTGTGCATATTTAGGG